>NC_134456.1:232870382-233207664 GCF_047948215.1 Lycorma delicatula
CGCCAGGACACATGGAGAACTAGATCTAGGCCAATGTTTATATTAATGGATGTCAAAAACACGTTCGGATACTTAACCTGGAATTTAATAAAGACGGCCCTTATGAGGAAAGGAGTAAGCGACTATCTACGTAGGCAGATTGGGGAATACTTGAAAGATCGTTGGATAACCGCAGATGTACAGAATGACAGACTGCAATTCCAGATATTTGGCAGGGTATTGCAAGGATCAGTCTTGGGCCCGCTTCTTTGGCTCTTAGTGTATGACGGAGTGCTTAGCTTGCGCCTACCAGACGGAGTTGAAACAGTGGCTTATGCAGACGATTTGGCCGTCTTGGTCAGCGGCAAGACAGAGGGTGACTTGGAGATGTGTGGCAACAAAGCTTTAAGCTATTAGTATAAGTATGTGGCTGAATGAACACGAACTAGAACTGTCACTGAATAAATTCTAGTTCACAACGTTAACCAGCAAAAGAAAGATAGGTCGCATTGATCTAAGAGTGGGAGACCAGCCACTCCAGAACAAAGACAGTGTAAAATACCTAGGGATAAAGATTGATCAGGCACGCAAATTTAGCCAGAATGTGTCAAAAATTTAGCCAAAATACTGATGATGTCGCATACAGCTCCTCGCGTTTCTAAACTAAGACTAGTAATGTCGGCGGTAACATCTGCGATCCTGTATGCCCCCAGGTTTGGGGCTTTGCCATGAGAGTGAAACGCAATCTAAATAAAATACAGTGTCCACAGACGCACACTGTTGAGAATAATTGCAGGTTACAGGACTATCTCTTACGAGTTAGCATGCATGCTGGCTGCAGTTCCTCCGATAGATTTACAGATTAAGGAAAGGAGTAATAGGTATGGAAGCACAGATAGATCAGATGCAGAACGTAAGAACGCTCAATATTTGGAGTGAAAGATGGGCAACAGGTGATAGATCATTATGGAATAAATGTCTCATATCAGATCTAGAGGCATGGATCAAACATGGACATGGTGAGGTGAATAATTAACTATCCTAGATGTTTACAGGCTACAGTGCCTTTGAATATTATTTACATAAGAGTGGGCAGGATGATTCTCCTTGCTGTATGTCTTGCAGCAGGGATGATACAGCAGAACATACCATCTTTGAATGTAACAAGTGGGAAGAGTTGCGAATACAGGCAGATATGGAGGGCCTAAGACCACCTGAACTGGTGCCACATAACTTATCTATAAATAATTGGAGGGCATCTGAGAAATTAGCAACATTAGTTCTGCGCACAAAGGATGAAGAGGCTTACAGAGTTGCGAATACAGGCAGATATGGAGGGCCTAAGACCACCTGAACTGGTGCCACATAACTTATCTATAAATAATTGGAGGGCATCTGAGAAATTAGCAACATTAGTTCTGCGCACAAAGGATGAAGAGGCTTACAGACGTGGTTTTTAGTGTAGATTAGGGAAGGATGGACAGCCCCAGTTGTGAGGGCTGGCTTGCCGAGGTATGCCAGTTCCAATAAACAGCTGGGAACTCCTGGGGCTTTAGGTTGGGGAATTAAAAACAAAATAAAACAAAACACTGAGTCCCGGCCACAGGGTGGGGATCCGGGGGCGATATAGTCAAGCCTGGCTTTCCGCTTCCCCGTAGTTAGAGGCAAAAGACACAAGTAAAAATAAAAACAGAAGATCTGACCGTGGGGGGGGCGCTGCTGATCTGCCATGCCGGACTTATTGTCGGTAGGGCGGGAGGCCCCCTTAGAGTTAAAGGACACTTCCCTGGGCTGAGCTTTACTTAATTTTAATTGTATGTCCGGCCCAGGGGAGTAGGGAAAAAAAGGTTCGCTGGGGCAACCCACTGTGTTGAATGTCTAGTGGTGAATGCATCTTCCCAAATCAGCTGATTTGGAAGTCGAGAGTTCCAGTGTTCAAGTTCTAGTAAAGGCAGTTACTTTTATACAGATTTGAATACTAGATTGGATAACAGTGTTCTTTGGTGGTTAGTTTTCAATTAACCACACATCTCAGGAATGGTCAGTAAAAGACTACACTTCATTTACACTCACATATATCATTCTCATTCATCCTCTGAAGTAATACCTGAACGGTAATTTCCAGAGGCTGAACAGGAAAAAGAAAGAAAAGATTTACTGGGGCAACTATACATGCATGTGTATGTACGTATGTATGTATCTTAAAAACGACTAGCCGTAGGATGTTGAAATTTAGCATTTAGGTCTGTTGTTACAACTAGTTGTGCACCTCCCCTTTTGACTGCACCAAAAGTATCCAAAAACCAAAACTTTGGATTTTGGACTTTTTCTTAACTGCAGTAATAAGCTCTCATTGACAGCTTTTTAAAAATATATCATAAGTGGTACTATTTTCATCGGTTCCAGAGTTATAGTGAAATAAAATTTTAATTATGAAATATTTGGATCTTACAAGGGAAGGCACATCAGTTTGAATCAGACTTCATCTGCTTTTATTTTTTTTAGCTTTTTTTAATTTAAGTATATTGATTTATTAATAATAATTATTAACCCATGATTATAAAAAAAATTACAATAATTATTCAATAACAATAACAAAAAATATATATATATAAAAAAAAATCAGAAGTTATTAGTGAAATAAAATATTTAAAAATGTGTAAGTAATTTAATAGGCATTATTAAATATGTATATATATAATAGATTTGGTGAAACATCTGATTATTTAATATTAATTGAAAATTATAATTTAGAATAGTATTATTTTGGATTTTCTAGTTTAATTTCTGTTTTATTTTATTTAATTATTCTAAGTTTAATTTTATTTACATTAAAGTTAACTACAGAATAACTGAAAAATAGGCCTTCACAAGAACAACATATACCACTGAAGAACAACATATACATGCCCAATTTTTAATAAATTGCAAAAAATTTTCATCTTTTAGTTCATTACTCCTCTGATATTGTCAGACAATATTCTCCCTAAGTCAGAGTTGATCATTGTTTCGTTTATTTGTTTATTGTTGCCAATCGTTTAATCGCTCTTTGGTTTGACATAATTCTTCTGACCTTAATTTGTATTCACTTCTAGTTTTCAAATTTTCTTTCACTTTATATTCATTATCCTCTCTTAATCTTTTTATTCTTTTTTTTTGGTCTTAACATTTTCTTCCTCTTTATATTTATCATCTTCTCTAATGTTTTTATTCTTTCCTTGGTTTTAACATTTTCTTCCTCTTCATATTCATTTTCTTGTTGTTTTTTTTAGATATATTTCTTCACGTTATCTTTCTTTTTCCTTATTATTGTTTCTTTTTCATTTTTGATCATTCATCAAATAATCCAATAATAGAAACTGAACATTTTACACCGTAAGATTGAAATTAGCATTTGTAACCAGTATACAGGAGTTCACTAAATGAAATATTTAAATTATTATTAAATGTTATTTGTACAACACACCAGAAATCTAAAACTTTTGTTAATCAGCAACTCACAAAGATACGAATAATACTGATCTAGTAATACGAGTAATTAAAGAACTTTTACTCTATCCTAATATTTCATGTAAGATTGCTGAATTAATAATTGTATAAATATTTGATGTTAATAAAAACTAATATTTTGGCAATTGTGTAACTATCCACTTTATTAAAGAATTGGAGGATCTTATTTCACTTTCAAATGTAATAAGTTTAAATGAAGTGCAGCAAAAATTGTGTAAATGTAATTTAATAGGTGTACAAGGAAGTTATGTGAGGCAACATCAGATTTTCTCATTTCTGGCTATAGAATCATCTCCTGAGAGATTGCTGGGGAATTTGGAATCACTCATACATAATATATATATATATATGTGTGTGTGTGTATTTATTATTATTATTTATATATTTTTCAACCCCCCCCACTATATAAAAGTGAAAACAATACTATGACCCAAAAGACATTAATAATAAAATTAATATAATGGCAAACGGTTTTTGTTAGTAAGGTGTGGTTTGTTTATAAGGAAATAGTCTATTTGCATAAAAAAAAAACATTACAATAGAACCAGGTAAATTTTATTGATATATGGAAGCTGTCAGGTATGAAAGAACATTTCAAAACCAACTGAGATAGTAAACCTTTTTGAATTTATGGAAGGAAGATTTCACACAAACTGAAATAAAAAATTTGGGGAAATATCAAAACCATTTTTTTTTAAAATTATTCAACAATTTTTGCAAAAAAACCCAGATTTAAACAAAATTAATGTTTTTCCATAAAGAATACATGCAAAATATAAGGTTTGCTTTCATCATGTTGGTTTTTTGTGATGTCACTAAGTAATATGGCTTATCAATGGGCCATATAAATTATTGTTTATATTACCTGCAATATGTATTGCAATTTACATAAATGGAAAAATTATATTTCAATTAAAACTAAATATTTATTTTGTATTCTTTAAAACCAAAGTTTTTTCACAATATCTGTTTGTTAAACTACATCAGTCATTTATAGTCACATCAATTATGTGACATTTCTAACAGTTAATGATAAAATACCTAGAATTAACACATATAATAATTTTAACTGGTACTCCATCTTTCAAAACTAGCAGCTGTCTTATGAAACTGACAAAAAATTATGTTAACAGTAGAATTTCTTTAACAAATAAAAGAACAAATCTGGGGAAAAAATAAACTAAATTTATTGTTAAAAAAATCGTCAAAAGAATTTTATCTCACCTTGATAGTTTAATTGTTACTGTATACTCTGTTAAGAAACAAGTAAAAAGAGGTCAGTACAACGACATGTATTACTGCTGGTCTAATGAACAGCTAGGATATGTAGGATGGAGACTGAGATTGTCCAAAGAACTTCATGCAAAGGGAAAAGTTCTGCTACTTTTGTTATCAGTCTGAAATGACGAACAAAAAATACCTTGAATTTCATAAACCTTGTTGCAGGGTAGCCACAGCTAATTTTTAGGAACTAATTAAAATAGTTTATTATACAGACAACTAGAAGGGCATAATTGCTTGAGTTTAAATACATTTTTCTAGAAAAATTAAGATAACTTCTGTAGATAAATGTCCATTATTCTGATAAACAATATTTTACAAACATAAATTTCAAGTACTGTGTAAAAAAATAGCATTACCATTGCATTCATTTCAAGCCTGTTTTTATCTAGTGCATTTTTCTCAGCACGCACAGCATCAAGTGACTTGGAAAGTAAATCTTTCTCCTGCATGAGCTGTGAGTTACTTGTACGACTAGAATCTAACTGTTGAGTCAGTTCTGCAATACGATTCTCTAGTCCCTGTTGAACTTCTTCCCAGCCATCAATTTGTCTACGAGCAACACCAAGTTGTTCTTTATTTGCCTGAAGTTTTACCTAAAATCAAAAAATATAAAAAAACATTATACTATGATGTAAAAGCAATAAACACAACTGAACATTATAGAATTTATAAACACATTATTTGAACAATGCTAAATGGGTTTTCTAACCACTAGAAACAAAAGTACCATTAAAGAAAGATCTGTAACAGCACTGATGATAGTACTAAACTATACTTCCAAACCTATCTGCTTAATTTACATTTGCACTTATTTAGAAAGTAAGACATTTTTAAATTTCATTTTAAATTTCATGTTAACACTGAAAGTGTTAAGTTACTAATATCTTCAGAATAAAATTTTGGTTTCAAAGATTTATTAAATAAGGCTTATAAACCACGGCCTATAACCTTACTAGCCACATATTTTTTTATAATTTTTATAATACAGAGTGCCTCACAAAGAAACATGAAGAATTTAAGGACAAGTAAAAATACAATTTCCAAAGTACCTGTAATTTACACCAAGTAATTTTCTACAAGTTAAAATACAGAAAAAAATTTACAATAACATAGGTATAAATTTCATCTTGATTTCTACTCCAAGGGTAAAAAGAACCCATGCTGAAACTCTGGTAAAAATAATTAAGAGTTTAAATTAGTACTGTTTTTAATAAAAGAAATTTGACTTTTATTAAAGACAAAACAGACCAAAACAAGGCAGAAAAATACTATATAATAATTTTAGATCAAAACAAGAATCATTAAATTTGAAAAACATCTAGAAACAAAATCAATTATTAATAAAATTAAATAAGACAATTGTTTAATAGCATTATTTTAATTTTACTGTAATGTAAAAATATTAAGAAATAAAAATTCAAAAAATTGTCCAATTTTTTTATTAATAAGCAACAAAGATTCATCATCCACCTCACTGACACAAAACACAAATTTACCAATGCTGACAAAAACCTACCACAAAAACATTAAACCTTATCACACTCAAATAAAGAATACGGCTCAAAAATCACTCAACACAAAAAGAATGAGTTTGCACAGAAATCTAAAAAGTCTACAACAATTACATAAAGAAACACAAATAAAACAAAATACACATATTATCAGACAATCTTCCTATAAAAAATTCAAAAAGTTTGATAAACCTGAGTTTTACAAACTTGACTGTTCAGATTATATAAAGATCTACATAGGTCGGTCAAAAAGGACATACTTTTATATATTTACAATGATAAAAATAATATGTACAAGCAATTATTTGCTAAATCAACTTTCACAAACCAACTCATATAAACAAGGCAGATACCCAACATCAGCAACATGAAATCTTACAATGGATGCAATCCTGACACACTTGAGTAACTTAAGATGTTAAATACACGAAAATAGCATTCTTTGGAATAAGCATGTTGAGCAAACATAATTTAGATCACATACTCCGTGTACATAAACTAAAAAATTTAAAAAAAAATCAGATTTGAACACCAGCAACATGAATATGTTTAGTATGTTTATATATTTGATGTATAATTAACAAAAGTCAAGAGTTGCTTTCTCAGAGAGAAAGGATGTTTGCTATTCAGCCAGTGGCTGTAATGAGGAAATTGAAGCTTTCACTTGTAGAGCTGAATATCACATGCATTTCATTGGGCTTGTCATGCAAAACATTGTATTTGTCTTTGAAATGGAGTGAACTCACATTTGAAAGAAATTATTTAACAGCACTCACAATGACATACAGTAAAACTTCCCAACATCAGACACAGCCTGGGAGCAACAATCTGTCCATCATTTAGAGGCGTCTGCTATTCAGAAAAATGTGAATAGTGTATTATGTTCAGTGTTCAGTTATTATAAAAAAAAATATATATTTTGAATAGGACAACAGTATTAAGTATTTATTTCATGTAAATTAAAATTAAAAAAAGAATTAGTCACTGATTAAAACTTTGTAAAATTCAAGTTTTTTTTATTGTTTTTCTGAAAATAAAACTCTATCCTCTATGTTAGTATTTGGATAAAAAAATAAAACTGTACTACTGCAATCAACCAACAAAATAAAAAAAATAAATTACTGTACTATATTAAAATGAAATAAACACAATATAAGCTACAAAAATATTACTCAAAGAAGTTACAGTATACAAGAATATTCATCAAAACACATGTATGAAATGTAATGTAAAAATCAAAATAAAAACCCAAATACAGATATGTACAATTTATTTATACAAAGATGGTTTAAAATAGCTGTGTATTTTAATTTAAACTAGGTCCTGGTACATTTTTTTCAATAAGCGACTGCATTTCTGATATTCAAATAACGCCTTTTGGTAATCCTTTTTGTAAGAAATGTTACTGTAATTTTCTAACCTCTTCTGTTACTTCCTTACTTGTGATGGTAAAGCCGGGTTCATTGTTGTCAGTCATTGTTGTTCGTTTTGTAAGTAATCAAGTCTGAGGCAGCAACAAGATCATGGATGTCAGTCAATAAGTCTGTTAAGACTCAGAGTTATTTAAATGATTTATTTCATTTTTAAATACTCATAATTGTTCACTTTTTTGTTGCTCTGGTTTAAATGTTGGAACTTCAATTTTTATTTAATATAGGATTTTTAATTTAAAGATCTTCGGCTTCAGTCGGATTCACTCGGCGCTTTACACTTCACTTGGTTCCTGACAATTCAGCAGCTTTTTACAACTCACTTGGCTCCTTTTAGATGCGCACTCGGCTCCTGACAAATCAGTAGCTCCACAAAGAGTATATAAGCAAGCTCTTCATTACATTAATGTCCAGTTCTACGCCAGTTCAGATTCAATTCATTTCCAGTTTTACAGTTCTATAATTCAGTTCATTTCACTGCAGAAATGTTTACAATTACAATGAAATAGTTATAATTAATGCTATATTTCAATCATATTCAAACAATTAATGTTATATATATAAATAATATTTCAATCACAATAAAATATTTATAATAACAAGAAATCAAGACTTAAATTATTAAAAGAATCACCGCCAACTTTCAACAACATCCTGTGTTGAGTGCGTTATCAATGTTTGGGTACTCTTTGAATTTTCCAAATGGTTCAATAAATTTACTCTCTTCCACAGAATTTTCATTCCCAATCTAAGATCAAAATTTAAAAATCAGTCTTTCATTATGTCCCCAATCATCCAAGATTTTTTATTTGAATGCCATTAAATTTCTAATGAATTTATATTCACGCCATTAAATCAACATGGCTTTGCAGTTTTGCCAATTATTACTGATTTTTCAAATTCACCTGACTTATTCACAGCCAACATAACAGTCAGTATTTCTTTTGATATCTTCACCCTGTACATTTTTCCTTTTTTGAAATACATTGTTTAACTGGGCAAAGCCCGGAAAAAAATACCAATCTCATCACAATTAAAAATATTTCTTTCATTATAACACATAATTCATTTAAAACTTTTCCTTTCACTCAGTCACTAAATAAATTCTCACCTACAGCACCAGCATTACCACAAACATTTTTATATGAAACATTATGTTTAATTTGGAATTTATCTAACCAACCCCCTAATGTTTTAAACTCATTTTAACCAAGTTTTTTAGCAATTTCTAGAGCTCTCTCAAATACCAAAGTACCAGAGACCGGAATGTTGTTAGCATGAGCCCTGCAAAACCACTCATAAATCAAATTGTCATTCACTAGGCCTGGCATTTTAGGAAATGCACATATGCTTAACTGATTGTCATTTTCAGTCCATGACTTTAGGATATCAAGTTTGCTTTTTAAGATGGAGGTTATCTGAGTTTTTCACACATCAAAGCATTTTGCCATATCAAGCATACTGAATTTTTCTTTTTTTGTAGAAATTTATATCTGATACTTTTTCTTTTAATGTCAAACGATTTTGAGATATTTTGAACATAAATTTGAACATACAGTAAACGTGTGTATTGAAAATGTGCTATAAGAAAAAAATATAGTACTATACCATAACAAAAATATTACATGTGTTCAATGTACAGTATACACTTGTACAACAACTGATGATGACTCATGCTAGATGATGAATTGATTGAAATCATAACATCAACGTCTAGGCAGGAAGTGATCCAATTCACAACAGAAAACAAATTAGTCGCACTAAATATAAAATAAAACACGGAAAATTACAATTTTTATTCCTACTGTTTGTTTTTCAGAACTGATTGTACAGTTTTTATAGGTAAATTCATTGTTCGTATCTGTTATTTAGAAAATCCATAACTGAGAAGTATTTTATCCATTAATACCACTATAAAACTGTCGGGGAATCTAGACATGTCCAGTATTGAGGAGTCCGTTTCTGGGAAGTGCTCGTTAAGGAAAGTTTTACTTTATAAACGCTTAATATGGAGCAAAAGCTAGCTGAGACAATGTAAAAGTATTTTACAATTTCCTGAAAGTTAAAATTAGAATCCAAGTAGATTGTTTACATAGATTACAAAATAACTGATAATGCTACTTTATAACTTTAATTTTGAAAAATACAGCCTGTTCACAGCACCTAAAATGCTTAACTGAAACTTTATTATTTTCTCCAGGTCTATATTCAAATTCTAAATTATTAACAGCTACTACATATGATGTTACCCATTTTTTTTTTTGATGTTGATAAAAAATTCACTTGGAATTTTATTTTGGGTAGGTATAGATATATAATAATACCTATACCTATGTGTAATTTAATTTATACATATTTATTTTTTTAATAAATGCAATTTAATCAATTCTGGTAGCGGATAAATAAAAATTTATATTTTATTATAACTGGTTTGTTATGACAAATATAATCAAAATGAAAATGAAATAGTGATTATAGTCAGCTCTGTATTTTTACATGGTGTAGAGCAGTAATAACTTTATCTAAAATATATTTTATCACCTATCCATCATTTCTGTCTTTCATCATTATTAACACAATTAAAACGCTTAACATAGGAAATTTTAATGAACATTTTGTCTTACATTCATAAGCTCAACTGAATTCAATAATTAAAATTATAATATAATTATTTGTGAAAAATAAAATGTAATATTTTGTTACACTAATACTACAGTGGTACTGAGTATATAGAAGGTTCAAATAAGTCCACACCTAATGAACTAACAATATTATTAATTGATTAGTTGCTATGCACCTTTTTTTGGTTTAGCAGTATAGTTGATATTATTCTGCCTCCATTGTTTTGAGTTTTCCTTATTTAAATCCTAAGCAAATCTGCTGTAAACAGTCCAGATTTCCAAAAGCGTTCTAAAATAAGTGCTCCTATTTTAAACCATTCATGCATTGTAAACCAGATGTGATTATTAAAAAAATTATTTCCTCCATCCAGGAAGTTCTTAATCATTGCATACAGTACAAAGTATTTGTTTTGGAGCAGGTTGTGGTGCTATATAGTTAGTATAGACTTTATTACCCCATCATTTGAAATGTGATGCTTTTTCATTAATTTTTGAAGAAACAATTAGAAAAATATAAAATAAATAAATATTTGACAAAAGGTTTATCAGTACTTAGGAGTTTTTCTCCTACATGTACTTAGTAAAAGTAAATTTATTTTAAGTGTATATATCTTAAATTTTTATTATATCCATTTTTTTCTCACTTACTACCTAAATCATAATTAAAATTATCATAATTTCCTAGTTTTACTTTTATTAGCACATATGCCAGTAAATGTTAAATTTTGTACATTTTCTAATCAAATTAATTTTTATAATAGTCACTTTGGTTCTAACAACTCATTACTTTATATTAAAATTAAATACTATTTTCAACATCAATGAGATTAATAAAATAATCAAAGTAAATCAATAACAATCACATACTGCTTATTGCGTTACAAAGCACATAAGGGTAAGGGAATTCATATGATCTTAACTTAATAAATCTCAATCCTAGTATCTATATTCTACAATTATTGCTATTAAACATTCTTTATCTCTGTTTTCTGAAACTGTTTTGAATGTACACACAGACTGGTGCAAGTGCACACACAAATAAATTTACCATTGATACGACTATGGAAATATATATTTTTTTAAAAACATTTAGAAAATCTCTTTTTCAGTCTAGAAAGACTAGACAACTAAGGTTTTACCTGAAGTTCATGAATTTGAAGTTGGTATTTATGTAAAGATGCCTGAACTGCAGATATTGTGCTTTCAGCAAATGCTGGAGATGTTGGTGTTCGTAAAGAGCGTTTTGGTGATCTAAACAAACAAAGGTATCCTTAAACATAATTTACAAAAAAAATCACAAAAGTATGAAAAATAAATAAATTCCTGCCTTCAATTTATTCTTTGTCAATAATGAATCCTTCATCCTCTTCTCCCCGACAGTCTTATACTTTAAAACTTTGGGGATTGGCGTCCCCACAGCCCTAGCCTCTGCAGCTTCTCTTCCCATTACACTCAGAGCTGTGGAACACTTTACACTATACACATACACTACACCAAGAATACTAATACTACATAAATTACAGCATATAACCTTACACAACTACACTTCAACATCTTACATTACTTCTTTTTACACATATACTCTGTAGTGTTGCGACATCTTATGAAATGCAACCCAATGTGCAAACTATTGTGCCAATGGATGGATAGCTCTAGCTCTCTTTTTGAGTCTCAAAAATGATATTGTCTAGGCACCTGGGCGAACCCAGTTATATTTAGCTCTACTTCCAGTATGCATGCACTCTGCTGGAGTAATCCCTTATATCGCTGGTACTTGTGAGAACCATATCCCAATCTCTAATCCTTTGGCAGTTGTTGGTCCAGTTGAAAAACCAACAACTTCGGGACTTTAAAAAGGCTTCAACCAACCTTGTCAGCCAAAGATATGACGAATGACGATGAAGGTAGAAATATAATAGAGAAAGGTAAAATATCTAATGTGTGTTTTCATGTAGTTAGATATAAAGAGGAACATTCTCAGGAACAATCTTCCTGAGAATGTACAAGACTACACTTCATTTACATTCATACATATTCTCATTCATCCTTTGAAGTAATACCTTACAGTGGTTCTGAAGGCTAAGCAGAAAAAGAAATAAAGAGGAAGGTTTGCTAAAGTTTCCCCATTTATAATAAATAAGTGCATAGTGGCTCACCAAAATCCATCAAAAATGTTAGGAGTGGTGCCCTTCTACTTGAAGTAAATAAAGAGCAGAGTTAGAAGCTCCTAACTCTTCAGAAATATAGGAAAGGATGAAATGTTAATGGAGCCCCATAATTCACTGAATTCCAGCAAGGCAGTGATCTTCTGCTGTGACTTGGGTGATTTATTAGAAATATCTGAAGAGCTATCACTGCAGTCTGTTTCATCTATGCTGAGGATCATGAGAAAGGCAAATGGTGTTGATGTGCTATCATTTTCACTTATCTTAACCTTCTCGACTCCGCCTGAGCAAATAAGAATTGGCTACCTATCTGTCCATGTGCGATCGTATATACCAAACTCAAAATGCTGCTTTCAGTGTCAGGGTTTTGGTCACAACAATCATAGTTGCACAGGAACAAGTCTGGGTATATTATGGCTGTATAGGGCATGATGGTAGGACATGCGCTGAAGTAGAAAACTGTATTAATTGTAAAGGAATACAGAAGTATTTTTTATGGCCACAAAAATTATTCAATGTAATGTTAGTAGTTTCCATTCTTGCTGTGAGGATATTGAAATCCTAATAAAGGAAGAAAATCCTCTAATACTGTGTCTGCAAGAGACTCACCTCTGCCCTCAGGATGATGTGTCCTTTCGCGGATACGCCTACAAAAGATGTGATTGTCAGATGCATCCATTTGTGCTCACAGCAACTGCCAAATAACAGTGCACCACATCCTTATAGATTATATCTGTTATATGACATTGCATCACAAGTTTAAATCACAAGCTTGGGGAGAAGCAGCAACCATGTCTTATCCTATTTCTAGATCAACTTTTCAGTTTGTGATAATATTAATATAATCTATGTATATATTTATGGATTTTCAGTAAAATAAACACTCCTCTATTATCTATAAGAGATAAAATCAAAGAAGTTTTATTATAATTTGTGGTAAAATGTTTTATGTAAAATGCATTTGAATTACATTAAATAATCCCGAAATATGTTGTTGTCCTGTCTAAATTGTATTATAGTGTAGTGTATTTATTTTATGAAGTATTTTGTATTGATTTAAACCAGACTTAAATAATCTTCATATGACCTGTCATGTCCATAGTGGAAAAATAGAATTCTTCTTTTTCTACTCACTCATCACAAATGAGATGTCTAAGAAAGACAATTACCTAAAATGATGTCAAGATATTCTGTTTTATACCTTCTTTCTTTTTCTGTTTAGCCTCCAGAACCACCATAAGTATTACTTCACAGAATGAATGAGGATGATATGTATGAATGTAAATGAAGCGTAGTCTTGTACAGTCTCAGGTTGACCATTCCTGAGATGTGTGGTTAACTGAAACCCAACCAACAAAAAACACTTGTATCCTCGATCTAGTATTCAAATGTTTTATACCTTGGAGGTACAGCTGGTGTCTGGCTGAGATGAACATGAGGTGAAGGTTGAGCAGAATCAGTATCACGATTCTCAGCATCCTGTAATACTGCATGAGCAATATCTCTTAAAGCACCTTGGAGCAATTCAACTTCCTCCTGAAGATGATTTATCTGCAAAACTCCAGATTCTGCTTGGTTACAGCGTTCTTCCTAAATAAAAAGTTATATATTTAAAATTCTGAACAAAACAATTAAAAATAATAGCACTTCAGTAACTAAAGACATCAATTCAGTAAACAAAAACAATAGCCTTCAGCAACTTGAATAAAAATTAAAAAACCTTCTGTAACAAGAGATGAAAAATAGAAGAGAACCACTGCTTGGAAACATGAATGATGGTCTTAAGTAGTTAATGTAATAAATATTAGTAATGATACTATAGTACATTTACAGTGTTTCACTTCACGAAATATTAATTGTCAATGGTTTTTAATTGAATTTTATTTATTCATGAGTAAGCAAAATATATAAAAAGTAAGGGAATCTATGCAAACAATTCTTCTATTTCTGAATTTTAAACTTTTTTCATAGCTATTATTTATTCAATAATCTTTTATTTTTTATTTCAACAAATTAATTATACCTTTTTCTAATTACTTCATTTTCATATCTATTTCTAAAAATATTCTTTCAATTTACACAATAAATGTTTATTTTTATTTGAATTATACTACTTTAATTTAGTTAAAGAGCAGTGGGATAATATAAAGAGTCTGAAGATTAGCACAGCATTTAAAGTGCGGATGATTTTTTTCTGTTGGGTTGGCAATGCTTTCTGAAACACATGCTGTAGTAATCACATTCCATCAGTAGTGAGTAATTAAATATATTTAAAAAACCCTACACACACACACACACATACACACACACACACACACACACATACACAAGAGGCCCATGTTCAAACTCATTCAAACATTTGAATTATATAAATATACAATAAAAACAACAAAATACACTTGCCACAACAAAAACAAAAACCACTGGGACTCATATTCTAGCATTCATAAGAAACGTTACATTACCTCATAAATTATGGGCTAACAAACAGCTCTGAGAGGTACATGGAAGAGTTGGTTAAAGGGAGGGATCTCAAAAAGAGGTTTAACTCTCATACTGCCTACCAAACAATACAATTTTGTGTAATGTTATTAAAAGCATAATCAAATAACTAACATTTGAACTAAGTTTAAAATGTTAATTATGAAAATGTTTAACCTGCACTAGTGTCAGGTTTAAACAAACTACATCTCAAAATTCTATAATTTCAGGATTACTGCTGATAGAAAAGACCCTCACTAACTGGATATAAAATTTGTACATCTGAACTGATTAAAAAGATTTAAAAAAATGAGTAAGATTCAAAAAATGATATATTACTAAACAACATTTATTTTTTTTTAATACTTTTATAAAATATTTATTTATCATGACTTGGGTATTTATTAAATCTGGATAACCATTTTATTCACACAAAAAACCAAACCTATTTATCAGACCTATTAATTAAATGGGCATTTCTTGTAAATGCAAGAGAAAAAATGAAGAATAGTGTTCTCAGTGTGATAGATCTTCTTTTCATTCAGATTGGGAGTTGCTTTATAAAAGGAAAATTTTGGGACTTTTGTAGTATTCCCTATATGAAAATGTATAGATTTATATACAGATGTCTCACAAAGAAATGGAAAAACTTTAAGAACACATTCTGCTGGTGAAAATAATGAGAAAAGTTCATATAAACATAGGTCTGGAAATGCTTTGTTTTCGAGTTATGGCTATTGAAGGATTTCACCTGGATTTCAGCTCTTCTAATAAAAAGAAGCCCTACTATAATTTTTGGGACCCAGATATTTTTGAGAGTAAAGTTGGTGGTCTCTTATGTAAATTGAGCTGGAAAATAGGATAAAACAGATTCTACAACTGCAACTCCAGTAGTATAAGATATCCAACCAACATAAAACACAAAATTCAAAATCAAAAAAAGGTTTTTTTTTTAGGTTTGTAGTACATAATAGCTTTGTTAAATAACTAATAAATGTGGACAATTTAGTAACAAAACATGTAGAGAATTTAATTCTGAGAAAATTAATGTAACTATACCCAATGAAAAGTAAATAAAAGCTTTTTAAAAATTGTTTTTTTATTGAAGAAAAACAGACAGAAAATCATATTATTCTTTCTGTTCCTAATAAAAGCTATTCTTAATATAGCAAAACAAAAAAAAATAATATTAATAATATATACAGAGGCTAAGAGAACAACTGTGGCGAGAGCATCTGTATCAGCCGTCCCAACCACAGCCAGACATTGAATCAAGTTCATCAGCTGCCGAAAGTGCATCGCTTGCAAGTTTAGATTCAATTGCAACGATGCTTACAGCATCAATGAAGCTTTCATCACCTGATGTAAGCCGGCGAACGTCATTGGCATTAGAAAGAGAAGACGATGCCATGGCTGAAGCCCTGTCAGACACACTGTCATCGGAAGTTGAGGCCGTTCGCAGAATAGAAAAACGCAAGAAAGGATGGCCAAAAGGAAAGCCTAGGCGGTAATTTTTGGATTTGAAATTATAGAAGAATGTGAAATTTTAAACATTTTTTCATGAGAATGTGAATTATTGAACTTTTTTTTTATTTTTCTTGAAGTGGGATGGGGCTAATGAACAAAGTAGTCGATGCCCCTAAAAACCTCAAAAAAAAAAAAAAAAAACAAGTACAGATAGCATATAAACATAAGACACTAATTACGATTAATTCGATCACTAAAGATAAAAAAATGATATTTTTATAAATGCTGCATCTCAAAACAATCTATTTTTTGATAAGAAGCCACCAAAAATCAGAACTCCACAGTTGGAACACTAAACATTTAAAATGTAATGGTTAAGGTTGCAGAAATCCAAACCTGGATGTACGTACACACACTTTAGTAACACTTTCACCATGTAGGTTGGGCAAAAAGGATAGCTTAATTTAGTTTTAATGGTCATAATAATACAAAATATTTTTAATAAACTTGCATTCAGTCACACTAATACAATCTATTTATTTTTATAAAAAGGAATGTTTTAAAATAAAAAAACAATCTGTTTTCTGTGAAACTGTTTATTAGTTTAAAAAATGAACCACTTGGAATGTACATTTGAAAATTAATCTATAATACAATTTTTAAAATAAAATAAACATATATAAATTATCATTTAATCCATAAGTTTCAATTTCACAGATATATTAAAAAATCAAAATACATAATTCTGAAATATTTTATATTATAAACAAAATGTTATTATCATCACATAAGAATTACAATTTATATTTTATACGTGTATTTCTAAAACTGAATTTAAATAAACTAAGATTTTCATTAGAATAAAATAAGTCTATTCACAAAGAAAATTAATTTCTAAAAAATTAATTGCAGATAAAATTTAAGTAAATATATTTTTAATTAAGTCATATAAACTTGTGATAGCAAAACTTTAGCAAATTATTATGAAAAACTATTGAAACAGCAAAGAACCCCAAAGAAAAGCTCAACTGTTTGAAACCAGTAACTTAACTAAAAAACTCAAATCCCCCAAATAAACAAAATATAAAGAATATATAATCATATTTCTAAAAAATAATAAAGCATCTGGTGAGAATAACAATGCAATTTTTAAAATTATGATGATTAGATAATTAATATATGATCTATTAGAGAAATTATTTTTAGAACATTTGCCCTAATTTACCGTTTACACAAAAAAGGAGACAAAAGGAAGTTAATAATTTCAGAGGAATTTCTCTTCTTTCAGTATCTATAAAATCTTACAAAAGTTGTAGAGAATACAAGGGTACATCAATAAACAATTTGGAGAATACATCAGGGTGGTTTAGAAAGGGAAGATCTTGGGTTGAACAAATAGTATGTGTAAAATTAATAAAGCTGCATAAATTATAATCTTTTAAAGTGAACAAACAATTTCTATTGCCTTTTCTAAAGTTTAATTTATTTTGAATTGTCAGAACCATTAAAATCAAACATACAATTAAAAGATGGTATTCATAAAAGCATGGAGGAAAACATTGAAACTAGTTGTGGCACAGATATCGGATTACATACTTCTTGTGTGGTTTTATTATTTGAAAACATTGCTAAAATGTAAAACATGTGATATAAAGTTAACTTTAATATAAAATCAGAACAAGGCCTTTAAATTCAATCACGATCACGGTTATTTGTGAAAATGCACTTGAGGAAAAAATGTTCAAGAAAAACAAGTTTCACTTAAGAACTTTACACACACTTTTTTACACCAAATTTTCTGATTGCCATGGTTCTGGGCTTAAAATGTTCATAAACATAAATACAGTAATATAAATCTATGTTTGAAGTATACAAGGTAGAAGAAACCTCTCCACCTTTAGTTGTAACATATGTAATGTAATGTAAAATATAAACATTAAATAAATTTTGTTACATGAATTTTAAATTACACACGCTTGAAAGAATGCTATTAATTTTTTTCCTTAATCAATTTTCTTACTATAAAAAGGTCATAATGATTTTCTAATAAGAATAACATTAAGATGTCTTTCTAAAATACAACTCTATTAAAAGATTTTTTAAGTATAAATAATATTACATAAAAGATTTTTTATGAATAAATAATATAACATACCAATAGTGTCATGCTTAAAAAACTTATTTTGATAAACGTTACAAACATTAATTTTTTTCTTTAGAGTGGAAATAAATGTGTTTTTTAAAATCACAAATGCAATTAAACGACTTTTGGCAGAAGCTACAAGTACAATCTCATCCTCTTTTGTATGAATAATAAGATGTCTCTTTAAATGATTTTTATTAACAGACTTTTGGCAAAAATGACAAATATATTTTTTCTCCTAGCATGAATTATTGTGATTTTAAAGCAGAATTTTGATTAAAAGACTACTGACAAAAATTACAAACATAATTTTTCTCTTTAGTGTGAATATCTAAATGTACTTTTAAAGCATAACTTTCACTGAAAGACTTCTGACAAAAGTTGCAATCATTATTTTTTTCTTTTGTATGAATATTTAAATGTGATTTTAAATTAGAACTTCGATAAAAACACTTCTCACAAAATGTACAAACATAATTTTTCTCTTTTGTATGAATATTTAAATGTAATTTTAAAGTGGAACTTTGATTAAAAGACTTCTCACAAAAAGTACAAACATAATTTTTCTCTTTTGTATGAATATTAAGATGTCTCTTTAAAGAGCTTTTACAATTAAATGACAATTGACAAAAGTTGCAAATATAATTTTTCTCCTTAGTGTGAACATTATTAACATGTCTTTAAAAGGTATTTACTGTTACATGACTTCTGACAAAAGTTACAAATATAATTTATCTCTTTTGTATGAATATTAAGATGTCTCTTTAAATAGCTTTTACAATTAAATGACATTTGACAAAAGTTGCAAACATAATTTCTCTCATATGAATATTAACATGCGTGTCTAAACGGTATTTAGTATCAAATGACTTTTGACAGAAGTTGCAAACATAATTTTCCTCTTTTGTATGAATATTAAAATGTCTCTCTAAATGGTATTTACTATTTAATGACTTTTGACAAAAGTTACAAGTATAATTTTTCTTCTTGGTGTGTAATTTAATATGCACCTTTAAATAAGAAATATCACTAAAACTTTTTGGCAGAAATTACAAGCATAATTTTTCATTTTTGTATGAATATTTAAATGTGATTTTAAATTGGAACTTTGATTAAATGACTTCTGACAAAAGGTACAAACATATCTTTTCTCTTTTGTATGAATATTAAGATGTCTCTTTAAATAGCTTTTACAATTAAATGACATTTGACAAAAGTTGCAAACATAATTTCTCTCATTTTTATGAATATTAAGATGTGTCGTTAAATTGCTTTTGTTATTAAATGACTTTTGACAAAATTTACATACATAATTTTTCTCCTTCATATAAGTAGCAAGATGGATCTTTAAACAGCATTCAGAATTTAATGACTTATGACAAAAGTTACAAATACAATTTTTCTTATTTGTATGTTTTTTAAGATGCCTCGTTAAACTGCTTCCAAAATTAAATGACTTTTGACAAAATTTACATACGTAATTTTTCTCCTTGGTATGTAAATTAATATGAATCTTTAAATAAGAAACATCACTAAAACTTTTTTGGCAGAACTTACAATCATAATTTTTCGTTTTTGTATGAATATTTAAATGCGATTTTAAATTATAACTTGGATTATATTCCTTGGATTTTTCTTTTATAATTCCATCATATACTGAATTATTTACGCACCTCTTACGAGTAATGCGATTCTTGGTACTTCCCCTGTCAGTTCCTTTATCAATAATAACCTGTAAATTAAAAATAACTAATAATTCAAAGGTAATTATGAATAATGTTAAACTATTTGAATTACAATAACATTAAGTATTTTGTGTGTCATAAAACTGTTTTCATAGAGTCAAATTTGACAGGGCACACATACGTCTACATGTTTCAAAAAATTGCTGTTCCTCAGATTCCTGGAGGATTCAGTTTTCAAAAAAAATGGTGTTATACAACACTTCTATCACGACGTTAGCGTGTTCCTGGAAAACACTTCCCCAGATATTGGATCAGACGAGGAAGTCCAACTCCATGGCCACCTACATCATATAAATATATAATATATACACGCGCATGCACACGCTATATATAATATATACACGCATGTGCATACACACACACAAACTAGTTAACATAAACTGTATGTAATCCAAAATTTACATAATGAAAAGTTAACCCAGTGGTTCAGACAAAGTAATTTTTAAAAAAATTAATACATTATATGAAAAATTTAAAGACTATTCAAATAAATATGTTCTTCAAAAGGATTTTTTTATCCATCTTTATTTTACTGGATTTTTTAACTGAATCTTTGTAATTCATTTAACAAAAATAATATGTATATCTAGGCCTTTGTTAAACTAATCATAAAAGAAAATTTCTTCACATTGCTTCTTTAGTACCACTTTACAGTTTTTTCTTACACTGTACAAGTGTGCAAGGTTTTGTGTGGGAAAACCAGTAAAACGCTTGTAAAACGTTACCTAATATATTTACCACAGTTTCCATACACGTCATTCCATGTTAAATCAACAAGGCACACAACTTGAGCAACTGGTTTTTTTCATAAAATTTTGTATGAATTAACTGCTGATAGAGTTATGAGAAAATACTGAAGTTCAGATCTCTCATAAACTGTTTCGTTTTTACAGATCTTCAGATTTGCCGGAAAATGGCAAGTTTGACTTGTGGTAGTAGTGATATACAAAACTATATTTTCATAAATTATGATTTAAGTGTCACCATGTTTAACCTTGAATTTCAGAAAAACCAGTCTTTAATTTGTTAATAATATATATATATAAGAGCTACAATAATATAAATAATAACTGTATGACTAATAATTAAAATATAATAAAGCACATCTTTAAATAATTACAGTTATGGCATTTGTGATTTGTACATTTTGACAGTCTTAAAATCTTGCACAATATATATCCTTCAAACATTAATTTCACATTCTGATGGATAACATGCACACATACACAATGAGTTCCACTGCCACCTACTAAAACACAATATTTACGACGTAAAGCAGCAAAGGTAGAAAACCCAATTTTAATACCTGTATGAGTTTCTTTACTGTTGATATATCTCTTTCAGATTAGCCAGTACTAGTTTTTACTTAGTCTTGTTTTCGCCCTATCAGCAAATGCAATATTTTTGCAAACCTCGTAGATAAGTTATTTTATAATAAATTACACCTTCCAAAAAAAACTATAAATTATAAATTATTTCTCTTTTCATATGAATTTATTATCTATAGAATATTACAAAAGACATTAAAAATATACAGGTATTATTTTTTTTAATGTGTATGTTGCAATTTGTCCGACCAGTGAACAATAAAGTAACTCTACCATGGCCCAATTAGATAAGGATGATCTGTAATCTTTTACACTCAGGCCTACCATTCCTGTGACATATGGTTAATTGAACCCCTACCACAAAAGCAAATTGTTAGTAACCACGGTTTAGTTTTTAAAAACATATAAAAGCAACTAACCTTTACTAGGTTTTAACCTGAGACCACTAGACTTCGGAAATCAGCTGTTAGACAACTGATTTACGAGTTACCCACTAGACCAGCTTGGTGGGATAAATATATACATATACACACTCACGCACACTCGAGTAAAGAAATAAATTATATGTAATCCAAAATTTATTATGTAATAATAATGAAAACTTAACAGTGGGGCACCAATTTTCCAGATGTCCAACTACAATGCTTAAAATTCGAACTAGGTAATTTAAAAAAAAAAAACTAATATATTACTTGATAAATTTTATGACAATTCAAATAAATATTTTCTTCAAAAGGACTTTTTTTATCAATCTTTATTTTACTGCATTTTTTAACTGACCTTTGTAATTCATTTAGCAAAGACAACGTGTATATTTAGGCCTTAGTTAAACTAATTATAAAAGAAAATTTCTACACACTACTTTTTTAGTAACACTCTTTACAGTTATTTCTTACACTGTACATATATTCAACATTTTATTTTAATATTACTGAAATACATTTATTTTTCTATATACTTTTTTCCGTAGCGTGTTACCTATAAAATATTAGAATGATATGTACAGTACGTATAATAACCGTTTTTTAAATTACCCTTTCCAATTATCCAGCTTTGGCCTTGCTAAGGTCCATCTGGGTAATTGGTGTTCCATTGAATACAAAATCTAATACACTTACCCTTTCATTTTCAACTTTTAAATTTTCTAATTTAACAAAGTCGGTTTCTTCAATTGCTAAAGGATCTTTTTCAATATCACCATTAATAACATCTAGCGGTTCCTCTTTCAGCTGCATTGAATCTACTTCATGTAATAAAAAACCAAATTTGAATGCTATAAAGTAAATATGTTTATGATTATTTGTATAATCTATAAAATAAAACTAAATTGCAACTCTAATTCACTTTCAACACATATTAACAGTGCAGCGACTGTTATATTATTATTAGGCAACTTTAATGTGAAGGTTTTGCTTGGGAAAACCACTAAAATGTTTCTTTTGTTAAATTTTAACATCCAAATTTAAATGTTAAAAGTGCTTCTACTCACCTTACAAGTTACTCTACAAATTGTAATATTTACAATCAAATAAGTGTTAAACTGTTGCAGTAATTCTCCTGATTTAGTTTTTTCTAATCTTACTGACATTAGTGATAATATTGCTTATGGTGAAATTTTTTATCGTGATAAATATCATTTATCTAATTTACCACATTGACCATAAGTTGAATTCTTATCTGAATAATATATACCAGATTATAAAAATATAAATTTTGTAAGATACAAAATTTCCATGAGCTTGGTTCTAAATATTAATTTTTTTACAGCCACTTAAACGTGAAGCTTTTGAATGGAACGTGGAGATGAATTGCAACAATGTATTAAAAATATTCTTGATTGTCCTCACCAGAAGTACTTACAAATAAACACAATTTTCAAAGTGTTTTTCTAGTACTTATAATCACTATTATTAACCCCTTACCGGTCTTTGATGGAATATTCTGATGTAGCTGATGAGTACAATTGAAGTGTTTATCGGAACTATGTGACATCTACTTTTTGTCTGGTGACAATTCGTTTTCTGTCATAATAATTGACCATTTTCATAATTTTTTTTTTTGTTAATAGTATTCTGCAATAAGAGATAACACCAGCTGTTTGTTTTAAGACACTATAAAATGACAGATTTTCATGTGTATTTGATCATACTCAACTGACCCGCTGTGATGACGTGTTTACGGTGTTCTGTGAAGTCAGTTGAAGCACTATATTTCTTATTATGTTGTACAAAGTGAAATTCTACAAATATATCAGCATATAAATGTATTATTATGGAAATATTTTGTGTGTATGTAAAATTATAAAGCTTACTGTGTAAAGTTTAGTATATATGTTATGGGAAATCTGCAAATGTTTGAGCGTGCATATGTACACACCTGCATACATTTGTAATGTGTGTGTAATATATTCTGGATCGAAAACATTTGCAGAACTGAATTAAAAAATTTGAAGTTCCAAACGCAGTAACTTCACAAAAATTCAGTTGCACCTTCATGTGGTCCATCTGGATATATCTTCCAGAATTTTGGAGGTCCTGTAATACCTTATACAGAGCTATTCTAGCTTATGAATGATAATTTTGTTATGTACTTAAGTTTATTATTTTTTTAATATGATCTTGTATTGATGGGTTTTATGCTTGTCAATCTGAATTAAATATTAAAATTTACAACACTTACCAAAATTTACAAACTTACCAAATACCAAACAACCAGCCTTTGGCTTAGGACAAAACAACAATCACAAAATTCTAGCAAAACTTTGAAAATTATTAAACTATCAAGAATTCGAGGTAAGATTTCGATTCAAAATTCAGCTAATGAACTAAAAAATCCAAACCACCTAATGAAATATAAATAGACAAAATCATCCTGAAAATAAACAACAAGGTAGCAGGTAATGGCTTGATTGCAGGAGAATTACGGAAAAAATCATGAAAGTAGCCAAAAAAAAAAGTTGAAGAACTTCCATATAAAATTGAAAAAATTCTTTAACACTTCAACTATGTAAATAAGGAGATGAAACAGATGTAAACTATTACAAAGGGATTTCCTTCTTACGTATGACATTCAAAATCCTTTCTAAACACTTCAAAGTAGAACTGAATTAATCGTAGACTCTGACAACTGGGAGAATACAAAAAAGGATTCATAAAATGAAAAACATGTATAGGACAAATTTCAAACCTTAAAACCATAATAAGGGAAAAAATGACAAGACAGTAACTGTCTTCACAGATTTCAAAAAGGTATACATTTCTATAGATAAAACTTCCTTATTTAACATCCTAGGAGAATTTGTTGAAGATCCCAAAACAATTAACATTTTTAAAAAGACTCTTTCCAAACACAAAATCAGAAGTAAAATTCATGTTAGTATCGGGAGAATTGGAAATTAAAACAGAAGACAACAAATCGGTTTAACATCAACTCTTTTTATCTGTGTCCTAGAAAAAGGAATAATAGAATGGGATAAGAACTTGAAAAAAGTTGAAACAACCTAAATAGAATCGGGTTGGAAATTGAAAGAAATTGCAATTAACTGCTTAACCTTAGCTGATGATGTTACAATTTTCTTGGAGCACCTCAAAAAGGCAGCAGAACAAGAAAACCAAAACCAAAATTTCTTTCAAAAAGGCAGAATTTGTAACCAACCAAGATTCCCCCCAGGACCCAAAAAAAAATATGGAAAAATCAATAAGTAAAATTTAAATTACGTGGGACAAATAATAAATTAATGATTTAGATAAAGAATTGTTTGACTTCTTTAAAGCAAAAGAATGAAAGAATGAAGAACTCTTGGAAAACAAGTAAAGAAAATATACAGAAGAATAAGAAATGAATGCAAAATGCTACTTCATGGTCCTCAGTCAGCAAACATACAAAAAAAAAATTAAAAAACTTACATGCACAGATGCATTAGTTTCAGTTGTGTGATGTGGTAAATAAAAGCATATCATTTCTGCTACATTCTCCTGATCAGTCTCTAATTTAATATCTTTATTAAGAGGAATAGCTTCATTAATAAAACTATTATTTACAAGCCCATTCATTATCTGTACAAAAAAGATAAAAAAACAGAAACAAAGATTAAAATAAATATCCATAATAAAAAAATATATAAGTATAAAAAAAGACTCATAGATCTCTGGTTCATCAAATGCAGCGTTTAGGTTTGCAAATGCACCAGTCAAGATTACCTATGGATTAACAGAGGATAATCCAGATTGCCGTTTAAAATTCTACAAGATACTTTTAAATGAAGAAAGACAAGGTGATATCATTCTAAAAGTTTGTTGGTTTGATGAAGCAAATTTAAAACTGTTAGGACCTGTTGATAAGAATAACTATCACTATTACTCAACAGATAACACCCATGAAATGATTGAAAAACAACTGAATCAATCTGGGGTTACAGTTTGGACGTGCCTTTCATGTGAAGGGGTGATTGGGCCTGTTTTTTTCTATGCAACTGTTACCCAAAACATCTATCTTAATATACTGAGGGGCACTGGTATTCCACAAGCTAGAGCAGGATAATGAAGAGCTCTATTTCCAACAAGATGGAGCTCTTCCCCGCAATGCTTTAAAAGTGCATGAGTTTCTTGACAACTAATTACCCTATAGGTTGATAGGTTGATGAGGGCCACTTGAATAGCTACTATCATCACTAGACCTTTCCCCAAATGACTTTTTCTTTTGGGGTGATATTAAAGATGTTAAACTGTTAATGACACGTGTCAATTCATAAGAGAAGCATAGCATGCCAAGAAATTGATAACAATAAAGATCTCTGTGTCAAAGTGTGCTCGAGTGTAGTAACTAGATTACAGGAATCTGTAAATGCTGAAGGCCAGCAATTTGAGTACTTAAGAGATTGCACTTAATTGTATTAAACTTAATTACAGTTTCTATGTCATCCTTTTTGTGACTTCATAAAGCTATTGTTTTTTCATAACAATAATTTTGTACATAATTTTATTAAAAAATATACTAAAATTACGGTCAAGTTCCAAAAACTAACTAATAAAAAGAACGATACCGTGCACATAAGTAACTAGAAACTTTATGGTTGCTGGAAAGTAAACAAGATGCTTTTTGTTAACGATGGAATTTTAAAAGTAAATAAATATGTAATTTTGAATGTGAATAGAACATAATATATGTCAGTATAGGATAAGATAAATCATAAATATAAAAACAAATTATAAGGTTAAAATTAAAAACGTAAATATGTTAAATGTAAATAATTACTACAAAATATATCACAATTCAAATGTTGCTACTGAAAATTATTTCTTGCTCATACTTATAAATACATTGAATGGGATGCAGATTTGTCATTTTTTTGTAATTAATAGTAATATTGCCTTAATAAAAAAATATCATCAAATTCAGAAGCTGGATGTGTGTACAGCGTGGCAAGAACACCATACTTAAAAATTTATATTGATAAAAAGCAAAATAAATCACATTGAAAAAATCGTATGAATCTGTATCGGTCTAAATTAATTTCTATCGTATATACTTATATAAATCTATTGGTTAGAGTCTGTTAATCTTTCACCTAATAACTATTCAGTTGATTAAGCAGAAATTGTTTATGAACAATTTTTATACTTGCAAAGAACGTAGAACTCACCTTATCAAATTAGAGACCATTTTAATAACTTGCAATAAGTATCAGATTACGTTTTTTGACGAAATTCAACTTTAATATGGCCATAACGTTGGGCTCATCAAATTTAAAACGCTTGGAATATTGAGATTAGATTTCCTACATAAAAGGTCTCTTTTTCATTTTCTTTTAACGGCTCAATCAACACAAGCCATCTCCACTCTTAGTGTATATGCAAAGCAACTGGACCTACACCTACCTCCGGTTACGTGACTAAAATTAAAAAATATAAAATATCTTTCTAATTTAGAAAAATCTAATTAAAAAACTAATAATTTATGAAATTTTTAAATGTATCTTCTGAACTTAAGGTTGCAAGTGTTATTAAATCAAAAGAGCACATTTAAACAAAAAATTTTAAAAGAAAAATAATAATTATTCATATTTTAATAAAATAATTTAATTGTTACATGTAAATTGAAATATCTCTCTAGCCACATGAAATTATAAGATCATTATCCAAAAGACTTCTGCAGATGTACAAGATGTTGGCCAAAACTTAAGGGACTTATTCAGGACATCCAAATAGATAAAGATGTATAGTCAACTAACTATCTCTCGTCATGTGTTTTTTTCAGTAACAATTGACATCTTGAGAACAAATAAAAGATATTTAATGAACCATATGTATATACACCCAACAACATCTCCTTCAACATTTCTGGCCTATTTATTACTAATTATTATGCATTAGTGAGGAAAGCCCCAAATAAAAGAAATGAAGACTAATTTACGTACTTTAAGGAATTACACCCCAAAATGTAATTGTTTAGAGTTAACAGAAAAAAGTAAAACCTGGTTTGGATTTTATCTGACAAATGTATCAAAATGGGTGGCAATTTAAGTGATTGGACTGTATTACTATGTGGCACTGTACCGGATGCTGTCCTCTCTGCTGCTAATATTTATTAATGACTTATGTAATGAAAATTTCAGAGGAAAATGTCCTTCATTGCGGATACTGTCATAGAATAATGTTGTGTTAAGTGGCTAGATATAAAACGTCAGGGATTGGTTCTACAATAATAAATTAGATTTTCGTACAAGTAAATTCAGCTTCATTAATTTCCTGGAAAAGGAAGAAGCTTTTCTGTAAAGTATCATAAACACTCTTGCACATGTAATACTATCTGTGTATATGAATGCATTAGGAAAACTGTTTCCACTAAACATTTAGGCCTAATTATAGCTTCTAAATTTGGTTGGAAGCCTCACATACTGAAATTATGGGAAGAATTATTATTATGCTCATAAATTTTACAAGTTACGACATTATTTTAATAAAAAAATGATTGGTTTGTATATTTAACGCACTTAATTAATTTAGACTTTTCTGAATAGAATGATGGGCAGGCACGTATAAATCTTAGTTAACAAGTGTGAAAATAGTACAAAAAAGAATAATTAGAATTATGGATTTCAAAAGCAGTTTCAAAAGAGTTTTTTGAGGTTTTCAAAAACTGAACATTTTACCCATAAAGAATCTATATATATAGAATGTATTATGAGTATTTTTCAATAGTTGTAAAGATAATAAAATAAGTAATGTATACAATACAAGAAATATGGATGAAGAAAATACAGAAATCCTGCCTGTTCTTTGTATTCGAAGAACAGTTTTGAAAATCATTTGTCTATTTACGACCTAAAATATATAACATGTTACACAAAAGTATAAAGCATATAACTGTTGAAAATATCTTCATTAAAGGGGTGAAGAAATGGGTTGCCAGTGTCAAGACTACACTTCATTTACACTCATACATATCATCCTCATTCATTCTCTGAAGAATTATCTAAACGGTAGTTACCGGAGGCTAAACAGGAAAAAGAAAGAAAGAAAGTATTCAGGACACTAGTGTGTTTTCTAAATTTGAATGAATAAAATTAAGATAGTATTCAAAATTCACAATATGAACAAAGGTTTTTACTACTGTTGTGAATAAAACTATTAATGAACAACAACCACTATATATGTAATGATTAGTAATATGGAACTAGACTCGATAGGTCAAAAATTAGATTAGGCAAATATTTTAAGTAATACTACATTAATTCATGTATTATTACTTTTGGCACTGGATCTTTTATGTTGTTCTAGGTATTGCATAAGAATGGAACCTTGTATAATTATTTGTAAAATTATTATTGGAATAAATTTAAATATTATTTATAGTAATAAATGTAATATTAAAAAATATATTATATGAATTTTAAATTGTACTCGTTGTTCCAAAACAACTTTATCAATCATTAAAATACATGCATTTTAATGAATTATGATATTGCACAATATATAAGTAATATTTAAAAAAAAAAAAATCATTTGGGAAGAAATTCCAAAAGAATGCCCGCTATTTTACCAGAAAATCATAGCAGTTCATTAATACTTACAATTCACTAAACAGTACAATTTTTTTTTTTTTGTTTCGTATCAAATTATAGGATTTAACCTATAATTTGAAAAAAACGTAATATAATAAATAACCTGCAATCTAAACCATAATTGTAATTCTACACTGAATATAATAAGTGTTAAAATGAAATGAAATACTTACAAAACTAATAAAGATCACTTCACCATAACTCGCTTAAAAGTAGTTATTTAAATTACACAAGTTGTGAAACACAAGTACCAAATACTAGTAATGGGAAGAATTGTGAACGAGTCGTTCCTTCGATTAGACTCTTTATACTGAACGAAAGAATAGAGAATTGGTTTGTTGCAGAAACCGAAACTGATAACGATTCGATTCTCAACTATGAATTGGATAGGCGATAAGATATCAAAAAGTAGCGGCTCGTAATTAAAATTAGTAAGGGGTGCTGCTCCAGAAAATGTTTTTCTAGGCCATGGTTAAATCTTTCTGTACGATAAAAGAACCAAAAAAATGGAATCAAATAGAATAGCAGGAAGCAGGATAATAATCTAATTCTAAACTTTATCACATTCAAGAATATAGTGCACGGATTTTAAGCACAATATGCTTAAAAGCCGTATTTGATTTAACCGTATAAATAATAAAATGTCAATACAGATAATATTTTTTTAGTATTATCAGATAACTTAATAAAATGTCCGCTTAAAAACAATATAGTCCGATGGTGCTTATTTTAAATTTCTATGTACAGAGAAAAAATTCTTATTAATTTTTTCTAATTAACTACTCTTTCGCCCTACCAGCGTGTTTTTGGAAAGATTTGGCAATCAAAGAGCCCTTGCTTTCTGCCATCTTCTGATCAGAACTGAAAAAACAACTAAATCGTTTTCATATTCCTGGGCGGGCAACCCGGACATTTGGTCGGGGCACCAAAATTTGGAAGTGGCATTTTGGCTGTAAATTTGAGAAAAATATTGATGTGTTAAATACCAAATTAATAGAAAATTTCACTTATCGATTTTTCGTTCGCTAAAAATTTACAGGGCGTAGCGTATTTATATTGTTTATGTCTATAAGCTAAAAATATTTACACTATTAGCGAAAAATTTGTAAAGAACGCTGCTTGAACTTGTTTGAACATGCACATACTTCTCTGAACAGAATAGCATTAGCACGCGAGCAGAGCGCTGCTTCAACTTGTTTTATAACATGCATAGACTTGCTTATTATCTCTAATTACAAAAAGCGGTTTCATTACACAATAGCATTAATGTGTATAAAACGCTATTATCACTGACTGAAACGGTAACAAATAACACCATACTAATTAACGCAAGATTTATAAACAAAAAAACAAAGATATCAAAACGTTAGTGACTGATTGAGAATGAGATAACAATTTAAATAAAATACTGCATTTGCAGAAAATAATTTTTAAGAAGGGATTCGTTGCGGCGCCAATAACCAGCAGCTAGTATTAACTTATGAAATAATCCATTAGTAACAGCTATTAAAGTATATTACTTAAACTAATAATCTTATCCAATGTTTGTACTTGTGAAAAAATTAGTAATATTTATATTTCGAATGGATCATTCGATATTTTGCACATCATTAGTAGCGGCCCATCTGAGCGTGGTGGGTAGAGTTGAGATGACAATTTTGTGTTTCAAGTGTGTAATCAATAATTTTTTTCGAACACTTTCGATACGTATCCCCATATGAGTAAAAAGCACTGGTCTCTATGTAACTGAATAGGGGATCCTTATGGCGTAAACTACAAAGTTTTCAATGTTGAAGCATACTTCAGCGCCGCAGAATGAGCGGCTGTGAACTAAATAAAACCATTGTACGCTTGCGCGACTATAATCGTAATGGTAAGGATGTTTATTTTAGTAGTCAGATAACCAAAAGATCGGTCATTTTCGCAACACCAGCAGAAATTTACGGACAGTTATAGAAATTTTATATAGAGATCAGTGTTCAAAATACATAAGCACTTCTATGCATCGGTTTAAAACGTGGTTTTATCTCTACTCTTACTTACCTTTGCGCATGCACAGTTTCATTATATTTAGTTCTACCACTCATTTTATGGCGCTAGTTTATGCTTCAACTTTTACAAACTTCAATATATGTTTTCCAGTTATATAACGATTAGTAGTAAAAAGGTATGTAATGGAATTGAATTTACTCGTCACCGTAAATCATTTGTTTAACAGCAGAGGTTCGCTGAAGGCTCAGTTCTAATCCTAGTAAAAGTAGCTTTACTTTTATAAGAATTTGAAAAATAGAGGATACAAATTTGGCTCAAATATTTCTATATATGAGGCATTAATCGTGTTCATTTTTTCAAAATTCGTTAAAGTGGTAGTGGGATATTGTAAAAAAAACAATTTCGATTTTTTTTTCGGAGGCATTTTAAAGAGAACATTATGAAGGAAAATTTCTTATCTACAATTCATATACAAATAATTTTAAAAAAATCTCCCCAAAAAATCAACTCCTCCCTCTTAAAATTGAAATAGGTTTTTTGCTCTATCTGCCTTTGGAGATAGAATCTTAATATTAAATTTGTCAATTTCAAATTCCCCTATCGCATCTAGTAGAAACTACAGCTTTGAAATTTTTCCCACATTTAAATACAACTTTATCACATCAGCTGATACTTTTTCATATTACTAAATTTAAATTTTCTAAAACTTTTTATCAGTTTTTTGGAATTGTTAGCATCATTATACTAAGACTGAAAAAGATTACATGTCAAAAAAAGTATAACTAGCTGTACTAATACACTACATAGTTCCTCAGAAAATTTCATCTTCCAAGTTGAATGATTCTCATGAAAAGGGTACAGAAAGTTAAAAAAATCTAATTTATGGAAAACTTGAATTAAAAACAGCTGCTTATCTTGTTTTAGTGTATCCCTTCACCATATGACTGGTCATTTGGATTATCCTCTTCAGGAACAACAAATTATCTGCCAAATCTTTAAACACAGGATTAACAACTTTGGCTATAGGAAGTGGTACTGGTTTTTTACAACCGCAATTTGCACCCTACCCTACATATATTTTTTTCTTTAATCTCCAGGACCACCGTTACGTATTGCTTCAGAGGATGAGATGAATGATTTGTAGCGTGTGTGAAAATGCCATGCCTGACTGGAATTCGAATCCAGGACTTCCAGATGAAAGGCTGAGGCGCTACCACTCGCACCACGGAGGCCGGCTACCCTATATTTTTGCTTTATTACACCTACACCAAGTTTTTCAATAACTAGAGCACAGTTTAAATAAATAAAAATTAGTAAAGTCTCAGTATGTTCTAAGTAGCAGCTGTGACAGATAAAAAAATATGAGTTTTTTTATATTTTGAATATATTTTTGGACATAATATGAGTTAATTCAATTCATATAAATTAAACTGAGAATCCAAAAACAATTCATATAATTGAAAATTGATTTTTACAACCAAAATTGTCATGCCTGTTCCCCTTAAGCATAAAATATCTCTCTCTCATATTACATATACAGACAGATATATTTGAGTAGTATACAGAAATACATTTGGTTGCTATCTATCTCGAACTGCATAGTCCCCTGTTCCGTGTCCAGTTGTCTGACATGCAAATAGTTGTTAACGGAAACTACAAGATACTCACTAATTCCATGCACCCTTGTGCCTCAACCGCCACGGACCAAGGGCTATTAAAAACACCCCTGACCCCATTTCACTTTGTTTTGTGTTAACTCTTAACCTCAACATATTTATCACAACTACATCCTAAATTATATGTTTTATTTATCCAGTTTTTTACCTTCTACATGTTACAAAGTTTAATCATAAAATTAACTAAACGTAGATTATTTAATATGTGACCCTAGCTAATATAGTTTTTCAAAACTGTCACAAATTTGATCATCTCTTATTCATCTTAACACCTTTTCAGTTTGGATTTATCTAATATTAGACTTACCTTAATAAACGTTTTCCTGTAATTGCACATTTCAAAGGTATCTATTTTTTTCCTCTTTTTATCTATTTACCTTTCACTATCATGAACTGCTACACTCCATACAAATAATTTAAAGAATCTCCTTTTAATACTTAGGTCTATATTTGATTTCAGTAGAGTTCTATTGGTCTACTGAGGTCTGAGTGACTACCCATTTCTTTGAAACCGGTGAAGCTCATATTTCACAGTAGAAGTACCTACATGTGGGCGATATCTATGTACAGAAAATAGTAGCAGCCTAGAAACTGGTTATAAACAAAGAAGTAAGGTATTATGCCGATGGCTGAAACCAAATTTAATAAACCAGTTTCTCCTACAGATTACCAAAGTTAAATAATATTAAGTTCTATCTCATTGGATGCTCTTGTAATTTTTATTATTCATCGCAACAATTGACTTTTTTAATTGCTAGAGCAGTTTATTATAACTAACAAAAAAAAAACTTTCAGCTTTTTGGATGGTCCTTTATCCCACTAAAAGTTGATTCAGAATCTGTCACTTTTCTTAAGTCTTCCTTCAGAATTATTTATTTTTTATATCAAATTAACAGGATATTCCATGAATACAAAAAAAATTAATAATAATACAATCTATAATAATAGAATTGCTGTAAGATAGTAGTACGAATATAAAATGTCTTCTTCTTACAGTAATTAATCCTAGGATTGGTTTGCAGTAGTCTTCCTCCTCCAGACAGTTCTATCTTGTGCTAATTAAGGTTTTTCCATTTACATATTATACCCAATATCTTGTATGGTTTGTTCCATATACGCTAGCGAAAAAAAAATATTTGCCAGCACTGAAGCATTTTTCAAATACAAGACATTACTAATAACAAATTTAATTTATTTATTCTCAACTGCAACATGAATACAATACGTATACACAAAGACAAGTAATACAATATAATGCATTATATAAAATATAAAGCACTTAGGTAATTAATTTAGGTCGCACTGATATTTAATCACATTAATATGTAAATAAATTAATATTCCGATAAAGATATTACTGTAATTGCATATGAAAATATATTACCTGCAAAGCAAAAGCTTACAATTTTAATTAGAAAAACACTAAAATAAAAATAATAACTTCTTACACACACCCAGTTTTCTTCAGTTATCTTTTTTCTCTCACATACACACTTAAACACACAACACAATATTGTTGCCAACCAGGTATGAATATAAGTATATTAAGATCCCATTTAGATTTAAAATTGGTAACTTTCATGACTAAATCACCACTGAATACAACGCTTTCACCTCGTCGATTGCTAAGCAGAAATTCTATTCCTTTAAGTTAAATTTAAATTGATTCAGATTACAGGTGCTTCTTACATTACCAGGCAGTAAACTAAAGAACTTAGGTGTTAGAAAAAGAAAATTATTTTATACAGTATACAATAAGGCCTAGGAACAGTAATATTTTCTGTAAAAATCTGCTAGTTATATAATAGCTTTCACCCTTAGCTATCACCACTCTGACATTACCACTTCTTTTGTAAAAGATTAGAAGCACCTCATAAAGAAAGAAATCTAATGGAAAACAAAGATATTTTCTAAAAAAAAAAAAGAAGTAAATAATGTTCTATCACACCACACATTACCTGTACAATAACTTCTTACAAAATTATAATCAGATAAAAATAAGTGATGTAGATTGAGCCTCAGCAATGCAATCCATAATTTAATTTCGAATGAACTATAAGCAAGTAAATTTGATTAAAAATATTTACAGGAAAAAACCTTTTTAATGCTTGTATTAAACTAATCATGATAATTCTGCATCATTCTATCATTCACGTACCAGTGCCGCTGATAACTTCATTAGATATTGTAACAAAGATTCATTAAAAATATTAGTAGCATCACCTTCAACACAAACAACATTACTATCTACACATTCTTTAATAGTAGAAATACCAGCAATCATTGTTTAATTCGTTCATCAAAGTGAATGATAATTTTTTTATTGATGAAAGCAGAGATGCTTTCATCAATATCATCCAGTCTTCCTTCATTTAGTTTTTAACACAAATCTTGATCTGCATTAAATGGTAATTTCATTAAACATTTCTCCCAAGAACAATTCTCAGCATCGGTATCTGCACCAGAATCAATCAACAATTAAATAAAGTCGATATCATCACCGCTAAAAAAATTACTTACTGCTAGCAGTAAGTAATATTGAATTTCCTACATGGTCATATGTTACATTAACATCTGCACCCATTTCTAATATTTATTTTATGAAATTTAAATTTCTTTTACTCTTCATAAATTTTAATGATAGTGAAACATATCTTACATTTGTAGTCCCAATATTGTTAAACTTAAAATAGTATCTATATAAAATTGTCTCGCATGACTCCATCATATTTATAGCATGGAAAATAGGTACAATTGGAAGAAAATTTCCTATATGAAGTAGAATTACTTTCAAACTGGCCTTGGAAGCATCTATAAACAATCGCCGTTGTTTTGGTTTATGTTCACATTTCAGATTTCATAATTCCATCAATGTCTGTGGCAAAGGTCATATTAAACTTTGAAGAAACGAATGTAGTAAATGTTTTTCACAATTGCGATAAACAGATGTTTTGACATTTTCCTGCAATAGATGCCTTTCCAGTAGTTTGGAAGGTAGGAGCTCTGCTTTTTTTTCAGTTCCATCTGAGAAATTAGATGGGTGGCAAAGAGTCCTCTGCTCCCAACCGGTCAAACCGTGAATTCTAATTTCTATTTGGAAGTAATGAAACGCCTCATGGGTCGCATTTGTCAAATCCGGCCCCAGTTCCGGGATCTGGGCAGTTGGACTCTTGCACGATAATGCCCCAGTACAAATGGCAACAGTTACTATGTCGCAAATCAAATCACCGTCTTATCCCACCAGACTTTGCTTGAGCAGACTATTTTCTGTTCCCAAAACTCATGCTGAAGATGAAGGCCGCTTTTTCGACGACATTCCGCCCATGCAAAGGGCTTGCACCGAACAGTTGAAGGCGATCCCACAAATTGATTTCTCCAGAGCATTTGATGGGCTCTACCGGTATTGCAACGAGTGTATAACTACAGAAGGGTTCTATGTAGAAGGCTGTTGTGAGTAAATCTTTTTATCTTTAAATCTGTATTTTTATTTAATATAGTTTGGGAACTTTTCAGGCATACTGTGTGGGCACAGCAAAAGGCATTGAGCTTCTTTTTCCAGTATGCTAAGCTCTAAGGTCAGTTGCATAAGTTGAACAACACATATGTGGAGCCTGTGGTTTGTCTTGACTTCTAACTGAGCGACCAAAATAAAGTTTATAAGCTTTCTAAATTAATGAAGTCACAGACCTCCTCTGAGATTTCAACATAAATTGTTCACAAAAATAACAAAAAACATTGCTGTTATTCACACACTTTCAAGAAGACATGTTGAAGCACTGACAATAGTATTAATATTCACATCTGAAGAAGCTGTTTTTTATACATCAATCCAGAAGATGAGAAAAGTAGAATTAACAATATTGCTTTTTATTATTTATTTGCAACATTTTGTGAAACATCATTGTGCATCACAGATATGAATTACAAAAACCAAAAACCGTATAAAAATGTATTTCTTGAAAATTGAGGGTGATGGGAATAAAATTTAAGGATTTTTGGCATTTGGCGGTTATGTTTTATTTATTTCAGTTGTAGTTTTACAGGAAGCAAAATTATTGTTCCACAGTGTTATCGATAAGAAAAATAGATCAAGATGAAGTTGGTTTATAAATGCAACATTTTATTAAAAATAATAATAGTTTTTACTAATTAGTGAGTTTAAGAAACTTGTAGCTGTTGTAAAAATATATTCTTGTTTCAGGTAAATATAAAAATAGATTTTAGTATTAATGACAATGATAAGATATTTTCTTTATAAAAAAAAAAAAACATATTTTATTAATAAACAGAAGTAGAATACCACATATCACACTGATATTTTTATCTCTTGAGGTAATTTTGAAACTATCAAACAATTTTACATGCAACACTTATTCTGCTTGGTTCAATTGCCTTATTATCTAGTAAAGGATATTTACTTTTAATTGGCCAACAAAAGTAGATGTTCTAACTATAATTTGGTAACTGTTAAAATTTCACTGAATATACTTTGATAAAAAAAAATCCAAGGTGTATTATAACTTCATGAAAATTATAATCGTTGAAAACAGAGATTTTTTTTAAAAGATCAATGCAGGTAAATGTTTAGCATATGTTAATTTTGTGAAAATAACACCCCAAAATGTATTTGTTAAGAGTTAACATAACATCTTTATGAAGGAAACCCGATGTAGTAATTAATAAAAATGAAAAAAATATAATCGGTTAAAAAGTAACACAGGAAAGATATAATTATTGAAGATTTTTTAATTTATTTATTTACTACAAAATTTTTAATGTCTACAGATAATCAATTAGCAGAAATGTAATTGTAACATTAAAATGTAATACAAATATGTTGAAATTGTTGAATCTGTTAACAATTTAAAAAAAATTAGTAATCAAAGAAAACAAGAAGATATTTAACAAATAATTTATTAATATTGCACAAAGTTAGATAAAACAAACCATTAATCATATAAGACTCTACATCAATATAATGGTATCTTATCACTCAGTCCTTGGAAATCTAAAATCTAAATCAAAAAAATAAATCTACAATATCAGTCATTACTCAAATTGTACTCATAATATAACAGAATAATTACTTTCTATCAAAATTATAATGAAGCAAGCAATAAATTAACAACATGTCTATCGTACAAATATTTAGAAATACAATGTAATATGTCACAATTAAGAAAATTGTCAAATTGAAAATGTCAAATTGTACTCATAATATAACAGAATTACTTTCTATCAAAATTATAATGAAGCAAGCAATAAATTAACAACATGTCTATCATACAAATAATTAGAAATACAATGTAATATGTCACAATTAAGAAAAACACACTCCCATAACTTATCAGAATGTTCAACACTACAACAATTATTTAAATCGGCTTCATATTTCTTAGGATCATACGATTTAATAGTTCTATTTGATATAATTAATCTCTCTAAAGCATTTATTAAATGTCTTTTACTTAAATCGATCTTACATTTCTTTATTTTCTTAACTTAAAAACCTTGGTTCACAGTCTGAATCTTCACAAGGAATGGGATTCAGGTAACGATTCACAAATTAATCTGGATCGTGAATATACATATTTGAAGAGAAAACTATATAACTTGGCACTATAATATGCACTAATAATTATTATTTTTACTTACGAATAAAAAAAATTACACAAAAAAACGTAACTACTTTGTTTACACTCAATTCCACACATTTTGGAACTGAATGATTACATTATGTTTTGGGTTGATGCAGATTGTGCATTTTTAAAATGGTCCAGAAATGAATAAGGGTTCAAGTCCTAGTAAAGTCAGATATTTTTACACGGATTTGAATACTAGATCGTGGATACCGGTGTTCTTTGGTGGTTGGATTTCAATTGAGCACACATTTCAGGAATGGTTGAACTGAGACTGTACAAGACTACACTTCATTTACACTCATAATTATCATCCTCTGAAGTATCTGAACGGTATTACCCGGACGCTAAACAGGAAAAAGAAAGGGGGGAAATATGAATAAGGGAAAATGTAATAATTACATTTTTTTTTTTTTTGAAGTGAATTATTCTCCTCTTTACTCAGTAAAAGGAATCCTCCTTAACATAGTTGTACAGTTGTACAACTAATAACATTGTTCTAACTCATGTCTATAATGCAAGAGATTTTCAGTTTATTTCATTATTCATTTACAGATGTCTAGGCCTCAACAGAAGGATCCATTTTTAAAAGAGAATATACATTAGTATACTTTTATAACAACCCCTCTGTATACAAAATATGATTTTATATAGCTCTGGGATTTATAATCCATGTCATGATCAAGGCACTGCCATACAATCTTTCCAACAATGGCCTCAAATTTGCTTCGAACATTGACTCCAATGTACACTCCATCTCACCATGTGCTTAAAATTGGAGGCAATGCAGTCTGTTTTTCAAATACAATAGTCATCGCAATGAAAATTATACAACTGGCTTCTTACCTTTTTCTTCGTCTTATAAGAAATATGAAGAAGATACTTGACCATGGAGATAACCAAATAATGTGTTAAATAGAATAACACTACAAGCAAAGAAGAAATGACTTTTTGAGACCACTCGTATATAGAAAATTCAGAAAAAACAGATTAGTATGAACTTATGTGATAAAATGTAAAAACAGTAACATGAGATAAGTATAGGAATAGTACATGCACTAAAGAAATTGCCAGTAAAAATGATAGTGTTATAGGAAGAGGGAAAGATATTTAAAAGGTGGAATAAGTGTATAAAGGAACAACACTGCTCAAAAGGAAGCCAAATAAAGCTTTATAAAGGTATAAAGGCTGGAATAAAATGAAAACCTGAAGTAAGACCAGCAAAAATAAAATTGGAAGTTTTATCAGCATTAACAGAACTGCTTATGTCTTAAATAGGATCAGGAGCTAACAAAATTATGCAATGAGATCTACAACGATGGGATGTAGTCAGATTTTCTTAAAACAATCATGATTTCATTTCCCAGAAGTGGTGTTAAGTTTTAATCTTCTCTTCAACAAAAAGACTGTAAAGAAGAAAAAAAAGACAATTTTATATATATAAAACAAAATAGATTTACAAGGAATATAGGTATTATAGATGCAATTAGGCTAATCAAAACTATTAGTAATAGGTAAATAGAAAGAGATAAAGGAATAAAATACTGTGTCAAATAGAAAAACTAATGTAAATAATTAAAAGACAAAGAACACATACAAGATTAATTACAGAATTGCACCTGAATTGGAAAATGGTTACTAAAATATGGCATACTAAATTGAGTTTAACCTAGGATGCTGCCTTTATTTAATATGTAGTTGAAAATATGATCAAAAATGCTCTAGAAAATGAAAAAATAAATCTAGGAGAATGGAAAATAAACTGTAAAATGTTTACAGAGATTATACAATTTATTTTTTGAAATGAAGCAAATGACATTAAAAATTGGAATACATTATTGCAAAATAGAGTGAAATGAATATTAAGCGAACAAAAATAATGAGATTAGGATAAAATAAGCCCATGAATATCTCTACTAAAAAAAAAAAAAAAACAGTTGCAGAAATACAACAGTACTGATACTTTAATATGATGTCAACAAAAGATTGCAAAAGTGAAAATGAAATAAAAACAAGAATAGCAACAAGGAAGGAAACATTTAATAGAAAGAAATGGTTATTATGTGGTAAGGTGGTTGATGAAGTGTCTTGTGTATGTACCTCCATGTGCATATGAATCATGGAAACTAGGGGAACGCGAAAAAATTGCTAGAATTAGTTAAAATATCTGTAAGGAGGAAACCGGAGATTAAATGTATGTACTGAAAAATGAAGAGATAATAAGATTCTACAAGAATAACTGACTGGGATACATTCTGAAAGGAGAAAAATTTGTTAAAACAGCATAGAGCCATTCAAAACAAAAGAAGAGGGTAGCTGAGAAAGGGAGTCTATCTACTGCATGATAATGTTCTGCCCCACACTATACGCAAAATGATCAATCTCTTCAACAGTTTTTGGTTGGGAAATTCTGAACCGTTCAGCCTGTAGTCCCACCCTGGCACCAAGTGACATCTTTATTTTCACCCTTTTGAAAGACCTAAATATTTGACATTGCAACGGCAATTTGGGTTTGACATTAACTCTGTTAAATGACTGATACTTGTTTATTATAAAATTATTTTATTCATACTTTTCAAAGTTATTTTGTGATAATAAATAAAATATGAATATACAAGCTACAAGGACACATACTATTAGAAATAATACCACCCTAAGTAGTTGCTACAAATTATTTACACCAATGTAAATTAAGATTTACAAGCGGGCTAAAATATACAAGGCTGTTACTAAAGCTGTTCTGTGATCATCGAAAATCATGGTTCACGAACCATGATTCATACACGAGGAATGTCTAGGATACAAAAGTAACTGAGGAATGATCAACCCGAGACTGTACAAAACTACACTTCATTTACATTCATACATATCATCCTCATTCATCCTATGAAGTAATGCCATACGGTGGTTCTGGAGGCTAAGCAGAAAAAGAAAGATCCTGTATCCTTGGGCTTTTTGGGTGTTTTAAAAAAATTCTGCTATAATTTTATACTTGTGATAGGTGAATGATATGAAAATGTTTAGAAAGAGAACAAAATGCAGTTTATTTCAATATATTATATGAAATACTTATTTTACCTATTTAAAAAATTATGATGTTCTAAAAATTACATAAATAAGAACAAAATAAAAAATTGTGTACTACTGTTTTTAACAGTTAAATTTTGAAACAGACAGGTATACACAAACCCTGTACATTCAGAACACCACCAAGTAGTAGTTTCCTTTCTAATGGCTTTCCCTGAGGCTGCCTTTGTTTTTCAGAGGACTTTACAGACCTTTGTGGGCTGTGCTTTCTTTTCAGTTTGGGTTGTTTTCTAAGGAAAGTGATGACCTGTAAGTCTGTTTTCACTGCTGTTGGTGTGGCTTCCTGTCCAAGAACTCCTGCCTTTTATCCTAAAGCCATTCCAATCGATGTAATAAATTTTTCTAAATGACATTTATGCCTTAAGGGTGATGGTTGTGATTCCCAATATAAAATAAGGGCTTTGGCAATTGACATAAATAAACACAAAAATAATTTTTTCCACCATTTCATTTGCTTACGTTTGAATGGATAGTATGAAATAATCTGGTCATTTCTATCCACCCCAGTTTTATTTTTATATAACTGAAAATTATAAACGGTTTTTGTTTTTGAAATCAAAAACTAACACGTGTCCTCTTTGGAGCACACATGCACTTAACTTTTAGTCTTTCTGTGAATTGAAGATAAGACTAATCCATCTCTAGTGTCTTTCCATTTGACACACAAGAGATGATTTCTTATAGTGTAAACAGACTCGTTTCTTCCTTCCTAAATTTATTTTTGGGAGCTCTTACAGATAGGGAATCCAGCTTTAGTCTCTCGCTGCCACAAAAAATCAGTCTTGTACAGTAGCAGGTCAACCACCCCTGAGATGTATGGTTAGTTGAAACCTGTTCAATTTTTGGTCAAGGTCGCAGACACAACGTTGTTCGAGAGCCAACAGTTTTGTCGATTTCGCAATACCGGGCTAGAATTTGTCAACAAATCAGAAAATAGTTATAAACAACATACCAATCTGAAGAGAAGATTAAAACCTAACACTATGCTGCTTGGGAAATTGAATCATGGTTTTTTAAGAAAATCTGACTACATCCCATCGTTGTAGATCCCATTACATAATTTTGTTATCTCCTGATCCTATTTAAGACATAAGCAGTTTCTGTTGATGCTGATAAAACTTCCAATTTCAGTTTTTCTGGTCCTACTTCAGGTTTTCATTTTATTCCAGCCTTTATAAGATCATTTGGCTTCCTTTGGAGCAGTGTTGTTCCTTTATACACTTAGTCCACCTTTCAAATATCTTTCACTCTTCCTATAACACTATAATTTTTACTGACAATTTCTTTAGTGCATGTACCATTCCTATACTTATCTCATGTTACTGTTTTTACATTTTATCACATTAGTTCATACCAATCTGCTTTTTCTACATATGAGTGGTCTCAAAAAGCCATTTCTTCTTTGCTTTTAGTTTTACTCTACTTAACTCATTATTCAGTTTTCTCCATGGTCTCATGTCTTCATCATATTTCTTATAAGACGAAGAAAAAGGTAAGAAGCCAGTTGTATAATTTTCATTGCAAAGACTATTGCATTTGAGAAAGAGATTGCATTGTTTCCAATGTTAAACACAAGGTGAGACAGAGTGTACAATGATAAACATTGGAGTCAATGTTGGACACATTGTATGGCAGTGCCTTGATCGTGAAATGGATTCTAAATCTCAGAGCTATATACAATCACATGTTGTACACAGAGGGGTTGTTATAAAAATATAATTATGTATATTCCCTTATAAAAAAGGACCCCATCCTTCTGTTGAAGCCTAGACATTTGTAAATGAATAATGAAATAAATTTCAAAATCTCTTGCATTATCAACATGAGTTAGATCAATGTTATTAGTTGTACAACTATGGTAAGGGGGATTCCAAAAAAAAAAAATATATATATATATAATAATTACATTTTCCCTTATTGATATCTAGATCACTTAAATTCACCAATTAAATACACAATCTGCATGATTTCAAAACATAATGTAGTCATTCAGTTCAAAAATGTGTAAATCATTCACAGACATTAAATAACTTGAAATCTTGATAACTGATGACAATTATTTGCAATTAATAAAAACAATGTAATTTACTGTGATTTATTATTTTCAATCAGGTAACTATAACAGAATCTCCTGGTGCAAAATTTATACACAATTTTGATTTATCTTCAATTAATGATATGGTAGCTATTCTAAATTGATTTATTTTGTCTGTGTCATATTAACAAAATTATGAGGTGGCAGTGACATATCTCATGAGCAAAGTAGGGATCCTAAATTTTCTTGAATGAATCAGAAATATTTAAAATGATAGTACTCAGTGCAATCTGACACCTTTATTTACTCCTAACCTCTTGGTCAAATTTCCTTGGTGAATGACTTGAGATTTATATTTCTCTTTAGCAATGTTTATTATGTTTGTTGGTAAATTATATCTTTCATGGTTTTCCAGATATTAAAATTTTGTTAAATATTTAACCAAGATTTTCCTTCAATCTTCACATTCATTAAGGCTGTTTTGCATCTTACATCAGCCAACTCGACTTTCTCACCCACTTCATCCAACTTTTTATCTCCTAACACTTACTGAAATATTAAATTAACAATTACTGAAAAAACTATAATCGTACTAAAAAACGAAGCGATAATAAGATTTTAGAAGAACAGAAGCTTAATCAGAAAAAATAAGAAAGCTAACTGGCTGGGATACATTCTGAAAGGAGAAAAATTGGTTAAAACAGCATTTTATGTTCTTGGATGTCTGTAGCTGGAATAAGCAAACGATTTGAAAGGCCTTGAAGACCTTCCTATGATTCCAAAATATAACTTTTTTTTAATAGGAGATATTAACATAAATATTAATTAAAGAATAAACAGTATTTGTAAGCATTATCTAAAAATATTTGGTATGAATGAGTACAACTCCTTAGTTAATATTGATAATAGAGGTACTGATGATGATACGCCAACCTGTATTGATCACGTTTTCTATAAATCAATTTTATATAAACACAATGTTTCTAGTGCTGTCATTCTGGCACATTTTAAGGATCATAGGGCTTTTGCTATAGTTATTTTTAAGGATGGAACTCAAAGTAATTCATAAAGGATTTTAAAGAGGTTAGGATTAAGGTAAATTAAGATCATATTTATATGAACATGACTGGAGGGAAATTCTTGTAATGACGATGTTAATTTTCAGTTTAATAACTTTTTACATATTATATTAGGGTATATTAATCAATCAAAATCTGTTATTTTAAAATAAACCTGTTTATTTATTTTTATTTTAAGCCATGGATAAAATCGGGCTGTGCACTACCATTTCTCAGAGAGAGATGGAAAGTATAAGATATGACATAAAAATTCTCACAACCGCAAAATTAAGACTGAATCATTAGGTTTAAGAACAAGATAGATGTATGGATTATGGCAGCTAAAAAACATTTTAAAAATATGAGGGTATTACTTGCAAAGAATCACTGAATTAAAAAACCAGTGTACTTCTATGCCTACTATTAAATATAAAATATATATAAATGTTTCTGATACGGTAAAATTGGTAATATTTTTAATGAATAGAAATACTGGAATGGGCACGTGTTAGAAATCCGTGCCAACAAAGATAGCTGATTTAGAGGTATACCTCTCTTTGTCTACAATTCGTTCAAAAAGTTTGTGACGATCTCTCTCATCACAAGTTATCTTTCATAATTCAAGTTATTGTAGAAAGTTTTTATAAAAACATTTATATGATACAATGATTAACTCAACATTTATTTAATATTCATAAGCATTGAAATTTTTCTATTAATTAAATAGAATTATGAGATTTTATCACTTAATATTAACTACAATTAAGTTTTATGGAATCACTTTCTGAAGGTACGTTAGGTACAATGCGCTGCACTGTGCGACAATGAAAACTATACCTCTAAATCTATCTGTCTCACTTTCGTTTTCTGCTCACGTTGGACATAGGCAGTGCCCATTCCATTATTCCTATATTTCAGTGTGTTGTGATATACACAATTTGGTACTTACGTATTAACGCCACCGCAGCTACAGCTTTATTTAAAAACAAAATAGTCAATTGGATTTCTCTTTATTAATTTTAATAAATGGTTATTTATATTTATTATTTTATAAATATAATTTAACCAAACTTAACCTACGTTCGCTAGCCTTGACTAATTAATTTTTTGAGTATTTATTTAATAAATTCAGTAATTATTGGAATTATTTATTATTTAAATAATCAAAACACTCCTGTTAATTAGTAAAGGTTAGCGAGTGTAGGTTAAGTTTGGTTTAACCCACCGGATTGGTCTAGTGGTTAACACGTCTTCCCAAATCAGCTGATTTGGAAGTCGAGAGTTAGAGCGTTCAAGTCCTAGTAAACCCAGATATTTTTACATGGATTTGAATACTAGATCGTGGATACCGGTGTTCTTTGGTGGTTGGGTTTCAATTAACCACACATCTCAGGAACGGTCGAACTGAGAATGTACAAGACTACACTTCATTTACACTCATACATATATCATCCTCTGAAGAATTATCTAAAAACGGTAGTTACCGGAGGCTAAACAGGAAAAGAAAGGAAAAAAGGTTAAGTTTGGTTAAATTATATTTATAAAATAAATAAATATAAATAACCATTTATTAAAATTAATAAAGAGACTGTTTTGAATCTATGTTAAACTCTATATCGGTCCATTTTCCACCAAAATCCGATTGACTACTTTGCTTTTAAATAAAGCTGTAGCTGCAGTGGCATTAATACGTTAAGTACCCACAATTTCTTAATAATTTTTTTTTATGATTCTTCAATATATCAAATTGATTATACAATTTTTCAAACATCAACTAAAAAATTACATTCTATGCCCAACTTTCCCACCATGACTCAGGGAACAAAAAACAATCAAAGAATTTTATTGAATAAAACTAAGGATTCTCTAGGAAATTTTTAAAGTATCTTCGTTAATTTCACCTATGCAATTAATAAGTGTTCTTCTTACCTTTAATGTTTAGGCAGATACTGATTTTTTTCATCAACATTAATTACTTAAATCCTTTAGATGGCTGGGCAATTATTTTAATCTTTGTTGGTCCAACATTTCTCTCTGAAAAATATGAAAAATTAAAACTTACAATAATTAAAAATAAATAGAATAAAGCTAGGCAGAAAATTATAGTGTGTAATTATATTTTTATTTTTTTCAATAAAATTAAGATTTATGAAAAAATACTATAACTTATATACAAGTATAATTAATTGTCTACTGGTGTATCCTCCATCCTTTCTTTATATGCACCCAATTTGGTACAAAGTTAAAATTGATGTTTACATTTCCACTGATCCTAACGGTTACAAAAATAAAAAAATAAAAATGTTAAGTTTTTCAAAAGGAAAACTAAAGTATAGATTTTTCATAAGTTTCACTTAAATTAGTTCAAATAGTTCTCAATTTAAGTATTTATGTAACTGAAATACTAGTTGCAATATACTTACATGGAATATTTTTGCTTTAAAAAAAAAAAGTATTTTTGAGAAGTGTTTTGTTACAATGTTTTCAGAAGTGATTGGAACTATATGACCAGTTGTAACAAATTAAAAAATCTGACTTTCTTTGTATAAAAAAGTAGTATCGCTTGCTATTCAAGTTGAGTTAATTTAAAAAGCCAATTAAAAGCAATTCTCAACTAAAGATAAATTGAAAACGCAAATTGAATTTAAAATATCAGCTGGTTTGATAGAGCTGAGCTTTAAAAGATTCACTTATTTCTACCATAGATAATTTGAAATTAAATAACATAAAAATCTAAAACATTTTTTTTTGTATTTGCAAAAAAGTTAATAATAAGATAATAAATAATCATACCAAAACATTAGAGATCTGAAATTAATATTTATTTTCCTAAAATTCCTAAAGACATACAATTCAATAGAGAATCTCTGGTTAAAATACTGCAAGAATTTATGTCAATAACATTAAAACATTATAAAATAAATATACTCAGAAGTTCAAATTTAAGGTGGCATTCCCAAACCCTTTCAAATAAAAACTACAGTAAGCCAAAAGATGGATGGTCTCTCAGAATATTGTTCAACTGGACTCTGAAAAAATTATTGAAGAATCGAATATGAAAATACAGATACTTAATAAAAATGAGGGCACAACACTTAAATGTAAACGTTTTACCATTAGTTGATGATCTGGTGACTTTGGTAAAAGAATTAGAAGATTATTCTTCTAATTCTTGAAAATTCAAGAATTAGAAAAATATGCAAACAAAAACCAATTACAAATTTCATATAATAGATTCCAATAATAAAAGTAGAATCCAAACCATGAAAATTTCAGAATTACAATCAATCAAAACAGTCAAAAAGTTTAAATATTTAGGTAAGATAATTACCCTGAATTCTTTATAAAATAAATAAATAAAAGCCAGAACACAAAAATGAAAGTGGCTTTTATCTTAAAAGAAACATAAAATAACAAATTCTTATTAAAAAGCACATTAAGACACTATAAAACCATAGTTTTACCAGACGTGTTGTATAGTACGGAAGGCCTACAGAACTTCTTAAGATAAATATAGTAATTGTTGAAAAAGATTATTTTAAGAAAACTCTATGGCCAAAACTCAGATAATATTTATAAATTATGCAAATCGGAAGAAATTTACCAAAATTTTGTAATCATAAAATTAGAAAAAGAACTCAAATTTTATTGTCACTTTAATGGAATGGATGAAACTGAATTAATAAAACAAATATTTAACTTTTTTTGAAAAAAGGTAAACCAAATAAGCTAGTTCAAAAAAATTGAACATCTCAAATTATTAAATATTTCCAAAGAAATAATTTTTGATGAAATCTTTCAGTAAACTAGTGGATGAATCTACATAGCCAGAGAAACAGAAAAGGAAACACAGTGAATGGACCAAAGAAAGAAAAAAAGAGTTTAGGGAAAAAATTGAACAATTTGGAAAAGAAAGAACTTGGGACTGCGCATGGGTAATCCTTTGAAGATCTGATCGCAAACAAAAATAAAATAACAAGGTATGTTTATAAATGTTTGAAATGTAGTCTAGCTTATCAGAAACAAAACTGAATCAATCTATTATGACACACTTGGCTATTGATTCTGCACTTACTTTATTTCTAAGTTCACATCTTCTTTGCACTGACAACAGGATTCACATGTTTATACATTGAACTACCCTAATCAAATGACTGTAATTACCAAATTTATCAGGAACGTCAACATAAAATTTCTTACGAAGAATCACGTTATAATTTCATCCAGATTACGATGCAAAATTAAAATAACTTGATAAAAAATCTATAATTTTCTCAAGAATTCTTAAGACATAGACATTTTTTAAACTGTAACTATTTTCAATAACTTAACTACAACTTTTTTTAAAACTATAACAAAAGTAACTTTGTCAAAACAAAAAATACAGTACGTTTAAGACTTCATTCAGAGTTGTACCTTACTGTGACATGACAATATTTTATCTGTAAAAGCATCTTCACGAAAAGAATTTCATTTAAAAACATTTCATAATAATGAATAAACATTGAAAAGTATTTTTCTTTTAAACGATTGCCTTTACATAGTCATTTTTAATATAGATTAAAACAGTTATTCTGAAGACACTTAATTAAGTGAAGCCAATTAAGAAACAGAATCACCTATGATCTCGCCCACTTATGTTCCATTTACTTCTGCTGTATTATATAATTCTATGATAGTTTATGATAAAAATATCATCAAGTGTTATTTATAAATATTATATTCACTCAAAAAAGAGAAATTAACACACTAAAAAACAGTAGTTTTGCCTGAAGTCTTATACTGTTCGAAAAGCTTACGGAATTTCTTAAAAAAATAATAAAAGTTGTTAATATACAAATATGTAAATAGAGCACATAACTAACACTTTTTGGGAGTAAAATAAGATAAGAAATCCAGAAAGAAAATCAACAGAAAGTTTAGAAATTGAATTACAATGTTACAAATTAATGTTGAACATTTTATACCTAATTAAAAAATTTAGTTTAAAATATTCGTTCTCAAAGTGGGTGATAATGCCCCCTTGTGAGCACTGGTGGCATTCAGGGGGGCTCACAGAAAATTGGGTGTGTTCAGACGATCTACAAGGCTGATGGCTGATTAAAAAAAGGCAAAAATTATGTTTTCCTGATATTTCAAACTAAAATTAAATACCTACAACACTAGTACAAAAAATTTTTCAATCGAAAGCTTTGTTTTAATTACTGTATTGTTACAGTGAATATGCTATTACTATTGTTGTTATATAACTATATACAATTGTAATTTTTTGGAAAGCAATTTTAATAAAAATAATTCTAAATATGATGAAATATGCGTTTTCATTGCTCTCATTTAAAATGTAAGTTTCAACTCAGAAATAGGATATGCCACATTTAAAAACAATAATTTCAATTGCTGTTTTTAAGAGTGCATCTTAAAAACAGCAATTGCAATTATTATCTTTAACAGACGGTAATTTTAAAAATATTGGGGGCACTAGAAAAGTTTTGATTCTCAATGTGGGCAATGGGTGAAAAAGTTTGATAATCAATGGTTTAAAAGAACATTATTATATATAAAAGAAGCATCATGAATATTTTCACCGTACAACTAGGCTAGCCAGGGGTTTGACTGAGGTTTGTTAAGTCTTTCATCATTTGGCCATTAACATTTTACTTTAATCTTCAATTTCTAGGATCTTACTCTGCACAATGTTGTAGAATCATCAAACTCTAAGTTGTGGTAGGGTATCATCTTACCCAAGCCTAACTCCCACCGCTGAGTTAGTTATAATTTAGTAATAAAAAGAATGATCTACTATAAAAAATATGAGAAGATATAATATTAAGAATTAATTAACATGTAGTACTTATTACATACATTGAGATCACAAGATAAGTAGAATTTTGGAGAAGAGTTCAAGTTATATAACTTGAGCTTATAATCACAAATAAAAATAAATTCTGAATTGTTTTGTAAAAGGGAAAAATTAAATTTGTTTTAAAACAATTTAACAAAATTATTAAAACTGATTTTGTCTCTCAAAAATCTGAATTCTAGTTTTAATTCTCTAAATACATTTGTTTTACATTTACTTTTAATTGAATCCATATTACGTTTAAAGTTTGACTACCAATTTCAGATTAATGAAACTTTCTTCCAAAATGCCTATGCAGCTAATTACTATTTCATTCTTATTTACTCCACGAAGAGCCAATAATTAGCTACACATGACTTGGAAGAAAAATTACATTAATCTGAAACTCAATTATTAATAACTTTAGTAGTTGTCATTTTTTTGTGATAATTTTCAATGAATAAATGCACTATGCATTTCACAATAGCATTATTACAAATTTGAGTGTATATACACAAATGTTTGAGGTTTACATTTAAATCATTTGTGGGGGGAAGTAAATAGATAGCTAGGCTGGGTAAATCTGATACTTCTTATTCAGCAATAAGTAGTATGCCTTACTAATATTAAAAATAATTATTACCATGTAAGTTAGAACTAACAACACGTATGAATAATAAAAAGTAATTTTGTTCACGAGCCAAAAAATAATATTAAAACAGTATAAAAGTTTCAGGTAAAAGATACACCAAAAAGATAAGTCAAAATTAACTACAAACATAGTCTTAAAAAAAATTTTATATTATCTAGATAACACAATTAGTATGAATTAAGAACCGTAAATAAGTAATAAATTTATAGTAATAGTAATAAATTTTATAACCATGTAATTTGTTTCATTTCTGTTTGTTTATTTTTGGGATACTACATCGCCGGTATTATAAATAAAAAACAATATTAGAAATGCTTGGATATGATATTAAAAAATGATATGATATTTTGTAAAAATAGGACAGTGCAAATTGTATTCTAAAATCCATTACATAAGTATGGATACACCAGGAAAACAAAAAGAACACTTATTTTAAATTATATTAAAATAATATAAAAAACATCTTACCTCAACCAAAAATGAAGGTCACCTATCTAAAACAATGTATAAGAAATAATAATTGTTGATAATAAATCAAGAGTGACCGCAGACGCAAGGATCAAAATTGAACAGCGTACCGCACGCCATCTGTAATCTTTTTCTAACAAACCCGGACTGACCGTTACATTTCATAATCTCATTCTGTCACGTAATTTTTCTGTCGCTCCCCACCACTACACTACCGCAGTGGTGGGGAGCGTCTAGACAAACAACAATATCTTCAACTGCCAGAAAAAATAAATTATGAAAAAGTATTTCACGCGCACATCCGCGTGTACGGGACGGCAGCAGCAGTTTAACCTTGGACACAGCTGCTGTTTGATAGAGAAGGTTAATAACCTCTCATAGCAACAGGATTGTAGACAGCATGTCGCCGAGCTCTTCCGTCGATTATTGCTGTATGATTTACAAAGTTATCTCGCACTAAATTAAACTAATTTTTATAACCGGTTCTTTTTTTTATTAATTTATTTTACTCGAATTGACAACATCTATATGAGTAAGAGTTAAATAAAAATATAATGTGTGTGCGCGCGCGCGTCCTCCATTATTCTTTAATTACGCAACAGACTCAAAATTTAACGAAATATTTTTTGTACATCGCAGATCCATTCTTTTGATTTCATCGACCCAAAAATGTAAGGGAAAATTATTTTTTTTACAGAAAATTTACTGCATTAGAAACTGTCAGGTCAATTGAGGCGCTTAACTAACAGACAACAGATAATACGTTTTACAATGGCAACAGGATACAATTTTCCGGTTATTTTTTTAGTACTACCGTTCTGGTTGACAAAAAATGTACATTTAATTTTACTTTATCAGATTAAATGTATCACGTAACTGACTTATATCCGAAAGGTTCTTGATACGAATCCCGTTAATTTTTTACGTACGAAAATATTTATCTACCTCACTGTCATATTAAAAAAAAAAAAACAATAATTTTAATTTTGGGCATGAGCCTGTAGGGGTTAACAAAGAAATAAACATCGAACTTATATAATAATTTTATAAGATGCAAAAAAAATGATATGCACCAGGCCCCATAATGTACTATTGGTGGAGACATTAATTTTGAAAGTTTAAATAATTTTTTGTAAAAAGCCTTTAAATATGTTTTTTTTTGTCTTCAGTCATTTGACTGGTTTGATGCAGCTCTCCAAGATTCCCTATCTAGTGTTAGTCGTTTCATTTCGGTATACCCCCTACATCCTACATCCCTAACAATTTGTTTTACATATTCCAAACGTGGCCTTCCTATACAATTTTTTCCTTCCACCTGTCCTTCCAATATTAAAGCGACTATTCCAGGATACCTTAGTATGTGGCCTTATAAGTCTGTCTCTTCTTTTAACTATATTTTTCCAAATGCTTCTTTCTTCATCTATTTGCCGCAATACCTCTTCATTTGTCACTTTATCCACCCATCTGATTTTTAACATTCTCCTATAGCACCTCATTTCAAAAGCTTCTAATCTTTTCTTCTCAGATACTCCGATCGTCCAAGTTTCACTTCCGTATAAAGCGACGCTCCAAACATATACTTTCAAAAATCATTCCGAACATTTAAATTAATTTTTGATGTAAACAAATTATATTTCTGACTGAAGGCTCGTTTCGCTTGTGCTATTCGGCATATTATATAACTCCTGCTTCGTCCATCTTTAGTAATTCTACTTCCCAAATAACAAAATTCTTCTACCTCCGTAATCTTTTCTCCTCCTATTTTCACATTCAATGGTCCATCTTTGTTATTTCTACTACGTTTCATTACCTTCGTTTTGTTCTTGTTTATTTTCATGCGATAGTTCTTGCGTAGGACTTCATCCGTGCCATTCATTGTTTCTTCTAAATCCTTTTTACTTTCGGCTTGAATTACTATATCATCAGCAAATCGTAGCATCTTTATCTTTTCACCTTGTACTGTTACTCCGAATCTAAATTGTTCTTTAACCTTTTCCCATCACAATGCTCCGCGCTTCTTAGCGCTCCGCAAAAATAGTTGGTATCTGATTGCCTCTCTTCATAGTCTTATGCTACCCTCTTGTGAAAAAATTTTCAAAAAATTACAGTATATTAACGAGATTTAACAGATTCTGACAAAAAAAAAACCCTTACGATTGGATATTTTTTATGCCTGTAACAACAAAAAAATTGAAACCGTACAAAAATTACGATAATTTAATAGCAGAATTTTTTTTGCGCATTTCTACCGCGTTTTTTATTAGCGAAATTTTTTTTTTTTTGATTTGTGTTTATGAAACATAGTTTGCTGATTAAAAAAAAAATACTTTCAAGCAAATCGGTTGAAAGTTGGGCAAAATATGATGAAAAACCCGTGTCATAAATTACAGATTAATTAGCATATCAGTTTCGAGAAATTTTTATAGTTATTTATTTTTTCTTAGCGTTACATATAATGTAAAATTTATTTTAAAAATTATAAGACTTCCTTAGAGCATTTATTACGTAAAAAAACTTTTTTTACAACAGAGTATTGCTGTTACACGCCACGGGGGGGGGGGGGCAATAGAGTTCATGAAACGCATAATAATTACCCCAGTAATTACAAGCTATTCGGTACAAACAACAGTTATTTTTTATGTTACTATGTATATAAAATCGTAATATATATTATATATATATAATATATAAAATAAGAAATTACGAGCGCGCACTAGTTTTTACACCAACATATAAATCGCAATATGGGAGATTCCCCAAAAAAACAAAAGAATGAAATAGATGAAAAATAATAAATAACCTAAACAAATAAAATGAAGTAATAAATTTATAAATAAAAAGCTCTTACCCCTAGTTGGTGATATTTTGGCGTGTGTGATACACGAGAAAGCATCCATCTAAACAGAGTGGTACCTCACAAGCCACACACCTCCAGACTGATCTTACGCGAATGCCGTTTGCCGAGCACACAACGCATTGTCTAAAACTGTTTGTTCCCTCACGTTTAGGAAAATGTCTTGCTTCACAACTTTCAAGACGTAAAAATTCACGATTTCTTACATAAGATCCTCGTGCAGAAAATCTCGTAGGAGATGATGAAACAAGCCCTTTCAAAACCTCATTTCGAAACCATCAGAAGGATTGGTTCTTCTCCATCTTATTGCCGTATTATTTATTATTTATTGTAAGCCGTATAAGCATTGACAAGAAGCATATCAAAAATGTGGAAAAAAAGTTTTTTCGTCCATTTTGTCATGCGCCTATGTAAGTAATAGCTTGAAGACAGAAGATAAGATTGATCAACAGCCCCCATATAATTATTGTAATCTACAATCATTACAGGTCTCACGACATTTTCTGTACCGTGAATTGTTACACTGTATTTACCCTCTTCAGCAGGCCCATGAATAGAAGACAGAAGTGTTACCATTCGCTTGTCATTGAATAGAATACAAGATATTCCATCCAGTGTCGTACGACAGGCTAACCGGTGTCTGGTCAAACCTAATTGTTTACGTCTGTTTCGTGTGAATTCAGCTGGCATTCCAGCACGATTGGATCGAGCTGTTCCACAAGCTAGAATTCCCACATCTTTCAGCGTCGATATAATTGCAGGGATGAAAAACAATTTTCCATATACAAATGATATCCACAATTTTCATAACCTGCAATTAAATCGATAACTGTACGTTCAGTAATTTTTTCGTTTACATTTTGTTCCTCTCGTTGTCTCCCGAGATATACATTCATATCGAATGTGTACCCAGAATTATCGAAAAGTCTGTAAACCTTTATCCCAAAGCGCTTTCGTTTACTAGGTATATACTGCCGAAACAAGACTCTACCCTTGTAGGCGCATAAAACCTCATCAACTACAATTTGTTGTCGTGGATTACAGAGTTCACGAGATTTCTGACGAGCAATTTAAAATATTTCGCGTACTCTCCAGAGACGGTCATAGTTACCAGTTTGCATTTCTGATTCTATCGGTGGATCCTGGTTAGTGAAGTGTAAATACTTCAAAATATGAAGAAAGACAGTTCTCGGTAATGTATTCCCAAACCAAGCGAAATGGGAAACCTCGTCAGTCGACCAGTATTCTTGTAAAGTGTGTCTTACAGTATGACCCATTTCCAGGATGATTGCAAAGAAACGTTTCATCTGGGCAAGACTAACGTCACCTTGAATTCTGTCCTTAGGTAATGGCCTATCAGGTCTACGGCTTTGAAAATACAAATTAGTTTGTGATGTTAGTTTTTCAAGGATAGCCCCAAAAAACAACATAGATACGGCAAACGGCGTCTGCCCATGAATACGGGGATCAGGAATATATTCAGGCACATTGTGTAAATTCCTACGACGCTTCTTAGGCCGACCTCTCTTATGAGGAGCGGATTTAGCCAAAAGGTCGGGATTCTTTACAAATGCACCTGGTTCCGGAGCCGTAAAAGGCAAACTGTTTAGTGTGTCATATTTACACCTATCAGTACAAACTAACCAGGGATTTCCAAGAACCGGCAGACGACCTTCCAACTCGTAACCTTCGTCATCTGTAACTGTTTCGTCATTTTGGGCCCGGTCAGTTGGATTTTCTTGTAACTCCGCCGTGTCAAGTTCCTCATCTTGGAGAGGAAATTAAACAGCTGGTTGCATTTCAACATCCAACTGCACTGGAGAACGATAATGGATTTCATGAAATATATTACCGTTTCCTTCAGCATGTGGATGTAGAACTGAACCGGCTACATTTATTTTCTGTTCCGTGTCAGTATCACTAATCGAATGACCTGGATCATCATCGTCGCTACTAAAATTCAGGAGATGCGGTTCCGAAAAATCGTTACTCCTAATTTCAGTATTTTTGATGTCATCCAAGCCCTCAAGGTCGTCACTGTCATTTTCGTCATAATCTGAAAGTTCTTCGTCAAGAGCAAACCTAATCTGTTCGTCATTCATTGTCTCGATAAAAAAAAATTACGGCAAATAAAAAAAAATCACAAATTTAAAAAAAACGCCCAATATGTGAAAAAAATCGCACTGAATAAAAAAAAACCGATGTAATTTTGAAAAAAATAATGAAATAATATATTACCAACGGAACGCCGGTTTGCGATAGTAAGTTACTTACTGCAGTTCACTCGTACTCACTCACACAATAAAGTAACATATGTTAGTATAAAGAAAGAGATTCAGTAAAAACTACGTTTTATAAAAATCCCCTCCACTTAAAAGGCTATTCGGATTGACAAAAAACTATTTTTACTGTATACTGTTATTCATTACGAATCGGTATGTGTTTCATTGATGCCGATATCTTTTGTCAGAAAAGATTTATTAGGCCTCAAATAAAAGTGACACATTTATGACCACAAATTCCTTTTTTTTTTTGTGTGTGCCGTATAACATAACTTATTATGTGTTTCAATACATCGTTATGTTGCTGATATAATAAGCTAGTTTTGTAAATAATAAATAAATCCGTAACCCTCATAGCAATTATAATACACCAGTCACACACACACACACAAGCACATTTCTGAGAAAAAAATGGTCATATTCTTTCTTGTCCAAATAAAACATTTTAATTCGTATAACTATAGTTCAAATTGTATAATAAAACTGATTTCTTTGTGAATATAAAAAAATATAACCGACTTAGATCCCATATAAAATGTTTTTGTAACAGCGTTTTAAAACTGTCACCGCACAGAGCCACTTTACTGGCTTCCTGATCTGAAAAGGTTAACATCATTAACTGCTAGTTCTATGTAAAGATAGAGATAGGGAACATTCCTTGTCGGACTCCCTTTTTTATTACGGCTTCTTTCTTATGTTTTTCAATTATTACTGTTGCTGTTTAGTTCCTGTAAATGTTAGCAATTATTCTTCTATCTCTGTATTTGAACCCTAACTTTTTTTGCTTCCCTTGTCCCTAATAATAAGAATTAAATCTTATTGTGAGAAAATTATTAGTTAATTTGATACTAATTTACAATACTAGAATTAACAATAAACAAATAAAAAATTAATATTTAATCGAATTTAACGTAAAGTGGAGAACAAGATTACAGATACAAAATTACATCACATTTCTGCCATAATTCGGCTATTTATTAACCGATTTAAAAAAATAAAATGTCACTTTCTTTAAAATAAGAAGCTTAATATTTTATCGAGTAACATACATTTTGATAAGCTAATATTTACGGAGATAAAAAGAATTGAAAAATAATAAGTATGACTGCCATTTTTTAATTTGCAAAGGTATTTCATTCCTGATTTTTTTATAATTTTAAAACTTTATAACCAAGACGCTTATCAAATATTAATGTGATTCGTCTATCCGAACTTGAGATACTAATTTTTATATAAAAATAACAAAATGGCCGACAGGGAGAGAAAGAAGGAAAAATCGTCATTTTTTCAAAGGATATATTTTTTTATCAAAAAAAATATATATATATTTATAAACTTGAGAAATGTGAAATGCGCAGATATTTCGAAATTTTCCGGAAGTCGAATCATATATCCATTACAATAGATAGCTTTCTTATGAAATCTACTTAAAACATTAGATTGTTCAAAAATATAATGAAATAAACTATTTTGTAATTTGGGGTGTTTTACCCATTTACAACCCCTTAAAACTAGATAATTCATTCGGCTTGAAAAAATATATATTTTACTGATTTTAAATAAAAGTCCATTTAAATCCATCACTTCGTTTATATTAAACATCGGACCTTTAATTATTAAATATCACCTCATTATTTTCAAGTCATTTAAATATTAAATGATGCGTTATTAAAGTGTAAGCTGCCCAAACCTAGTCCTATTATAATATAATATTAAATTTAAACTTCTTTTCATATTATAATTTATTACAAACGTGTCATTACACGTGTATTATTCGTATTTTTTTAAAAATAAATTTTGTTTTTATAACTTAAGCATTTTTAATATTATTACGTTCTATTAAATGAAATGTTTTATCGATTTACTTTTGAAATAGATAATTTAATTTTTAAATAGAGAATGTAATAATATTTTTTATTACATATTTGTTTTTTCGAAGAAGACACCACATCAACACCCAAGTGATCCGATTTTGGCCGTTAACGAACTTGACCGAGATGCTGGGCCGATTTTTATTTAGGGAACAATTTGAAAGTGATTGATGCAAAATAAGTTCATTGACCTTATTGTCAAACACAAAGAATTTAACGATTTAATTTTTTTTTTTTTTTTTAATATATAAATATAAATAATAAAATAATAATATGATTCATTATTAAATTTAAAAAAAAAATCTTAAATCTTAAAAATTTAAATTATTAAATTTAAAAAAATCTCTCTCTCTTCTCTACTAATACTATTCTTAATACGCAGTGGATAATAACCGCAGCTCTAACATTGTGACTTCAACAGGTCCTATGTTGCCAATTTACCTGACTTTTCCTTCCCCCCTGGCCCTTTGGCAGCCAAGATCGGCATCAGGTAATTTACTGCGTTGCGTTTGAGTTATTCAACACTTTTACATAGAATACATCTTCTAAGCTAACCAGTAAGGAAGATGAATGAAAAAAATAATTTTTAATATTTTTCGTAAAATTTTTATTATTTATTTTTTTTTAAATTTAATAATGAATCATGTTATTATTTTACTATTATTTATATTTATATATTAAAAAAAAAAAAATTAAATCGTGTTAAATTCTTTGTAATAGTATTAGAAGGGAAGAGAGAGAGAGATCCTCTCTCTCACTTCCTCACCATCGTTGATCCCCCTATCAGCCCTCTCTCAATCACCCTCGCTCTCTCTACCAGCTGTGTCTCTCACTCTCCCCTCTCTCTCTAACTCATCCCCTCCATCGTTGATCCCCCTATCAGCCCTCTCTCAATCTCCCTCGCTCTCTCTACCAGCTGTGTCTCTCACTCTCCCCTCTCTCTCTAAGTCACTCTCTAACTCATCCCCTCCACCACACTCTCTCTCTGTATGCGGTGGCTACTTAAACATGTTTGTATTTTTTTAATTTTCTCACTCAAAGTGCATTTTTACAAAAACTTTGTAATAAAAAAATTGACCGTTAAGGTTTTCGAAGCTTTTTAAATTTATTAATGCCTTTCCGTTCGTGAAAAAGTTTTAAAAAATTTCTCGTTGGAATTAAAACAAAAAAACGGAAACTGTAAATTAAAAATTTACGTAAAATTTAACCTCTGATCCCAATATTTTTCCCGACGAGAAGAAAAGTTATAACGGCGTTTGTAGTAATAAAAAATTACGCGTATAGAATTTTCGGTATATCAGTCGCTTATTTTATCAACCGATCTATCTAAGGAGGGTCGTTATATATTTCTTAAAAATAGTTTTCCTCTAAAAGAACGATCGACTATACATTTTCAACAATTTTGTGATTTTTTTTATTTAGCTTAAAAAATATAAATTAAACACGGGAAATGTTAAATATAAAAATTTGGTCATGAACTGTTTGTTGTATATATGTCGTACTGTTTACGAATAATTTCTGCTTTAAATATTATGTACGCATAATTATTAAGATATATTATAATTACTCGGTGTCGAACTCAGAACCTCACAATTATAAATATCGGTCGCCTTCTACAAACTCACTACCGATGTTTTTTTCCTTTCTTACGATTAATTATTGTTAAATATATATGTTAAATAAAAAATACGCCGATAGATTTCTAAAAATATTTTTACAAATTTATTAAAATGATTATTTGTAGCTTTCTTTCCTATCAAAAATTATTTTTTTCAAATTTTTATGTTATTCCCTATACATTCATTTATGAATATTTAACATTAACTGAGATCGGTGAAGAAACGGTAAGCTATTTTGGGTGTCGAACCAGTAAATCAGTATATTCTTTATAACGATACAGATGCGAATTATTTTCTCTCTAACACGATTCATTTTCATTACCAGACTTAAAACTTAATATATCTAATATATCACTCACGAAATACCCTTTGCGAAATACCCTATCAGTTTAGTTAAATATATACACCGTTAATGGCCAAATAACCTAAAATACAACAATATAACTTGTTTCTCTTTATTTATTTATTATAATTAAATTTATTAATTTATTTTGTAAAAATCAATCGGCGTTAACTGGAATCTAACATTTTTAATCTAATAAATAATTTGAGTAATACATACACAGAATAAAACACCTGCCAATTATTGTTTAAAAAATTGTAATAATATTAACAAAATAAATAAAACTCACCTTAAATCAGTAATAAGGAATATCTCAATAAAAAGATGAAATTTGGATAACGTTACATGTGCATTAGGTTAGACTAAACACTGTTATGTGAAGGCAGTAATTGCACTACGTATTCAGTCGCCTATCTACCGATAATTCCCGCCAATAACTAACTACAAGACAAAACATCTCGGTGAATTTCGTTAGTTTACACTCATGATGCTCTTCTCCATCTTCCCCCCTCCACATACGGAATCAACCGACATCGAAAGACACAACCATTTGTTTTAAACAACAACAAAATTATTACATCTAAAATTCGGTTCGCAAACTGTTTCTTTCACAGTCAATTTTTTTTTACATCAGACCATCGGTTACACGTCCTCTAATATTTAATTGTTTTTAAAATTTACTATCAATCTTGCCGAACTTATAATTAGATAAAATATTAAAGAGAATTAATTTTCCCTTAAACTATAAGTGGACATATTACTACAACAGCCAACCATATACAAAGGGGTTATAACGAGATTTTTACTTATTATTTAATTACATATAATATTTATTTTATATTCGTAATCAAGCTCAAGACATAGTAAATGTAAATACGGACCCGCACGCGCGCGCACATACAATTTTGTTATTAAGTGTTACTATATTTTTTAAATATCAAATCAGGAATTAAAAAAAAATATATAGTATGTGTGTAAGCGCGTACATACACCCGTAGATCTATTTATTAATTCACTTTATTATACATGTAAAGCCTAATTTTATTTTATTTAGATATTTACAAATACATTTCGTCGTTTTTAATCAATACTTGGCTCTAAATGAATAAAACAATTTAATCCAAAAATTTTTGAATTTATTTGTTTTATAAGATAACACTCAATCCTGCTATTGCGTAAGAGATTTATAAAAGCACTAGACTCTGTGTTAACCTTGAAAACGTTCGTAGTCGGTGGAGTGAGGAATGTTTACAAAACAACGAAAGCCGGCTAGACACAGCAGCAAACAACTTTTTTTTATCTCTTCATCACGCATTATTAAAACAAATATTCTTATCTGTTTTAAATAATTTATTAATTTTAACTAGCAGACTATGCTTCACTATGCTAGATTTCGGTATATATATATATATATATATTGTAAGTTAGAAGCATTAACAAAATGATCATTACGGAAAAATACAAAACTTAACCTTCCTTTTTACCCTTTCTCTCTTTAACCTTCAAATATTAAAGAGAATAAATTTTCACTTAAAACTATAAATGGACATACTACTACAACAGCCAACCGTACACAAAGGGGTTATAACGAGATTTTTACTTATTATTTAATTACATGTATAATCATTTTATATACGTAATCAAGTTCAATATATAGTAAGTACAATACAATTTTGCTATGAAGTGTTATTATATTTTTTAAATATCAAATCAGGAATTAAAGAAAAAAACAGAATTAATCTGTTTTAGATGTAACATGACCTCCGTGCTATTAGAGAGGTAGCTACTTTACCTGCTAGACTAAAAGTTCCAGATTCGATACCCGGTTACATCTAGAAAATAGGACCTCAGAAATGGTCGGCCTGAGACTGTACAAGAGTTCATTTACACTCGTACATATCATCCTCTGAAGTATTATCTAAACGGTAATTACCGGAGGCTAAACAGAAAAAAAATAAAAAGGTTAACCGTATTAAAAACAACTGTAGGTACTGGGTTCGGCTCTTTGAATTAACGTTTTTTTGTTTTTTTTAAATATTTCTTTCTTAATTTGCACATAAAAATAATTCTTAACCCGACAAGAAATTCAAAAACAAATAAATAAAAACCATCAGACAAAGCTTAAAGTTGCTTTAAGTTGTTTTATTTTATATTTTTGACTTTATTTCCTGCCACTGGGTAAAGGGATATATAAAAGCGATAAGACTCTGTTAACCTTGAACGTACGTGATTGGAGTGAGGAACGGTTACATAACTGTGTACAGCAACAAAACGCTGATGAGACAGGGCGGCAACGAACTTTTATCTTCATCACGCATTATAAAAACAAATATTCATAATCTATTTTATCTTAAATAATTTATTAATATCAATTGACAACATTAATATCCAGTTATTTTTTCTCTTTAATTATGAAATAAGGAAGGCAGTTAACGGTTTGGAAAGAAACATAGTTATTAATACTTTTTTTTTTTTTAACCTCCGGGATCACCGTTAGGTATTACTTTCATAGGATAGGATGAATGATTTGTAGCGTGTGTGAAAATGCCATGCCTGACCGGGATTTGAACCCGGGATCTCCGGATGAAAGGCCGAGACGCTACCACTCGCGTCACGGAGGCCGGTTATAGTTAATATACTTGATTATTTTTTTTTATAATCGTAATTTATTTTTCTCGGAAAACCACAAAAAAAATTCATTTATAATAATGTAATTCTAAAAGAAAATAAAAGTTTAAAGCATCTTTTTTTTTAATTATTGATTACAGTTAAAAAATACGTTTATAATAAATTATATTGAAAGTAGTTTAAAAGTGTTATAATATAAAAAAAACCTTTCGGCACGCCGGAAGGCGAAGGTAGATTTCACCGGTGCTAAGTAGGGGATAAAAAGGATTTCCACCAGATTAAAGTTAAGAAAAACTTCATATTTACTAGATACAAAAATAATTTCACGTGAAAAAAAGTTTCACATGTTTAGCGTACGACAATTTTAGCCCATCTTACAATTCCGGCAATATTTTGGTCGTCCCTTGCCGTAAGGGTTGGTCATATCAAATATTGTTTCGAACAAAAGTTTTAGGCAATGTTTAAAGGATTAACGATCACTTGAAACCGATTCGATATTGTGCCTATTAAGAGAGGTATGATTTTTTTGTCTTCAAAACCCCATTTTTTCCAACCCCTGGGCCAATAGTTGGTGATATCAAAAAACTTTACTTACATATATGTTAGGCCCTTATCCAAAGAATAGTAGGAACTTGAACAGAAGTTCAATATTTTACTTAATAAGAAAGTTATAGCGATGTTTTGTTTTCTAAAAAAAAGCCACCCCATTTCCACTCCCATAGTCCGATTTTTCCCATTAACGAACTCGATCGAGATTTTGGGTAGTTATATTTTATGTATCAATTTGAAAGCGATTGGCGCAAAATTACGGCAGTTATCGTGTCCATAATATAAAATAAGTGAAATATATATACTTATGATATATCGTTGAAAAGCTCTCAGTGAGGGCTTATTACTCAAAATTTTTTGGATTTTGGGCACTTTTTGTTCAGTCGATTGCAATCAAAAGCGGAGGTGTACAATTAGATGTTACAACAGTCCTAAATCCAAAATTTCAACAATCTAAGGCTAGTCGTTTTTGAGTTATGCGAGATAAATACGTACAGACGTCACGCCAAAACTAGTAAAAATGGATTCAGGGATGGTCAAAACTGATGTTTCCATTGAAATCTGAAAACCGAAATTTTTCGCGATCATAATCTACTTTCTTTACTTCGTACAAGGAATTAAAAACTATTAACTCGAAAATTAAAACTAATGAATGCAGTAATCTGTATTATTAATATAAGGAAGTAATAATAAAAAAAAACTAACATTAGTAAAATAAAAAGATGGCTCTGAACATAATTTACTTCCTGTGATAACTGATGATTGTGTGAGGGAGTGTGCACGTGAATGGGACAAGATAGCAAAATTTCTGGAATGTTCCGACTCTCGTCCATCCGCTTCGCGCCATAATTCGTCAAAAAAAGAACTGCGTGTGTCAAAATGTGATACGTTGATGAGACATTATATTTATAAAATTATTTATAATATTATTATTACCTGTTCCATTATAAAGCAATGTAGATAAAATAAACCAAACTTATATATATATATATATTATCTAATCTTTTCTTTCTGATAATTTTTTTAATTAATATTACTGTTATTGACGATTAAAGTTGTCAAATACACCAAATAATATTTATTTCTTTACGATCTGTAGCGTCGTTATTAAAGCCGTATCAAATTTTGTTTACTTACTCAGTATATTTAGCAATATTTTAAATGAATCTAAACGTCCATTCAGAAAAGAATTCAACATGTAAACCGGGTAAGTTCGTTTAATAATAATATTTTATATTAAGAAAAGTAGTACGAAATTGAATAATGTGATTTGCATGTATGTTATATTAATTACAATGTTAGGTTAAGCAGTAATTATCGGAATTGTAAGGCTTTAAAAAATTATTATTTATAGCTTAATCAAATATATTTTAAATAAAATAAAATAAAATTTATATAGATTACTTTATACATAATAAAAATAATTTGCTTTCAAGTAAGTACAGATACAATAAAAGAGAGGTTTCTGATTCTTTTGTAGACTAAATTTTTTGTATTTAATTTCTATTTAAATGTGCTCTAATAATTGCTACTTATTAATTATTTCGGGTGTCAATATTTTATTTAAATTCTGTTTTTTGTTTTAAAAAAAAATTAGATTTCTGTTAATAACAAAATCTTTTATCTGTGTCTGCATTTGATGATTAATAAATTAGCTATGTATTTTAAAAAGGTAAAATGGCCTTTATTGTTGCATGAAATACTTTTAAATATTTTCTCGCTTTTTTTAAACTTACATTGATGTGTTTTGCAGATCAAAACGGTCGGTTTTTATGTTAGATGGTCATATTTATTATTAATTTTTTTTTCAACAAACATTTATTCTGATTTTTTAAAATATTTTTTATTAAGCGTGATAGCTTACAACATAATAAATGAATGCAACTTTTAAAATTCACCTGCATGATTAGCTAAATAACATAGCCATCAGTACATAAACAGGTAATGATGAGGCCTTCAATTATTTAATTTTATGTAATATTCAGTATGTATAAATATAATTACAACTAAAAAAAAGATCCATATCATTTTTTTTAAACATCATGTCTCTTTTACTTTCTCTTTAAATACTTCATTTCCAATACTATAACCTCACGGGATACTTTTCTAAACAAAACATATTGTTATTACCTGTTCAATTCACTATTCTAGAATACGTGTTTGGTTCTCAGTGAAGATTTCCTCATCATTCAAAAATAATATTCATTATTTTATCATTGTAACTAGTCTCTAAGCTCAATCAACTTGTATAGTTCTTTGTACTCTCTTCTCTAATTTAAAAAAAGTTTTACACATACTGAACACAAACCAAAACTCACCAGCAACAACTTCACACATAAAGCTGTAGATTGTAAACTAGGTAATAAATCATGTAATAAGTGATGTTAGTTCAATGAATCTTGGTAAGCAGTCACTAGTTAAGTGGCAATGTAAAATCCCATAGGTTTATTATCATTTATAATGTTTCTTAATGGAAAGTACCCGTAAAACATATACAAATGTACCCACGGCAAAAACTTAGGATTATCTTCAAACTTAATTGTTAAAATATATACAGCAGCATTTAAAAGTAATATAGTTACTGTTTGTTTATAACGATTAAATATTAACAACAAATTATTCCACTTCACTGAGAATATCTCGGGTAATGTAATAATAAAATTTATAAGTTAAAAAATAATAAAATAACAAAAAAAAACTAAAAAATACAAAATAATAAGTTTGAAATTAATACAGACCTACACAGGTGAAATTCTAAACCACAATAAGGAAGTATCAAAGGTCTCCCGACTAGTTCAGTATACTCTCCAATAACATCACTTGGTGTTCTTATATACACAATATATATTCTTAAACATTTCTTTTAATTCTGATATGAAATATCTGATTTTTATGAAAATTATTTTTAAAAAAAGAAACTATGTAATTTTATTAATAGGAATATTATTTTAAAGTAAGTAACTTGATGAAGTAATTTGAATAACCAATATTTTAGTATTAAATAAGTAAACAATATTTGCCAACCCCTACTACTTTGCAATATAATATTTACCAGTGAAAAAAAAATTAGTCTTAAAAATTATTTAAAATTACAGCCAAATAAACAGACTTCTCTTTTTATTGTTATGAACTTTTATAATAGTACGCTCGCACAACACAACACACACATGCGCGTGTGCGGGCATGCCTAAGATGGATGACTCATTATGGAAAGAGATAAATTATAGAGCTTTTACAGTATCTAACGTTTTGAATGGAGCCTGGATGATGAATACACAAGATCTGTAATTTTATAGTAGTGGGTACTTCAAATTTCTCTCAAACCTTTAAAAGTGATTCCCAAACTGTGCGCTGACACCCCAGGGCAGCCACAGCCTCTTCACAGGGGTGCCACAAAATATTATAAAAGCTTTATAATTAACTGAACCAAGACATTTATAATTATTAATTTAATGTTAATAAAGTAAACGAATAATGAAGATTCATGAGTTTTATTTATTTTTATTTCTTACTTTCATGCTTAATCATACTTTCATTTAAGGTAGGATGGCCTGGAAAAATTTTAATTGAAAAAGGGCGCCATGGAAAGGAGGCCATGACGCAGAAAAGTTTGGAAACCACTGCTTTAAAACATAAAACAGACCCAAAGCTATTACGATGCCATAAAATTGAAGTTTTACTTTATCTCTACATTAGATTATTTGTAATAAAGCCAACTAGGGCACATAAAGGTAATTTTTTTTCTATAATAAGCTTTTTGTCCCACCCAATTCCTTAACTGTTAAAATATAAAATTGGAACCTTTTTAATATATTCTCTGACAGAAAATTAGATTTTTTGTAAGATTATGAATTTTACATAACTATAATAAATTTTTGATACAGGTTTAAAAAAAAAACGTTTGTACCTATTCATCAAATTGAGTGTATTATTTAAGTGAAAACCAAACATATAAGAGCATTTAAAAGCATTTTCCAAGCAATAATTTTTCCCATTTTATAAAATGTAGCACCATTGTAACCTGTGTTTTTTAAGTTACGAAAAAATTTGACTTTAGAATGATTTTATTTAAATGTTATTGTGCAACATATTATTTTTATTCATAAATGATTTGTCTACAGATTGTTTACAAAATTGATAATCTTGGAATTTGAAATTTGTTTTTTTTATTAATAAATGTGTGGTCGACTCTGAAGTAAACTTAAATGTTTGTTATTTATGATAATGTTATTAAGTTTATTGTAGAAATATTTTTTTATATGAATTGTCTACAAATAACCAAAGTTCAGTACACTAGATAAATACAATAATCACATGCAGTCTACATATTAAAAAAAAATTAAATTAAAAAACTCCTGATCTAACAAAAAAAAAAAACTACTAAAAATATTATTAATCTGTAGTCAATCAGAAGAGATATTAATTTTATAATACCCATAATTAACATTGCATTAAGTATAAAAATGAATATGTATAATTAATTTTTTAATTACTTATCAATATGACTAATTATTATTAATATTATGACTAATTAATATCAATATTATTAATATGGAAGAAGTGTTAGGAGAAGACAAATTTGGTTTCAGGAAACGTATAGGGACAAGGGAAGCAATTTTTTTGCTCAGATTAATAGTAGAAGGAAGATTAAAGAAAAACAAACCAACATACTTGGCGTTTATAGACCTAGAAAAGGCATTCGTTAACGTAGACTGGAATAAAATGTTCAGCATTTTAAAAAAATTAGGGTTCAAATACAGAGATAGAAGAACAATTGCTAACATGTACAGGAACCAAACAGCAACTGCAATAATTGAAGAACATAAGAAGCTGTAATAAGAAAGGGAGTCCGACAAGGATGTTCCCTATCTCTGTTACTTTTTAATCTGTACATGGAACTAGAAGTTAATGATGTTAAAGAACAATTTAGATCCAGTGTAACAGTACAAGGTGAAAAGATAAAGATGCTACGATTTGCTGATGATATAGTAATTCTAGCCGAGAGTAAAAAGGATTTAAAAGAAACAATGAGCGGCATAGATGAAGTCCTACACAAGAACTATCGCATGAAAATAAACAAGAAGAAACAAAAGTAATGAAATGTAGTAGAAATAACAAAGATGGACCACTGAATATGAAAATAGGAGGAGAAAAGATTATGGAGGTAGAAGAATTTTGTTATTTGGGAAGTAGAATTACTAAAGATGGACAAAGCAGGAGCGATATCAAATGTCGAATAGCACAAGCAAAACGAGCCTTCAGTAAGAAATATAATTTGTTTACATCAAAAATTAATTTAAATGTCAGGAAAAGATTTTTGAAAGTGTATGTTTGGAGTGTCGCTTTATATGGAAGTGAAACTTGGACGATCGGAGTATCTGAGAAGAAAAGATTAGAAGCTTTTGAAATGCGATGCTATAGGAGAATGTTAAAAATCAGATGGGTTGATAAAGTGACAAATGAAGAGGTATTGCGGCAAATAGATGAAGAAAGAAGCGTTTGGAAAAATATAGTTAAAAGAAGAGACAGACTTATAGGCCACATACTAAGGCATCCTGGAATAGTCGCTTTAATATTGGAAGGACAGGTAGAAGGGAAAAATTGTGTAGGCAGGCCACGTTTGGAATATGTAAAACAAATTATTAGGGATGTAGGATGTAGAGGGTATACTGAAATGAAACGACTAGTACTAGATAGGGAATCTTGGAGAGCTGCATCAAACCAGTCAAATGACTGAAGACAAAAAAAAAATGCCAATTTCAAAGCAGAATAAAGCATTCATACATGTATAGAAATTTTCAGTAAAAAGTAAATATATAAAAAGACTATCCACTGTCAGAAACAATAAAAACCACAATGACCACAATTAAAAATAAAGAAATGACCAGCTATTCTAAAATCTCATTTTACTTATTTTTATATTTCAAAAAAATGTAGTCCCACTTTTATAAAATAAACATGATTTGCAATACAAGATTTTTAAATAAGTATAATTAATTCAAGTTCATCTTATTCTTTAGTAAATCCTAAAAACTTTTCCATCTAAGCACTTCACCATAGTATAAGCTGCTATTTTAATGTTGGGAGAAACTGACATATTGGAAGGGTATGTAGAATTTCCATTATAACATAAATTCAGCCAATTTTCCTACAACACAGAGTTAAGTATTACCAAACTTTGGTAATTTATCCCTAAATTCTCTCTACAAAAATCTAACCTTAACCCTAACCTCTCTCCACACAATGGATTAATATCTGAGAACATGTCTCAATAACTCACAAAACTGATAGTTAATTGACTATAGTACCGATAATGTGCCGTGGACTTTGACCTTGCACGGGTCACCCGCTGTCCAAATCGGTTTTCAAAATTTACATCTTGTGTTTTGCTGATCCTAAGCACATATTAAAGTATAAAACAAATTAATGTTCATCAAGTAATTGCTCAGGATTACCAAATAAAAAGAGATTTGGTAATGGTTTTTAGATTTAAAATTAATAAAAATAATTCTGAAAAAAATACACATGAAACTTTATCAGGACTGCAGTCAGTAAATACAAAAACAGAAATTGATAAATATATACACTTTTAAAAACCTTACAGTCCACTCGTAAGATATTTATTCTTCAACTCTGGCTGAATATAATTTCAAATTAGCAGCAACTTTATTCAAAAAGTAGTGGAAAAATAAAATCATTAAAAAAAGGGTTTGTTTACATTAAATATTAATATTAGCGTAATTAACTTACATCGAATAAACAAGTAACGAATATAAACTATCGACAATCAACTTATAATAACTTGCTATAGTTGAAATTCAACTAACCTAACTCGCAAACAGATGATTACGACAAATATGTCGGACCAACGATGCCAACATGAATTTTAGAAGTAATGTAAATTCTGGAATATAAAATTACTTTTTTTAGTGCAATTTCCACAAAAAAGCCAAAAATTATTACAATATAAAACAACATAAATATGTGGAAATATACTCACAGAAGACGTTATCGAAAGTATCCACCTTTAAGAGATAACAGAAATTTTATATCTGTTAAAAAAACTCGACTGCCAAAAAAAAAATGTCCCGGCCAGACCAAATTGTACTTTACACGGTGTAAAGTACAATTCCAGAGCTCCTAAATTTCCGACCTTTGCCAATAAATCCGTGAAGGCAGTATATAAATATGACTTTTTCTTTCTTTTACCTGTTAATAAAAAAAAAAAAAAACACGAAGAATTCTGAAGTATCCTATTATAAATTATTTGTTACATTGTATAATAATTATAAAACAAAATTAAATATTTCATGAATATTTTGAAATGACTGCCTTTTAATACATTGCTGAATTACATTACAATCAAGTAAATTAAACATTATAGAAATCCGTATTGATTTAAGAAAAATTATTTCTGACTAAGCTTTTTAACGTTTTTAAATTGTAACAATGAACTTTCCACGATCATTTTGACAAGAATTTAAAAAAAAAAATGGTGTTCACAAATGTGATTTTCTTACGATTTATTAGGCATATTATCTTCTTTAGTGCCTTCAAGCAAAGAAGTTGAAGTTGACATGTTAAGGTTTTCAGCCAGTAATTAAACTATTCTTGTTCTTGTATTATTGAATACTGATAACTGCATATGAATTTATTCGATTTTCTGAGATTAATAAAGGACTGAACACCAATTAAAATATTAGTTTTGTTTGGAATGTTGAAACTTGGATTGGCTAGAAATAAATTCTTGGACAGGATAAAATGGCTTACATCAAAGTCAGAAGATAGGTTATCACTTAGGATTTAACAACTGTGTGTTAAATGGTATTGTGTCATATCTCCGAAACAATTCTAAGTTTCTTAATGGTCCTAGTGAATATTTGTCATCAGTTTCCAGACCAAAACTGTTGGCAATCGTTTGTATTGTAGTTATAGATGATTTTATACACTACATTTTCCTTTAACGTCAAACATAAATATATATTTCCTGAATCCATAATCATGTTTAAAATAGTATTAGACAATGGATAATAATTATCTTATAAAATATTATAGGATAAGATTAGTTTTATAATTACGTGTAGATTTAATAAAATTATGAAGCTGTGACATTCATTAAAAAACATAGTTAATTCCAGTTTATGGTCAATTATGTTCAGTCTGTCATCCAACTTGGAGTATCAAAATTCAACGTGTGAATCTTGCCTCTCAATATGTTGGTGGCTAATTCATCAATAAATGTACAACATTTTGCAATATTCAGTATTATTAGATAATGTTTATTTTCATATTATTAGTTTACTGTTTATATTAGTACCTAAGGGTAGATATTTTAGAATGACTGTCTGAATGTTCACATTAATTTATATTACATTATAAGTTTAAGTTCACTCTTTTAAGATTACATTATTAACAAAACAACAATGTGTTCTTGAGAAAGAATCGGTCAAGAAAAAGAATTAATTTACATATGACAACTAGTTAAAAAAAAGAAATACTACACACGTTTCCACAATGGAAGTTTATTTATCAAAAAGTTTTATTCATTTCAGAAAAGCAGACTACATTTGAAATATGTTTATTTGAAAACTACGTAGGTACAACTTGAAAACTATGAGACTGTACAAGACTAGACTTCATTTACATTCATAGATATCATTCTCATGCATCGTCTGAAGTAATACCTTAACGGCGGTTCCAGAGGCTAAACAGAAAAAGAAGGACCTTCTTGCATGAGATGTTCAAGAACTGAACGTAACCGATTCAATGTCATGCACTTGGTTGGCTACCTATTCAAGTTTTTAATAGATTAATAATCATTGAAATTCTTCATACTTTATTTTATCTAGCAGAAGTTTCATGTATAATTCATTATTAATGAGTAGCAATAGTCAGTTTTTTTCCTTGATAGTAATGTTTGCTATGCACTCATTCTCAGTGATTAAGAGTCGCGGCGTCTCTAGTAGTAATGATTATTACTACATATAGTAATTACATATATGTCATTGATGTATTATTTCATTTATCAATGAATAATGATAATAAAACAATAAATAAGCGTTTGAAATATCAGAGACAGTTAATGATAAAAAATTTGCATAAAAACCGGTTCTTAGTTTTAGAATTCTATTCTGTTTTATAAATAAAAATTTATTTTGCCTGTTTTTATACTGTAGGACTGTTTTCTCTGTTACAAGTAAATTTCAATCTATAAAGGCACACAGGATACTTCCTAATACAGGTTTACATTCCTTGTATTCTATAGTTGTCACTTTCTTGGGTTTCATTCTGGATACATCAAGAAGCAACAAGCGACAGAGTCGGTTTAGGCATGTAATTTAAAAGTTATCTTTTAATTATCGTAACATAATTTGCTTTTAAAATGATAGTAAAGTATAAACTGTGCCAAACTGTTAAGCATGTAAAGCGCCAAATTGTTACTTGGTTTAAAGATTCCGAGTTGCAATATAATCTCACGAATGGATGCAGAAGTTGAAAACTTTAACATAAGATGTTATGAACTTATTATTTATAAATGAAATAATCTTCATGGAAGAGTATGTAAGAGGATAACAAGACTAATACCACACTTAACTGTTAATAAAACATTCAACTAATAAAATTATCAATTGTAAACACATAATTTTTATAATTAAACCGCTAAATTTATCATCACAGCTCTTTGAACATTCTAAGTTACGGCAATAATACAAAATTCTGGATAAAAGTGATGTTCTTAAGGAACCCCGAACCAGTTCTTGCATTGTTGTTTAAGTTTTGAAGGAAATGCAGGTTTTACTGGATCTGTTAATCCCAAAATTATCGATCGCTAATATGCCGGTGCAATTTGCACAAAAATATCATGATCTTCCAAGAAATTGTGGGTTAGATTAATGCCCAATGACTAGAGAAATCTTACATTTTCTCTGAATGGAGTTATTTGTCTCATAATACAGTTTCTCCAAGGGTAGATTGTTCTTCTCATCGTTTCTTCAAACTGTTTTTCGTTAACAGTTTTAGTTTTCCTTAATCTCGAATCGTTTATTCATTATTATTAGCTTGATGGATATAGCATCTGACCTAGTCATGTTTGGATTCATATTAAGAATGCCGGAACTTACATCAATGGTATTTTTTTATTACCCATGACAGAACAGAGGCAGCTTATGTGTTTGATGTAAGAGCTTTTGTGTGTATGTGTCCATTTTCCTCAAAAACTACTGGACCGATTTTGATGTGTTTTTTGTATTACATAGATATCACTTCACAGCAGGTTCTTAGACATGTTTTATCATTATAGGCCAGCAGAAAGCGCTGCAATAGTGTTTCTCTATAACAGCTGGGCTAATTTTGATGTGATTTTTTACATTACCTAACATAGGTATCACTTCAGAGTAGGTTCTTGGACGTATTTTATGGTTACAATACACCAGTGGGCGCTGCAGTAGATATGTTTCTTCAAATTAGCTTTGTGGGGTTTTTAACATTTTTAATTTTATCACTTGTTTTTTCACAATGAATTACGTAAAATAATTACTGTAAAATAGTCCTGATATTAAAATTCATTGTAGCGTGAAGCTAGGTTTATTGATTTTTTAAAATTATAATTCGGGTAATAAGAAGTCACGAATTTTAAGAGATCACATAATCAAATTCTAATAGCTTCAATTGTGAAGTAAACAGCTGCATCTAAAGTAAACAAGCATACTCCTTCAATAAACTAGACTCAGTAAATTAATATAAAAAGCAGCTCTGTTCATATTACTTATATAGAATTATAAAACATAGATTTGGCCACTAGTAGGATTGTATCTGATCATTAATCCATAACTAATGAAGTAACTCGACCAGTATTTTTTCTTTCTATCGATTAAAGGTAACCGATATAATTAGGGTGCCAGTATTTTTTCTTTCTATCGATTAAAGGTAACCGATATAATTAGGGCGAGGCAAAGTTTTTTTTAAAAAAATCACACCTATATATTTAATTTCACTTCAAAGGAAAGACTTTTTGCAGTTTCAATTTTAAAAATATTTAGAAATTTATCATATAAATCGGCACAATATTTTAATGATAAGATTTACATTTACTTTTTTTTAAAGGGTACTTTTCTCCTAGATGGTATTAACCTCTAGTTAATTTAAATTTTAATGTAATATCTTAATATTACATTATTTTTATATGTAAGTGTTTTTGTAAAGATTAAATATAATTATATACTACACATAATTATATATATATAAAATTATAATCGATGTATATTTTTATAAAATTGATATTACGTAAAAAATATATATATATACAAAATTGTCTTTTTACATATATAAATAAAATACATATGAGAGAGAGAACAGAGAAACCACATTATATAAATATTTTAAAAATATATATTATTTATAAATAAAAATAGTGAATTAGTATTTACATGATACTCTAATTATTACTCTATAATGTGCTAGTTTTGGGAATACTTTACCTTGGTGTTAGTAAAAATAAAAATATTGATGAGTGCTTCTTTGCACATCTGTGCAAAGTTTTTTTTTTCACAGATTAACATTTTGTGAAATTTTGTAACATATTAATAAATAATTATTAACATGCAGCTTACTATGTCTTATGTAAGTTAAATATAGTGTAAACAGTTAATCTGATTTATTTGAATGTTTTTGATTAATGTTAAATCAGTTAAGTGCATTCATGTAACCCTTTAATTGTATAATCAATTTAAACAATTTTGACAATATTTTTATGTCGACCTTGTCCTGAGATGATTAATATATTAGCTGAATTAAGCTGGACTTCACATCCACAGATTAGTATGTCTTCTACAGAACAATCGATACAACATCATTCTGTCATTTCAGTCAGGCAAAACAGCAATCAAGATCCTGAGTCAAGATTAATGAGTATCATTGATGAATTATGTAATCAACAAGGTACTCAGCCGTATATAGACATCAAATTTTCAGTGTGTATTTTATTTTTTAATACATTATAATTATATATATATATATATATATATTAGTGCTAGTCCTTATATCAGAGTTTACATGGGAGCTATGTGTTGTGCACCCTACCACTTCACATGTGCTACATTGCAGCTTATTAAACATTGTACTTGTTATCAAGGTATTTGTAGCACCAAAGAAGATATATTATTTAATTTTAAATTTATATTAATACCTTGTAGTAAACTATCCTTCTAAAATTAGAATTTTGGAATGTAGGACAAACATAACCTTTGCTAGTAGCAGTTACATTACACCTCTTAAAATTGTTCTGTGAGCTCTATCTGTGTACAGTTCTTACAAAAAAAGGTTAATTTTTAGTAATTCTACTACTAGATAGTGGTAAAAATTATATCTAAACTTTATTAAGGATTGTAATCCATATAATTAGGTTAATAAAAATACCTATTACAATTTTATATCAGAGCATTATAAAAAAAAAATCATGTTGCAATAAAATCCATATTAAATAGGGTTGATATTAATTTGGATAATGAAAGCCTTGATAATCATTAGATTACATGAAATACCTTATATAGTAAAACTCATATATGAGAGGTTTTGTAATTACGAGGGACGTTCATTAATAACGAGACAAATTGTTGCAGAGAAAAAGATGTTCATTCAGTGACAATGAAGCTTTTTGAGGGTCAAGTTGCCAACCTTGGGAACACATAATTAATTTAAACATAACCGCTTTTGTTGATTTCAGAATGTCAGGTCTGCTTGAAATGTGTTTGCCAGAAAAGCAATGTTCAGTGATAAGATTTTTGCTATCAGAAAGTGTGTAACTGGTGTAAATTTACTGAAGAAGTTGAAACAGGGTGGTGAAAAGTGCAGTAATATGTGTAAGTAGGTGGAACAGTTTAATTCAGGCAGAACAAGTGATAAGGCAAAAACAATAGGGTGCTCTCTCAAAAAGTGTGAAAATTCTCTTGCCTGACAACACACGCTCCACATTGCTTAGAGAATGGAAGAAATGCTCAAGATGTTTGTTTGGGAGGTGATGTTACATCCTCTTTACAGCCCAGACTTTGCTCTGTCTGATTTTCATTTGTTCGTCTCACTCAAGACTTTTTATGCGCCAAGAAGTTGGACAACGAAAACCAGTACACGAGTGTTTCATACAGCAAGGTAAAGACTTCTATGCTGTAGGAATCAGAAAGCTCACAGAACAGTGGGACAAGTGTCTAAATGTTGATGGAGACCAATTTGAAAAGAAGTGTAAGTTTCATTGTCATTGAATAAAAGTTTTTTTTTCTCTACGTCAATTTGTGTCTAATTATTGAACGTCCCTCGTGTGTTGGATATACTTACAGATTTATGATGCAGAATGGATTTATTTCTACTTTTCTCTTTAAAATTATATATTATAATTGAACTTTATTAATATAATTTTTTTTTTATAAAACTGCAATGTTGCACTTTTAAGAGATTAAACATGGAAACTTAAGTTTTAATTGACATAAACTTTTGTAAATATTTTATATGAGTGTAGCATTTTAAGTAGAAATAAACAGCACTTAGTTTAAAAGGCATTAAATTGCTTAAAGAAAAAAATGGTAATTTTTTTTTTTTGCTTTAGTTTATTAAATCATTTGGGAGCTGCACAGTTGCTTAAATGAATAATGGCTATTAAATTTATCAGTATAGTATTTATTTAATTGGCATTCTAAGAAAGTCAACATATTTTCTTCATCACATTCAGTATCCTGCTTCACTTGAAGTCGCAATCTCATCAGTACCTAGAATTTACATCACTGTTGTCCACTGCACAACAGTTGTTAATTGTATAAAACATTTCCTATGGTTTTTAGGAGCCTGTAAGAAAATAATATTCTATCGTATCTTTGTTACATTGGTAAATTATTAAGTAAATTATTAATTATTTCAGACAATATTTTTTCCCAGGCTCTGTTGGTAATTGATTGCATCTCTTTAATTTACATCTTTAATATAGATGGTTTTATTAAAACTTTGATTATGTTTTAGGGAGCTATAGACTGGTGGAGTCATTGTTCCCATCGCTGGAAGGCTTCAACCGGTAGGGCTTTTAACTGGTCGGTCACAGTCTTTTGAATGTTCTCCAGAGTTCCGAAATGACATCCTTTTAATACATGTTTCAATTTCGGGAAAAGGAAAAAGTCATAGAAACTCAAATCAGGTGAATAGGGGGTTGAGGAACCGTAGGAATGCGTTTTTAAGTAAAAAATTCTGTGATGGAAATGACCATGTGACACGGGGCATTGTCATGATGAAGCATCAACTTGTCTATAATGTCTGGCCTCACGCCAATCACTCTTTTCCTGAGCCTTTCAAGGACACCTTTGTAAAACACTTGGTTGACAGTTTGTCCTGGAGGAACAAATTCTTTATGCACGATACCCCTACTGTCAAAAAAGCTAATCGGCATGGTTTTGATCTTTGATTTGCTCATTCAACATTTTTTTCGGTCGACGAGATGATGGGAGTGTGCCACTCTTCACTTTGCCGCTTTGTTTCAGGATCGTACTCAAATATCCAGGATTCATCACCTGTGATCACACGACTGAAAAATTCTTGGTCATTGTCAATCCTTTCAAGACGATCAACGCACACGTTTCTTCGATTGTCCTTCTGTTCTGTAGTGAGGTTTTTCGACACCAATTTCGCACAAACCTTTAGCATGCCCAAATTGTATGTCAAAATGTGATGTATGGTGAAAGTGTTTAAATTTAACTCTTCACTCGTCATCCTTATTGTTAAACGATGGTCCGATCTCACAAGAACCCTCACACGCTCAATGTTTTCATCAGATTTTGAAGTTGAAGATCTCCCTGAGCGAGGTTGATCTTCAACGTGTTCTCGGCCTTCCAAGAATGATTTGTGCCCGCGGAAAACTTGTGCTCTTGGTGAGCATTGTTCCCCATAGGCCTGTTTTAACTTTTCAAAGGTCACACTCGCGGATTCCCCAAGTTTAACACAAAACTTGATCCCACAACATCGCTCTAAATTCCGATACTCCATTTTCATAACACAACAAAAACCCAACTTCACTGATGACGCTGTCAAAAATTATGTATTGGCTGAACGGAATTGAAACTCGTACTGATCATGTGGAAGGGATGAACAAACCTGTCTAGCACAGACTGATAGACACAGCATTGCCAGATCGCTCGCAGTGTTACCAATCTCATTACTTTTCTCGCACACCTCATATATGCACATATTTTTATCAAAAATATATGCAGATTAATATTGAGTATTTTATGAAATAAACTAATATTATCCATTGAACCAAATGTGTATTCTGCGTACATGTATTAAAACTACAGATGTGAGATTAACAGTCCACAGAAAGGTAAAAGAATTACGTATTTTAGGGCTTATTTGTTTTAGAAACAATAATACTCAAGCTATGTAGTTTTACCACCAAAACCAAATACCTTTAACTTTCATAATTGAGAATATAATATTCATTAATAATTAACAATAATTATGTTAAAGATGGTTTCTGAATAAATGAAATCTGGAGTAGATTTCATCGTAACAGCTCTAAACCAAATATTATTGCAACTAAAACACTTAACACTTATTAGGATGCGTAATATGAATTATAATTGCTAGTGTTTGATAAATTATTATATTATTGATATTGCTTAGGTACTATTTTTATAATGTAACGTACTAAAATGCCTTGTAGATAATTAAATACCTATAAAAAATCATTTATATAACTAATGAGTAATTGTTTAAGTAACTAATTTGTAACTATGTATATGTGTTATTTATTTGGGTGCTATTAATACAATATTGTTAGAGATCAGGCTTAACTGTTAATGTGGAAACCTGCTAAATTTAGCATCTGTCTCTGGTCATGACATATACCTAATATGTACATATATATTCATTTGTTTATTTTGTATGATTTTTATATTTATTAATTATTATTTTTATTATTATTTTATTAATGAAGCAGATCCATTTACGGTTGAAATCACTTAACATCATTGACTTAACAATTTTTATAGTACTAACTATTTAAGTCTCTTAATATCTTTTATAAGAATAATTTTGAAATAAATTACTTGTAGTGACTACAGATAAAATTGATGTTATTGACAGTTACAAAAGTTTTTTTACACACAGTAAATAGTTTGTAATAGTTTGTTAATTTTTATTTGTTATGAAACAAAAATAAAAGAATATTTCATGTATCAAAGATCTTTGTTAATTAATAACTTTGTGAATTATATTTACTCGTTGCTGTGCTTGTAGATTGGCATCATAGCAAAATATTTTTATGTTATTTTTGTATATTATTGCATCTAACCTCAGTTAAAGATAAATTTTTAATTAAGCTTTTAAAATTCAGTTGTTTTTCTTCTGATGTAGCATTACTTTTGATGTTTTACTTTGTTTCTATTACTTCCATTCATACAAAATCATATACGAGGGTTATTTTTTTCAAGGTCCAATCAGTCACAAAATTAAAACCACAGTGAATATAAAATTTTTTTTTGTAACAAGTACTTACATAGTTACGCAATTTCTCTACATAGTTGCCACTCCAATTTAGACATTTATTGTAGTGCCGTACCAACTTTCCAATACTCTCGTCATAGAACGGAGCCGCCTGTGTTTTCAGCCATGTTTCTACGCTGGTGTGTAGCTCGATTTCTGTGCTAAAATGTTGTCCTCCTAGCCAGCGTTTCATGTGAGCAAAGAGGTGAAAATCGGATGGAGCCAAGTCCGGGCTGTATGGTGGGTGCTCAAACACTTCCCGATGAAAACGCTGCAGGAGCTTCTTTGTTACAGCTGCAGTGTGCGGCCGAGCATTATCATGAAGAAAGACAATCCTTGATGACAACATTCCTCTCCGCTTATTCTGAATCACCCTTCGTAGACGTTGACGAGTCACGCAGTATTAGGCTGCAGTGATGGTCGTGCCACGTTCCATGAATTCCACCAAGAGAACTCCATTCCGGTCCCAGAACACAGTAGCCATACACTTTCTGTTGGAGAGGGTTCGCTTGAACTTCTTTGGTTTACTGGGAGAATGAGAATGCATTCCCTGTTTGGATTGTTCTTTGGCGTCTTCAATTTTGAAATGGACCCGTGACTCATCCCCTGTGACAATTTTGTTCAAAAAATCTTCTCCTTCATTGCGGTAGCGCTGGAGAAATGTTAGGGTGGCGTCTATTCTCATTGTTTTGTGATGGTTGGACAGCGTCTTGGAACCCATCTCGCACACAGTCTGCGGTACTGAAGTCTCTCACTCACAATGGTGTAGAGAGCCGACCTTGAAATTTCAGGAAACGAATCGCTCAATACAGAAATTGTGAACCGATGATTTTCTCGAATCACCTCATCCACTCGCTCAACGAGATCATCGGTTGACACTCACTTCCTTCCCTGACCGCCTGCATCATGAACATCTGCACGTCCTGCTTTAAAGTTCCTGCACCATTGTTGCACTTTGCTGTCACTCATTGAAGTTTCACCCTACACATTACTTATTCGTCGATGAATTTCAAACGCATTACACCCCTCAGCCTGAAGAAATCAAATTACCACACGCACTTCACACTTGGCGGGAGATGCTATCGTTGTAGACATGTTTACGTGCTAGCTGATGCGGTGTGATTGAAGGCCATACTAGAGATGCTGCGCAACACATATGCACAAAGATTTTGCACGGGTTTTTATTTCGTGACCAATCAGACCTTGAAAAAAAATAACCCCCGTAGTATAAGAATGTGATGACATTTCTGTATGGTTGGATACAGAGAAAGTGTTCTTTTTTGCCTCCATCCCTTAATGGCAGTTTGAATAAAACCAAACACCATCAGAAAAGTCTTAGCTACCTAAGAAGAATTAAATAATTGAAAAAAGTTTACCTTTTTGAGTAAAATTTTGAGATCTGGGGCCAATGTGATCCATACCTCCTGCCCCCTTGACTGACTGTGATCAAAAATTAAATGGCGTTAGTGCTCCATTCACTGAAATCTTGTGCCAGATTTCATCCAAATCGACCTAGTCAGTTGGACATATTAAGCAAAAAACAGGCCAACACATGAGTGTACCATGAAGTTCTCCAGGACCTTTGATAACCTACTTTAGTGAAAATGATGGAAAAAAATTATATAAACATGTGACCTGAAAAGCTTCATTTGGAGTTATGGCTAGTGAAAGATTTCGCTGTATTTCAGCTACCTCTGTGAAATGAGATCGCATTGAAATTTTTAGGACATTAATTAAGGGGCAGAATTAGACATTTCTTACGGTTTTTGACTAGAAAAATCAAATGAAATAGGTCCCAGAATTATATCTGCAGTAGTTTTTGAGAAATCTGGGATGGACGTACAATGACATTGTTAAATGGGTAATAAATATAAAAGTTTTATGTGTACTGTTTCTAACTAAAATTCTAATTTTTCTAACTTTACTTGTTTAATTCAAGTTACCTTACATTATTTTTTTCAGAATTAGATTCTCTATAAGTTTTGTTTAAAAGTTTTACGTGTGTCTATTACCTATTTATCAAAGTTATTGTACGTCAAACATACAAAAACAGGGCACTTTACCCCAATTTATTGGTTTTCATCACAGATTTCTCAGAAACTACCGCAGATGTGGTTCTGGGACCTATTTTACTCGATTTTTCAAGTCAAAAACTAGAAGAAATTACTAATTCTGCCCCTTAATTAATGTCCTAAAAATTTCAATGCGACCTCATTTCACCAGGGTAGCTGAAATCTGAGTGAAATCTCTCACTAGCCATAATTTACAAACAAACCATTTTAGAACATATGTTTATATGAACTTTTTACATTATTTTCATGAATAGAATAAGTTATGAAGTCTCAGGAGAACTTTGTGATATATCTTTTATATCCTACAGAATTTTTCAATGTTAAAATTGTTTATTTGGTTAGAGGAGTTTATCAACATAGAAATAATTAATAAATTGAGATTAATATTTCATGAAGTTTCAATAAATTCCGTAAACATTTTGATATTGGAAGATACTATTCTATTTTGGAGTGGAAAAGACCAAACTCCAATATTTGAAAAATATTCTACCAATTCAAGAGAAGTAATCAACAGTTATATATGAGGTGCTATCCAAAAGTTCAGGGAATTTGAATTTCGCGTGTGAACCATTGCTGGTATGACCTGCTGCCGCTAGATGTAGCTAACTATACTCTTTGTGAATCAGTGTTCCACCAGCTGTGATGGTGTGGCAGTGCTGACTTTCGTGCGGTTGTGTAATGTTGTGTTTTATTGCTTCGGTGAAGTTCTAAATGGCAGATTTTAAAGAGCAAAGAACCCGCATCAAATTTTGCTTCATGCTTAAAAAACCAGTGCAGAAACCCATCGCATGCTTGTGGAAGCATTTGGTGATAATGCTATGAGTACAAGTAAAACTTTTTTTGTGGTACAAATGATTCAAAGATGGACAAACTACAGTCGATGACGATGAGCTATCAGGAAGACCATCAAAAAGCACAACACCGCGAAAGTGCGAGAGGCTATTGTTGCAGATCGTAGACAAACAATCCATGATGTTTGTGCAATCGTACAAATGTCATATGGATCCGTGCAACGGATCTTGTCGGACAATTTGAACATGAGACGCATCGCTGCAAAATTTGTACCGAGACTGTTTAACAGCAACCAGAAACAAAATCGCATAGCTGTCTGTAGCGAATTAAAAATTCAGCAAGAGATGACCCTAATTTCATCTCCAGCATCATAACCGGTGATGAGACATGGATGTACGGGTATGACCCTGAAACTAAGCAGCAGTCATTGCAGTGGAAGTCGCTAAGTTCACTGCGGCCAAAAAAAGCACGCCAAGTTCGCAGCAACGTGAAGTTCATGATGATTGTTTTTTTGACATCAAAGGCATTATCCATAAGGAATCTATTCCTCTTGGTCAAACCGTCAATGGGATGATCTATTGTGAAGTTTTGAAGCAGTTACGTGAAAGCATTAGGCGCAAATGTTCAGATCTGTGGGGTAACAACAGCTGGGTTCTGCACCATGACAATGCGCCCGTGCACACATCACTATTCAGAATTTCTTAGCTTCCAAAAAAGACGGTAGTGATTCTCCACCCACCCTATTCGCCTGACCTTGCCCCGTGCAACTTTTTTCTCTTTCTGAAAAAATAAAATTTCAATTTAAAGGCCGTCATTTTAACACAATTGAGGAGATTCAGGAAGAAACACAGAACATGCTTCGAACACTTACACCTGCAGACTTCCAGGGATGCATGGATTCATGGGAAAAACGCTGGGATCACTGTATCAATGCCCAAGAGGATTACTTTGAAGGAGACAGTGGATATTATAAGTTATGGTAAGCTATTTTATTTTTATGGTAAAATTCCCCGAATTTTTGGGTAGCACCTCGTATATTAATAATGTGAATGCTACAAATTAACAGTTCCACTCTCTGGTTAAAAGAAAATCCATTTTGATGGTAATATGTACGCATATGGCTGGGTGAGTACTCAAAGGTTTTCTTGTAATTTTTGAGTCGAGTTTAGTATTTTAGAATCGAGTAGACAACTATTTAAAAAGGTTTTACTGAGAAGTCTTTTAAGACTCCATCTCTGATTATTTCTGTGATTAAGATTAAAATATTTCTACTATGAAATATATTTTCATGTTACATCGAAATTAATTTTGTACTGATGATATATATGACCAGTTTTTGAATTTCTAATTTGAATAATCATAACTGAATCATTTATTTCAGAAACTTGCTACATTCCATATAAATATCATTACACGTAATGGGTTTTTTAAATAAGCAATTCAGTTGTGTGCTACTTTGTACATTGTTTGGAAAAATAATGTTAGAATTCATTTACGTCATGGTTATTTTAGACTCAGGGAAAATCACTTTCTAAATTTTGGGGGAACCCAGTAACGTTATTGTTACACCTAGGTTCTTAAACAATACTTATTTATCTAAATCTTTACCTACATAATTTGAGTTGATAAAAAATTAACTACCACATCATTTTGTTAATATGATCTAATCATTAATCGTTAATTCTTGGATATAACCTTGAAACTTATTGTGTGAATTTCATTTCTACATCTTCTTCATCTGCCAAATCTTCTGTATCATGGAATATATCCATTCTTAAATAATTTATTTGAACAAAAGAAATGCCAAGCAAACCAGTCATTATACATACAACCATGTGAGTATTAGAATTTTTATTTTTGTTTATCTGCTAGCTAAAAGTATTTACTTTATATTATACGGTCAATTTTACAGCACTAACCAACATCTCTGTACTTATAATAATTAGTTTAGGATATAATGGTAAGTCAATGTATAGTGTACCTGATAGTGAATAATATCAAACTTTTATTCACAATTACACATCCATTTTTTTATTTAAATAATGGGTCATTTACGTGATTTAAATGCATAAATTTGCTAATGGTTATGTCATTTTCATATCCGTAATTTTGGAAACCCTAGTTTGTAGTGTAAATACAATCATCGATGGACACTCAAGATTAATTATTCGTTTGTTTGCAGCTTCTGCAAACAAACTGCAAAAAAAGGGTCTGCTTCTGCATGTATAGACATGGATATCGATAGCTCAGAGACTGATATAGCATCGGTATTGTCCGCTGCCCAAAAGCGAAACGATATCGAAAACTGGCTTAAGCATATAGATGAAAATATGTGATTTTTGTTCCTTCAGCAAGGCCAGGAAATTGTTCAGCATATCAATACTAACTTCGTCAAAGTATCAACAGTAACACATTTGGAGTTGTGCTCTTTAACATCAAAAGGAGAGACAAGCCGGCCTACCCGGAGATGGTTTTATCACACATTGACTAACGGCAAAAACATTTTACATTCTTGGATGGCTTATTTTCCTTTTTAAGCATCATTATTTTGCTTTTCCTGTCATTTGTTTGACAACGTAAACACACAGAATAGATCAAAGTTTTGCTGATCTGATGGATTTAATACTTGGTGGAAACAGAATCCTATGGTTTCAAGTCAATCAAGTGCACTACACGACCAAAATTATGCGACTGGAAGGACTGAGACCAGACTTAAAAAAGAACAGACTTTTGACAAGAAAGAGAAACACCTTGTGGGAAATGAAACAAAAAATTCTTATCAGAATGTTTGATATTATAAGATTCCTTGCAAAACAAATTTCGATCTTACGTGGTAACAGAGGCAAGTGTTTAGAATTGATGCATTTAATCGCAAAGTACGATTTCTGTACTTCGTGAACATCTTATAAGAAATAAAATGGCTCGCAAAATTTCAATCAATTATATGACAACAGAAATTCAAAACGAATTTATTGCAATTTTGGTAGATAAAGTTCACCAACATATCATTAGACAAGTAAAAAAGGCCAAATATTATTCGATTATATTCGACAGCACTACGGATGTTTCCAATAAAGACCAAACAAGCCAGGCATTAAGATACGTAGCGATTGAAAATCAGGAAGTACAAGTAGCTGCGGTTAATACATCATTTTATTCAATGTAACCTAGTAATTTTAACTAGCAATCCTTTGATTAGGAAACCAGTGTTCTACCATTCTGGTATCCCAAATTTTAAATATTAACCTATATGTTAAAACAAACAAATTCTCTTTCAGTAGGATTTTAATTTCTTACTCCCTCCTCCATCACGACTTTTTCTGACTAATCTTTAATTGAGACTGATTTTTTGTTGATAATTTACAAAAAAAAATTAAAATCAGCGAAAATAATATTGGTTAGGATACGAAGGAATATATGAAAAAATATTTTAGCGGAAAATGTAGAATTTATCGAGGTATCGATTAAATGCTATGTAACGATTAACTTTACAGATCGATTAATCTTTGTAAACTGACGGTTTTCATTCAGATGAAACCGATTGACATTAAACAGTAATTAGGGAATAGCTCAAGGAACACAAGATATATAGTCCCGATATGTATTTTTACCGTGGGGTGGAAATTTTTACATTCAAAATAACAGCAGAAATCGATGGAGGAATAAATTCTAACCAAAAAATGTTTTCGTAGAGTCAATACGTTTTCAGTAATTCATGATTGAAAATGTTGATTTTTCATCCAACCAATGGACGATTTTTCACAAATAACTCAAAAACCTTATTAGCAAAAATGAAGCTTATAAAATAACGTAGAGATTGGTTTTTTATTTTATTATTTTTTTCTGTATATGCATACGAACCGCGTTATGCCTCATTGAAGGGAACTTTTTGTTCACCAGAAATTAAAGTTGAACCTTTCAACGTTAAATAACGGAAAATTTTTCGAGGAAAACTAGTAGAATATTTTTCAAAGTATTTGAAAAAACATTTAAAATTAGCTTTAGTAAAATACATTAGCATGAAAACAAATGGAGTTATGATGGAAATAAAATGGTTGTCTCAATTTTTCGGAGAAAAATCAACAATGAAACAAATGAATTTTCCGCAAAAATTGGGATTGAACGTAATCCTTTTACGATTTACTTTAAGTACTAACAATATATTCTAAAAGTTTGACCGGTTTGGTATGCTAGATTTGAAAAAAATGTTAATTCAAATTTGAAAAATGTTTTGAGATTTCTTAAAAAACTTTTTTTTTCACAATAATTCAAAAACTAAAGAAAGTATGTAACAAATGCTAGAGTACAAAAATTTTGTATTTTTTTATTACTGTAGAATAAAAATTGATTGAGATATCACCGTTAGAAGTTTGAATTTGAGTGCGAGGACCACCTTCCCCAAGCCCTTTAAAGTCAAAAAACGAAGGGCTCAAGGAATCAGAACCTTACATGCCTTGTAGCTCTCAAAATTCCTTGCAAAATGGTTTTTTGAGCAATTGGATAGCTTAAAAGTTAAGGAAGTTATTATTGAAAAACCAATTTCATTTTTTCGGTGAAATTTTCGGAGCATGTAAATTTTAATCATGAGGCTGGTTTCCAAGGTTTGGGACATTGCAATAAATAATAAATTACAATAACAGCAGTAAAAAGTTTATAATTCTATATAAATGCACCGTTAAAAGATTTTAAGCTGTTGAAAACCAAGTTTTTTTTCATCATTAGGATGGATTCTAAGGGTTGCAACTTTGTAACACATTATAAATTATGTTTCAGAATATGGAACAATGTTTATTCTACACATTTAAATGATTTTGAGCTACAAAACACTTACCTCTATAATTTTAACAATCTTTTTCATACGGGGTGGTTATTAAGGGTTCAAACGTTAAAATAGATCATAAATTATATTATAAATAGTAAAGGGATTTTAATTCATTATAAATGTTTATTTCAAACTTGAAAACTAATTTTTTTTTAATTTCATCGTAAGGAGTGGTTTCTAACGGTTGAAACGTAGTAAAGCATTGTAAATTATATTCTACAACATAAAAGAGTGTTTATTCTACATATTTAAACACAATTTAATTCTGAAACGTTTAAATCTATGATTTTTGAACTTTTTTAACAAGGGGTAGTTTTTACCCCCAAAAAACAAAAAGCACACATCAGGAACATATAACTTTTGAAGTAGAGAGTTAGATAAGCTTAATTACAAATTTTCATGAAAATTATGTTGTCCGAAAGAATTCTGAGGTAATACTCTATTTTTACTGTCAAACACTGGATTACCAAAGTCATTGTATTCAAATAAAAAACCTGATGTGAACATCACATGACTTCCTTGTTAACATTTTTATTTTAATTTATATAAAAGCTCATTTTTAGTTATGTTAATCTAATTTTATTAAGTGAATTAAAATTTAACAGTAAAATTAATTATAAAGTTTGCTTTTTGAAGCTTTTTTCATTTAGATTTTGCAGATTAGTTTATTTAACTGGTAGTTAGAAAATAATTAAAAAATTAGTGTAATTAATGAAAATTATTTAATCTCTTTTTTCTTTTAATATATATTTTCAATAAAGGGGGTAAAGTCCACCCTGGTCCTTATTATCCTCTCACCGATCTTCAGTCATCATCTGCGTACTTCAGCAACATTATTATGTTTTTATTATGTATTTTGTTTGAATCAGGGCAAGCTCAAAATAGGTGAATTGAATTTGTAAATAAGATATTAAAATGTTTTAAAAATATATAATAATTTTTTTATAATTCTTTTCTTTTTCTTTAAATAAGATTATTATAAGTTGAAATAATTTCAATTTGAATTATTTGAATAAGTTCGGAATAAATCTGTTATATTTTGATACGTCTTAATTATTTTCATGTTGTTTCATGAAAATGGATTGCTTATGATCGTAAAAAAAAGAGCAAATCCTGATTTGAACTTTTAGTTTTAAGAAGGCATCATTATCCAGTTCGGCCGTACAGTGGTCTTCTTTGCAGTTCTTCAGCTTCGTATCCACCACTGCAAGTCTATATTGGTGGATACCTGGTAGTTTATCCCTTGATGTCCGGATGGTTCATAAAAGAGCTGGTCGATCATGTTTGTATAATTAGAAGAAAGAAGACGAATCAACCTGGTTGTTATCGTGAGCTGCAATTGAAGGCCTCTACCACCAGAGGGCAATAAAATTAAGGTAATTTATATTACTATTATAATTTAGGGGAAGGGGTAAGGCTGAGAAACATAATGGTATGTCAGTTAACCATAATTTTTTTTTCTATGTGAAGTTTTATCATTTTTAAACTAATTAGATTTTATATCTGGATATCTTATTTGTCAATTTATTCTAACATATATATATATATATATATATATATATATATATATAAGTAAAAGAATAAAAATATTTTGATCTCTACAGAGATTTAATTCAATAAACCTGACTTACATGTTTATGTTTCTAAGCATTTTATACGTAATATGAACTTTATTAATACTAAAACTCATGATTATCATCATCATATCAAAATATTTGCTACATCTGGTAAATTTTTATGATTTTTCTTTTTCTTATAAAATTGATCTATAATTTTTGAATTAATGCTATAAATTTTTATTATATTATATAAATATTTTCCAGTTTAACAATCATTCAGATTAATATATTATTATAATATATAATCATCAGTGGCGGATTGCATATAGGCACTGTGGAACTGCAACACCCCTATTTCCATGTGACAACATTTATATAAAAAGTTACTAATAAATATAATTAAATATTAAAACATGAAAATTCTATTCTGTTCGATTCAAAACAATAAACATAACATGACGTCATAAAGAATATTATTTTATTTCTTTTCATTAAAAAATGTCCATTTTAATATTCATTCTTCTTTCCTTTGCTCATCAGATGGTAGATTATTCATTATACTAATTTTTGTAGCGTTGATAATCTATTTTTAAAAATGTATGGCCAATCGCAAATCTTCAAAATAAATCTATTAATAATCCAACTTTCTTTTTAAATTTGGAATTTAGCCTGTAGATTTCAACAATGGAGTATGCTAAAATATTTCTTTCTTTAAATAGTTTATTACACTCGATTCATGTATTATTTTTCCTAATTTTTTTGGTCAGTCCATCTTTCTTAGTTTAATATCAATCTGAGTGAATGGAAAGTCTTTATCAGTTGTGATTTAAACAGTTTTTATACGACCATCTTCATGTTTTGTAATAGTATTTTCACTGGCATCCATTTTCAAAAAATCATAGTTGCGTGTGCTCATAAAAATTTGTTATCTTGTCTAGTACCTGTTACCTATTACCGCTTTGTAACAGTACTCTGAATGAGCTTAGGTGTTCTTGTGTCACGGCTGTATGACAGAAATTAGAACTATTAAGATACTGTGAAGGACAACATACTGTGAACTTAAAGGTCAGTTGTCACTTCCATACTTCTTTTCAGTTGTCGACAAAACTTCTTTTTGTTTCTCTTTTGTTCTGTACATGTATTGTTGAAGATAACCAATCTTTTTATTTGGCAAGTTTTATACAACTGGATTCCTTCTTGATTATTATTTTCTTGTTTCCTAACTACAATCTGTTCTATCTGTAATGTCCTCATGAAATGATGAATTTGATTTCTGGGTGTGATTTCTCTCTCTTCTTGTACTTGGAACAAATTTGTATAATCTCAAACAAAACTTAAGACCAAATGGCAAAATTTTGCTGTTACACCTGCACTGCTATTATTCAAATTAAAATGCAATATTGACAGCTCAATAAAAAATGAACATCATTGTTACTGTACTACATATTTTAAACTCGATAGAAATAATTGTGGTAATCTTTTAGACTCATTGACTTAATGAAAATCTAAAAAACCTACAGCAGGAAGCAGCTACATTACATATTGCTTCATCAGTATTTTTTTAAAGGAAAAAAGTGTTCAAATTATGAATCATAAATTCTTCACGCTTTGATTATTAATTTCTTATTTATAATGATTTGTGTTGTCCCTGCTGCCCTGCTTGAACAGAAAGCAACAAAATTTAATGTAGCTGAATAGCAAACCATTAATAACACAATAAATTAAACTGCAACATTAGTTCAGCGGTACTTGGAATATGCTACCTCTGTGTAAATGGCAGTTCACTAATACTTGTACTGAGTTTTTTCTAATGGGATTTTCATGTATTTCTTTCATGTTAGTTGCATTTGCTAAAGGTACAGAAGGAAACTTTTGGCCGTTGTGCAGAAGGACAGATTTTCAACTAATTTTGAATGAATCTATGAACAATCTTCTTTCTGTAAATTTATGTTCATTATACAGTGCATCCATCGTACAAATATTGTTACAGAACACTAAACTATTTTTTTCAGAATGTGAGTCTTGAAACTCTTCCTGACAGTAATGAAAGAAACACATTTCATGTCGGTTTGGAGAAGATTCCAGTCTTTTAGCCTAAATCCCAAAAACTTGGCTTATTTCTTTGACAAATTCAAATCCTGTATAAGGTGATATAATTCACTTTGAGTTATCTAATGAGATTCAGGGGAAGAAGATTCTAATTCAAAAGTAGGATCTTGTTGCTCCTCTTGTCAGACTTCAGTGACTACTTCATTTTCCGATTTGTCTTCTAAAGTTGAACGTATTGGAAGATGCTGTGCTGGCATATCCTCACCATGAGACGCACTCCTAATAGCAGACATTGTATGTTTGAGTTTACTAGCTCTTCTTTTATTTTTGTAATACAGAAATAAGAGTCCAAAGATCTTTTAGTTCATGCCACACATTGATATGGCAAAACTCGTGCGCCTATTATCCCTAGCACAGACTGTAAAATCTGTTCCACATAGGTTGAACAGTAGATGTGATGTGATCAATTGATCTCAAACTTTAACGCCAGAATTTATTTTGTAACCTTTTTTATTTAGTGTAGTCAAACTTAATAGTTGTTCTTCAAATGTTGAATCCCCACACTTGTAACAGAAGTTTTGGTCATTTACGCCCTTTCTTGGAATATTTATTCTCTTAACGCAACACACTTGACACAGTAACTGTAAATCACAAAACGTTCATGAATCCACTGTACGTGCATACACAGTGAATATTCAAACAATATTGGTATGATAATTGAATCGCTCTGAAGACTGCTCTGTACTGACATGTTAGAACCTACTGTACATGAATCATCATGCAAATGCAGCTGTTACTTTCATAATGTTATATTTGTATCTACCCTCGATTAGAAATCATTTAAAATATTTTTTTATATAAACAAGTTATCCCAAAAAAAATACATAGAATTCCCCTTAAAAATATTTAGAAATATATTATTTAGAAATACATAAAAAATGTACTTCAAAAAATGTTATCACATGCATATGATGGAAAAATTCTGATCGCATTTTTTCCATTCAGCATAAAAAGTTACATCAGAAAAACAATAAAACTTTTATTAACGAAAACTGTGTTTATTAGTGTAATTAGATCATGATAAACCTAACGCAATATTTGATTTTTTATTAATCATTCCGGCAAAGCTTCTTAAACCATACATCATACTACTACATTACTGTATAAGTTGTCAACATATTTATCCTACGATGCATATCTCTTACCTTCTGTATGGTAAGATATCATTAACCATATGCAGTGTTCTGACACATTATTTAATTCTAATCCACTTTTACTTAGGCATTCATGGGCTGCTTATAAATCTTTCTCATAGTATTTAGCGAGCAAATGTAAACTTTTGTCTCAAAATTTATTTGTTAATTTTCTCAATAAGTTAGTTTGAGTTTTTTATATAATGAGTTTCTTGAACTGTTTAACTATTCTATTATAATGATAAAAATGTTCTAATGAAGTATTTTGGATAAATGGTCGTGTTTTCTTAGAACAATAAATAAATAGAAACACCAGCTCTTTTTAGTCACTCTTATTCGCTCTTTTAAATCATAAAATTCCATTATAACATTGTTTTAGAATAGTTATCAATTAGGTAGTATGGTTTTTCTTAATGTTACTAAATAACTAAATTTTTGTTACTAATGGTACATATATAATACTAACATCATTTATTTTATCTTTTGTTGCAGGTACGACAACGATTACTTACATAGGTTAAGAGTGAATAGCGTTAATGTGGCTTAACTATTTAGTTTTATAATAACGATTAAAGGGAGGACTACTTACTTCGTAACTGGTGCTCCTTTTCCAGTAGGATTAAGTTTCTTTTTCAGGTAATTATATATTCTTGTTTTGTTTTGTAAACATGTGCATGTTAGAGTAAATTTGCATGTTAGAATTAAGGAAAAATTGCGTTTCCCCAGTAGGTTGTAATTGTTTTATAATTATATTATATGTGTTGTGTTTTTTTACAGGTTCATTGTACTTTAAGGTAGAATTAATTATGATAAGTCGTGTTCGCGTTCCATATCCCAATCCACAGTAGGCCCAATTATGAAGTGAAATACTATTTAAAAAATGTTTTGTTATGTTTATTTAAGGTTAGATTAAGTGCATGCTGTTAAGCCATGTTAACCTGAAGGGAATTAGCTAAGTACTGTTATATTTATTATGTATGATATATATAATTCAAGTACATCAAACTATTTTTATCAATCGCCTTGATATTTTTACTAATTTTGTTTCAGAAATTTAAGTTTGTTTCAGGAATAGATGATTGTAATATTTACACTAATCAGTGATAAAGAATAAAAAATGAAAAATAGATTCCAAAAGAATTAAAATATTGATAACTTGTTAATTTGTATTAATTTATTTTATACTAATTTTTCTCTGGAGTGTTTCAAGTTTGTTTCAGGTTCAGAAAATTGGGTTATTTTAACTAATTAATGCTGGAACAACTCGCTAAAGTGATGCTTAGAAAATTGTACATGTGATCATGATGTTTAATAAAAAATAAGATGAATAGGTTAATTTCAAAAGAGTCAAAATGATGATAATATAAAGATTAACACAATCAACATCTAAATGACATAAGTGAGTATAACTTTACATTTAATTAGATTGTAGGAAAACAGTGTAAAACCCCATGATCGCATTTCTTTCACAAAATAAGTAAAGGGTTTTTTTTTATGACAGTTTTTAATTTTTGACATCATAAATGATAATTAACCTCGTGGAACACTGCATTTGAGTTTAAATAGTTTTAAGTAAAAATAAACAAGTATAATTAATTAACCTTATTTATTAATAACACGGACTTGTGAACATTTTTACTACATGGAACATTTTATGTTTCTGAAGATGAATCAACGGTACTAGTTTTGAATTGAATTTTTTCAGTAATCATTTGTAAAGATTTTGAACAATACTATATTTTAGATGTTGTTGCTGATATCCTAATTTTAGTACTAAAAGAGTTGCTGCATTCGCCATAGACACATTATATTAATCATGTAACCATTTTAAATTTGCATTTGCCATATTCTAGTACAAGTTTTATTTTATGTCACATTAAAGATCTCTCTTTTTCTGTTTAGCTTTTGGATCTACCATAAGGTATTACTTCAGAGGATGAATGAGGATGATATGTATCAATGTAAATGAAGTGAAGTGTAGTCTAGTACAGTCTCAGGTCGACCATTTCTGAGATATATGGTTAATTGAGACCCAACCGCTAAAGAAAACCGGTATCCACAATCTCTAGTATTCAAATCCGAATAAAAGTAACTTTGTTTACTTGGCTTTGAACCTTAGAACTGCCAACTTTGAAATCGGCTGATTTGTGATGACGAGTTAACCAACTGACCAGCTTGGTAACTGTTTTCCATCAACAGCACTGCTAACCTGGTAAGTTAACAATTATTTAGCAAACTCAATGAACTCCCTCTTATAAGTAATTGTTTTCGGTTTGCATTCTGTTACACGAGTTTTTTTTGTATGGCATTAAAAATTGCTAATCTGAACAGAAGCTGAGCAAATACTTTGGACAGTGTAACAAACTTATTCCAAACAGTATGGTTGCTAACGAGGTAAAGCAACAAGAAAAAAAAACATTGTCCCTCTTATTATGAATTTTTGATCAGCATATTTTAAAATGAACTTAGGAAATAAAGAAAAATCATTGGCTCTGCGTGTCTTCTGTATATCTTGTGCAGAAAATTTAATACAGTAATACAAAGGGATTCATTCATATATGCTGTTTGGTTCAAGTGGCATATGTGTGAAAAACAAAATCATTTCAATTTTTTGTTTGAAAAATATCTGTAGTTAAAAAAAGATGCTATTCAGTTCATTAATCTGCAATTGATAATAAAACCTTTGCTTCATGGACAGGATACAAGTGTTTTAAGAATTCAATCTGTATTACCAGACAATAAAATTTCATCCCCCTAGCGTAAAGAAAAAGTTGATACAATTTCTGCAATGGCCTTTGAAGATTAGAATCTATAGCCCCCCAAAGATGAAGAATTTTGTACACAATTTGGGTCTTATTAAACAAATTAATAAACTTTTAGAATCAATATTAAAATAATATTCTAGTTTCTGGGTGAATACAGAGATAACAGGAAAAATTCTAATCGTTCAGCAGATCCTTGTCTTGATCGGTTGGTCATCTAGAAAAACTTATGACCAACACATTAATATTCTTACGGATATTCTCCTGATGAAAACAGACTTACTTCAGTATCAACTGTGCATTCAGTATCCATTAAATAAATTTACCTTAACTCTCTTACCCCACATTGACTTGGACAATCTTCTGGATTGTTAGATTCCCCTGGCAAAAATTAGTTTTGTGTTTTCCTCTCTCCAATTTTTGTACTAAATTAGTTCAAATCTTCTGATACCAGAATAATAATTAACAAACTTTGAATTCTACAGAGATTATTTATTACTGTAATTTATTTAAAAAAAATTAATAATATACTAAGAAATTCTTCTTTTTTTTGCAGGATTTTAGTTAACTGGATTATAATATTTTATACAATCAATTCAGTATTTCTGTATGAAGTTTATTTAAACTTATCAAAGAATTCTTTTGTAAATTGATAAAATATACTACTGATGGTAAAATACAATATATGTAATGAAGAACAAAGATCATATGAGAAAAAAAAGAATAATGTGAACAAACAAAACTTAGGAAGAAGCAGCCAAACATTAATATTTTTTGTTATTGACATCGAACTTGGTATAAATATTATAAATAAAGAATAAGAAATATAATGTATTATAAAAAAGAATCGTCAATACCAGTATATAGAGACAAACATCTTTAGTTAAAAATATGTCTAAATAGATCTGTGTTCATAGTTGAGGTCAGGTGGACTATATTGGCCGGTGACCAGTGGGGATGGCAAGCGGACAGCCTGTACAAGGAGGTAGTTGGGGGCCCCCCTGGGTCTTCACTACTGTCAAGGTGTGCAAGACTCTCCAACCCATCAGCTTGTGGCCGATGATGACCTCTGCGTCTTTTGGTCTGCCACTGGTGATACGAGTAGAACTCCAACACCGCCCTGTGTGTCTCACATGAGAAACATCATATCCTGAGTAATGCCAACAGTCGGGTATCGGGGCGTGTTGCCCTAGGTGGAGGTTGTTTAGTGAGTCCTCATCTCTGATGGAAATCTTCACACACCCAGTGGTGTGGGTTGCTGCATGTCTGGTCTCAGATTTTTCCTCCTGTGAAAAAAAAGTATAAACTGGTAATCAAGAGGATTTCTTTTTAAAATTCATAAAAATTTTATTTATATTTGTGAAATTCATATAAAACAAGACTATTGTTTTATATGAGTACACATTGATTCTTACTACAATATACTTGTGTCTAAATTAAGGTGGGGTACAGAAAACAAAGAAAAAATAGGATAATATAGACAAAAAAATGAAATAAAAATTGGGACAAGCATAGGATCATAATTATTACAAGAAACAAAATTTTGCAAAAAATGTATGGATAAAATTAAGAGGAGCTTTAAGCGATTTAATTTTAAGCAAGAAAGTGACTTCAAATAAATATTTCTGAACAGAATTACATATTTTACATTCACGTTTGAAATTTTTTAGCAATGTAACTGATAAACACGATGAACACTTTCCTCAACATATGTTAGAGATGGAAACATACTTCCAGGAAAAATGGTGCCTAAAGATGCTTGTCGATTACTGCTGGAGAATGAATAGGGATATTCCTGAGGATGATTCAGAAGAAAACTAAAAGAAAACAGATATTAGGTAAGGCAATATCATACTTTAGGCTATATAATTCATTAATCAGGTTTTCTTTAAATTTGTGGTACTAAATACCCTGCCTCCAATTTAGTTTTGGTTTGCAGATTTGAAATCCCACAAAAAGTACTATTCACCTTTTAAATACGTGTAATTGGAATGTTATTTGTTTTTAGAACTGTGGGAATCTGCAAGTTGTTGATGGTTATTTGGTTGTAATTTGTGCCATCTTCAAAAAGATTTTGGGGGTGAATATTAAATAACAATTCTTTGTAATTTCTCATATCGATTAAAATAAGTTTCAACTTTTGTAAGAACATTTTTGTTAAAGTGCCTCAGTAAAAATTTGACATTTTATTTCGGCCAAAACACCCTGATCATTTTTTCAAGTTTTTTTGCAAACATTTAATACATTCCCCTTCTCGAAGGTATAGCCTGTTGTCTACCATTTTAAAAAAAAATCGGTTCACAGGTTCCAGAGTTATGAGACCAAACACAAGCCAACATACATGTGCACAAATATCCGACTGACAAAAATAAATTTTGGACTTGGGACCATTGGAATAAAAAAATATTCGCAGATTATTATTTATAATTTATTTAAACGGTTTTTTTTTGTGGGGGGGAGTTAATTTTTTTTTAATGTCACCTTAAGGCACAAAACTTAAAAAAAATACTAATTTTTTTGACCGATCTACTTGTAATTTCCCGTTACAGCTGTAGCTGTTGTAGCAGCATATATATGCTGTTGCTGTAAACGTAAAAATAAAAAAGTTATAAATTGGGGAAAAAAGTTATACTTTTTTCCGAAAAAAGATTATTGTATTTTATTCCGAAATTAGATAGGGAATCTTGGAGAGCTGCATCAAACCAGTCAAATGACTGAAGACAAAAAAAAAAAAAAAAAAAAAAAAAAAAATTCCGAAATTCCGTTATATCTACGAGACGTATGACCAATTTTAAAAATTCAAACGGCTTATTTTTTACCACGTTGACTGCCAACGTTTGCATAAAAAAGATGTACACTGGTTCATTCGGTTATCCGTTATTTTTCCAAAATTTACTTATATCTCCGGAGTGGTACGACCAATTTAAAAAATTCAAACGGCGTATTTGATAGCAGTACATATCCAACGTTTAAATGATGAAATAGAAGTAGAAATCGAAATGAATAAAGTACCTGACAAACAGATAGTAAAGATATTTTAATACAGTAATTTTTCGTAATACGCCTTTAATGTGGCGCGAAAAAATTTTCAAGACTATTAAATAAAACGCACATTTGGCTTTACTTCATGAAGTGTGTGGAAAACAGTAAACAATTATTTTGTAAAATTTTAGTGAATTTTATAAAAGTTTAGTTATGTATTTTTACACGATTACGATAAATAAATCGGTTTTCAAAAACCGAATCTCTTTTTACGCCCCAAAGAGAAGAGCGAAAGGGAAATTTTTACCCACCGATTGGCTGTAATGAAATGCCTAGGTTGAAGTGTCTGTTACACAGTCTTCCTAATTGTTAATTAAATATATACAGAGTACATCACGAAGTCCTCCCGGAACTTTAATAACCAACTGTGAAAGAGGTATTCCATTTTAATTCAACAAATTTTCAAAAATGTTATCGCATCACTATTTCTGATTTTGATGATATTTGGTATATGATAACTACAAAGGTTATGCTGAGTTAGCTCTCGGATTCGCTAGGGCTAACCTGAGCCCCAAGGGTACACGTTTTGGCTAGATGGCCCGGCTGGTCTAATATATAACAGTAGAATTCCATACTTTAATGAAATTTAAAATTACAAAATGTCTTATTAACACAAAAACCAAAACTTGAATCGAACTAAAACTGTAACTACAAAAAAATTGCATCAAAACAATAAAATATTAGTCTTATTTTGACTAAATGCAGTGAAAAATATTAAACTACATAAAAAAGTATTAGAAATAAACTTTTTAGTTTGGAAATCAAATCAAAATACTGTAATAAGTTTATGAAAAATGTATATACTAATCTTGGTAACCGAGGAAGACTGATTCCCAGCTGCCTGGGTGGGGCCTTGTGCTCTTCCGAGGTAGTTTGAGAGAATGGCACCCCTTGGAGCTGAGCTTATGCTTGGTCGTGAATCCGGCTCCAAGAGGTGGGGAAATCGACACAGAAAAAAAAATCCTTGTTTATATCATTAAAAAATCCATTTCTTTTTGTGTCCTTTCAATCAGTACATGGATTTGTCAGCCTCCATGTGGATGTACTTTACCTATGGACCTATGGGTAGTTATGTAAAATATAAAAGAAGCACATCACAGCAGTCGTATTTTTGTTTACTCAAAACAGTTATCAGAACATAAAGTTATATACTCAGTGGTCGAGTTGGGAATGTTGTGATAAGCTGATCACAACATTCCCAACTCAAGAATATATTATGTTATTTAAATATAGATTATGTTATTTAAAAAATAACTAAAGCTATTTCATTCCTTCTACGTCATTTCTTAATTTCATCCCACATCATACAAAATTTGATCCCACTTAAACTATCATATATTGTGTAGTTAAAATGTCCACAACTTTCTTTTATAAAAGCTTGCTATTAAGTTAACTTGCTGTTCCTACAAATCAGCAGTCAGTACTTTGTGAGGCTGGCTGTTTTTTGCAGCCTGTATATCAATAGAATTCACTGTATATCTTTGTTCTGCATCAGAAAGGTGGTAGTCATAACTTTTTGATTCCTTTTATAACTAACTGATTCCTTCTCAACTGTATTTAACTCTGCATTCAGTTTTGCCACATAGGAATCGCAAACATCACACTTGTCTGTATTTAGCTGCTTAAATAACTTGAATTTTGTGTTAAAAATATTAGTATAAAGCCACTTTGTTCCACAATTCTTTTATCTATTTCATTTTCATCATAAAACTGAACTTAAAAACTCTTTGCTTGTCTTTACCCATCAGTAATGACTTAAATTTGGAAAAAATTTATGTACTATATCACATTCTGAATTACCAGGTCTGGAGATTTGTTACTTTGTATGTTTCATCTTCATTGATCCATTTCAATTAATCCACCAGTTTATTGTTTTTTAATCACATTAAAAAACAAGTATTAGATATGAACAGTGTTCAAAAAACATAACGTAACAAACATTTTGCCTCATTAATTTTAAAAGTATAAAGAATGGATTTTTTCTTTGGCAATGTAGCAACATTCATGCTACTTCATTCTTAGTTTTATTTTGATACTTGACAATATAGATTGCCTTTTCAGGTCATGGATCTTATTGGAACACCAGTATGAATAAATAATTCCTTTCCTTTCATTATCTAAAATTTTATTGTAGTGTTTCATTCTACACAAGCGTGAAGGTTTCATTTCTTTTGCTGGAACATTTTATCCTTTTTACTTATGTAGCTTTCACCAGCTAAGTGCCTTGTTTTTCATATATTACAAACACAACCCATTTTCCAAAATTTCTCAGTTTTTTTGCCTTGCAGTTTGATTAAAAGTTCTGTTTAATAATTTTTGTTGAAGTTTATCATATTCTGTTTTTGAACTACTGCCAGAAAGCGATTTATTTTTTTTAAATATAAAAAGTCAAGAATTATTAATATCAACTAAAATTGAGTAAAACAAAAATATTTTACTATTTGATCAAATTTTTTAGAAATTAATTAGACTAACAGTACAAGAAGTTCTAAAATACTTGATATGCGAATACGCACTAAATAACATTATAGTAGCTTAATATTAAAAACGTAAAAATGTTTTTTTGACTACTACTACAACTACTAATGTGTCGCAATGCATGTTTAAAGGTGTCTGTAAAAAATTTCATAATTTGGCTTACTTTTTAGAATAGTTACCAAATCCAAGCCATAATAATATTAATCTAAAGCACACAACATTATATGCATATGATGTGCAATATATTATTCTGTTTAGAAATAAAAATATATGAATATACTGCTGTTTATCTGTATAAAAATAGTACATGGTTCCAGTCATTTTAGCAATTATATTTATTATTATTAAACAATATTGTTTTTAACATTTAGTTAACGTTACATTCATAAAACTTACAATTTGTTTGTTTCCCGCATAGACTTTAAAAATCAAAATGTCGGCTGAATGAGGATTTTCCGGTTTATTAGTGATTTAAAAGAAACATATAATAATCTACATATTCTTATTTTGACCCCAACAGTTATCAGACCACTAAGTAATTTCATCAATGGTAGAATTTGGTATATTTGCATCAGCCCATTTTAATAATCCAATAATCCCAATGCCAACTCATTGCCTCTTTGGCCTGCCATAGATTCATCCCACTTAATACATAATGCAGATTTATCTGAACTGTGTCATATATCACATAGTTAAAAGTCCACAGCTTTCCACAACTAATCGAATTTGTAATAAGAGGAGTTCCCAGACATTTCTGTAAATCTACTGTTATTATGATTTTTATTAACTTTGGCTGCAGCTGTTTCACTTGATTTCATGTCATACCTCAGTTTTGCTTCTGCAAGGTGCATATCATGTTCACTTTGGAGTCACTCTTTCTCTAAGGAGGACATCTCGCCCTTAATTTTTGCAGCATATGAGTCACATGTATCTGAGAGGGTAGGGTATTTTAAAAGATAAATTAAATTTTGAGTTAAATATATTTTTGTATAGCCGTTTCTTAGCTCAGTACTCCAAATATGTGTATAATATATAAATAATATATATATGTAAGCATACATTTTTTCTAAATTTAGATCGTGGTTCAGATATTTTCTTTTGAGTTTTTTCACATGTATAGTGTGATTCATACGCTGGGAAAGAGGCAGTGTGCTCCACAACATTCTCTACTACAGCGTCAGGTGTTTTTGTGATTGGAGTGTGTTTTCCTCTTTCATCAGGATTTATAACACCGCCTGGTTCTTTCATTTTTAAGAACATTTTCAACAATAGTATTTGATATGCACAAGATATTAATAATCATTACTTTACACACTTTTATGATAATACCATTAACCCTAAAACTATAAATTATTGTATTTTCTTTTTGCTTTGTTCCATTCCTAGTTCTAGATCTTTCAACTGGTTTAACTTCTAGACAAGACCTTATATATTGCCGTTTAACATCATGCGATTTATTTGAAATCCCAGTATGAATTAAATATGGCTACTCTTATCATTTTCAGAAATTTTTTCTGAACATTTCATTCTACATAAACAAGGTGGCTTAAGGCCTCTAGCTGGTACATTTTTCCCCCTCTTGCTAACTTATGCATCTCCTGACAAATGGTTAATATGACACTCATTGCATAACCATTTGTCGGTATGCCTTTGGCGTTTTCTATCTGGCGGTAAAATTTGTTGTTTATTATGCACCTTCCTTTTTCTGTTGTGGCTTCTATGTCAGATGATGACTCTGTATTTGCATTTGTAGGTGGATTATAATCTTTATCATCATCTGTGTTATCAATTTCACTACTTGAACTTAAAAACAAATCCTTCTGTACCGAATGTGTTTGAATATTCAGTTTAGTAGAGATGTGTAGAAAATGTGGGCTGTTGCATTTGAAATTGACCTGCGGAACAGGTTGGTTCTTCATTACTTTTCGGTACATTAATTTGGAGAGTGTTATTTTCAGAAATTATTTCATTTTTATTCTGTTGCTTTTCAAATGAAGCAATGTCAGAACAACAACAAAAATGTGACAAAAACTAAAAAAACTGTAATTCAGTAAATAATTTACTATAGCAGCTATATTTGTTCATTTGTTATAAAGTTACCCGTAGTGTAGTGTTGTTATATTTTTGATTAACTGTTATAAATAAATAATTAATTAAACGATGTCATTGTCATTGAGAAATTACTGAGGATGAAGACTGTGGCTGTGGCGACATCTGCCTATACCGGATGGGGAGGCTGCAACTCCAGAAGCCAAAGCAATAGCGACCAAAATTACAAAAAATCAAGTGAGAGTTGCCCCAGCTCAATGTAACTTCCGATTCGGCAACCACAGAAGATGCCGCTACAAACCCAGAGTATTTAAAAATAGTTCGAGTTATAGAAAACTAAAGTTTTAATTAAAGAAATATTTGTCTCTTAGGGGTAGGCACAACGAATCAAACCAGACTTCATCTCCTTTTTTTAATTTAAATATATTAATTTATTCAACATCGTTAACCTCATTGTAAAAAGATTTTTACAATGAATTATAATTCAATAATTGTTATAATTGAATAATTATTCAATTGTTATAATTCAATAATAACAAAAAAATATCAGAAGTTTTTAATTAAATAAAATTTTATGTACTTTTCATTTTTTTTAAATGTGTAAATGTAATTTAATAGGCGTACAAGGACGTCATGTGTGTCCACATCAAATTGTTTCTTTTTTGGCGCGATTAAGCTAATGTGCACAGAGATAATGTACTGTTATTTCGTTTGGCAGCCAATTGATTTTACATTTTAAAAGCAAACAAACAGTAGTCGCTTTTTCATTTAATCATAATGGGTAAAAACATCCTAATTGAATAGTCTTACATTTTGCACTTGTTTAAAAACTATTGTACAAAATATTATGATAGTTAAAAAATGTTATACATCATTTAAACAACTTTCGGCATTCTACTTATAAAATTGTAATATTTTGTAACAGACAAATGGTACGTAGTGAGTATGAATCATTATGCAGTAACTGCTATAATTTTGTTAATGTTTTGTAAAAGTGAGGTTAGATTTTTCTCGTAGTTTTGTGGTACGTAATTCTTTGATATCAGTGATTGAATTTACCATCTTATTTGAACTAAAAGATGCTTCTTTTTTGTGAAAAAATATGATCATCTTTTATTAATTGTTTTGATAAGTGTAAACATTAAGTGATGATATTTTGGATGAGCTAATTAATACAAATTTTGAAATGACCGGTAGACAGTGACTGTATAATTAGGTTTGCGAAACAACTTCTGTTTCAGTAAGTAAACTTTGAGAGTATTAAGACAGTTAATAGTCAAAATGAGGTAACACCTAGTTTTAGTAATGTGAATTTACCAGAAGTTTTCGAAAATAAAAATAGTGAGGTTAAGTTTGAGAATCAAACAACTTGTTTTTAAAAAATGTAAACCAACAGGTTTGCAATACCGACAATATTATAAATAATACAGACATTTATGAAAAGCCACTTAGTAACAAATCCTCTAATATCCAGGTTAGACCTATCTTTTCTGTTTACCCTCTGGAACCACTGTTAGGTATTAAATTTCAGAGGAAGATATGTATGAATGTGAATGAAGTGTAGTTTTGTACAGTCTCAAGTCGCTGAGATGTGTGGCTAATTGAAACCCAACCACCAAAGCACACTGATATCCACTATCTAGTACTCAAATCCTTATAAAAGTAACTGCCTTTACTAGGATTTGAACATTACAACTCTTGATAGGTTAGACCTATCTGGAAAAACCAAAGTGTTTGAGCGACTGACTGACATCGATTTTTGTGGTTTTCCATACTTATATAATTTTAATGATTTAGACACACCTTATCAAGTCTTTTCATACTTTTTTGATAAATTTGATTACAGAAGATACACATAGGTACAGTGTACAAATTAAACCAAATAAACTGTTTATACTTTCTGACCCAGCATTGCATAAATTATTAAGTATGTTGATTGTTAAATTAGAAAATACCAGATCATATTGGTATGCTAATGTAGATAACCAATTAATAATGGAAAGAATGGGTGTAAATAAGTTTGAAGAAGTGTGAAGGTTTTTATACTTCATTAACAACACAAAAATAGTTAGATCATGATAGTCATGACAGGCTTTTCTGTTAAGAGACCTATTATTGAATTTTTAAACAAAGATTTTAGAAGTGCAGCTATGGGACCAAAATTGCCAATGATGAACAAATATGCCATGAATGTTAAGTACTAATGAAGTACAACTGTATGAAACCCCTTAAGTGGTGTTTTAAAATATTTACTAAGTGGTACCTCTGGATCACATAAAATTTTGAATCCATTCTGGTCAAGAAAATAGCCAGATGCTACCTGATGAAACCAATAGGCTTTGGTGCCAATTTTGTAGTAAGATTAGCGTATTTTGATAACTATTATACTATGCTCCCTTTCCTAGTTTATCTAGATTCATGTCATTGGTAAGAACAAATTCAAAACAACATATTTTTTGGATTGAAATTTCATTCAGAAAAAGAAATCAAAAAATCCCCTAGAGGAACATTTTTTGAAAATGTGGGAGGGGTCAATCCGTTTGAAGTAACCCATGGGTGGTTGCTTGACCAATTCAAAAAAAATTAAAACTTACCCACTTGTTTCCTAGATGTTTCAGAACCTTAACACCCTTTTTTTTTATTTAAGCAATTTACCTGTGGCGGCTATTTTTGTTATGGTGAGCACACCTATTTTTGTGATTGTAAGGGTTTATGGAAAACACCACAACTAAAAAACAGTTGATCCTGGAAGGATGAAACAAAAAGCAATTTAATCATATTTTCTCAATGTAAAAGATTGGTCCAATGGTTTATTTATCTACTCTCTTCTTTCTATGAGAAAGTTACCAATAATTACCATGAAAAATTGTGAAATTCACTTTTGGTAATTTTTTTCAAGAGGCAGGGGTGGCAAGCACAGTTTGAATTATTTTTTTATATGTAGATATATGTTACTGGTTTAACCATAAATAATTTAATGGTGATATACTTACCCTTAAATTTTTATGAGTTTTTGAAAAATAATTTTGTTTTAAAAATTCAAATTTTGGTAACTCTGGTGATAAAAATCCCAAATTTGCACAGCTTGCAGTTTTTGTAGATGTTTATGGCAAAAAAAAGTTTCTTGTGTATTGTTTAACAAAAAAAGTTAGAACTTCTCAAAAATATCAAAAAACCTGTTAAAAGTGATGCCATTTTGACTCATCAAATAAGTGCTCCAAGGGGGTTTCTTGTCTTCTTTTCACTTTACATTTTTTGTATTAGCCCCCATGTTGTTGAAATTGACGTTTTCAATATTTTTAAAATAGTTTTTTTTTAAATTATTAATGTAAGTCCTAATTTAATGATAAATTAACCAATAACAGTAGCCTAATACAATTTTGATTCAAAAATGCTTGTAATAATACTTACCCAAACTGATATTTCAATGAGTAGCCTACATCGTTTTTATAGAATTCATTTTTATTTTTGTAAACACTATAGAAGAAAAAAATAAATTGTAGCAAAATTTTAATTATTCTTCAATGATATAGCCGAATATTGTAGCAATGAAAGTTTATTATTTAGTGTGGTTAACCAACAGCTGTGATATCTCTTCTGATCATTCTCTTAAAATTGTGCGAGAATGACCCACCACTGTAGTTAGTTCAAGTGATGTCAACTTTCACAGGACTTTGCAGATTGGTACCCACACTGGTTGAGACTTTTGAAATGATGATGGTCTAGCTGGGTGGAAAAAATGTCCCTGGATAACATCATTTTTGAGGCCAATATCTACCACTTCTCCTACCCACCACTGATGGTCATATACAGAAACAATAGTATTTTTCCTTAAGTGAATGTGGTACAATACTTGGCACAGCATGGTCTTCATAGTCCTTGGAGTTTGAAGTAAAGTAACATCTTACAATACCTTCTTATGGTAGGCATTGAACATACTTATGGTAGCTTCTAGTACCAAAAACTCTTTCACAGCAGTCAAAAAGGGTTTTTTAGAGTTTCTGAAATCTTGGATATCTCACCTGATTTAATAAAAAAAATACTTTATGTTTTTCAGCTTCTGATTACAAAATGAATACATTTCATCAACGTTTAGTATCTGACTGTTTAATGGCCTTTGCAGGCTTGCCTTTGCTATCTTTTTGTTTGGGACCATTAATTATAAGATGTTCTGGTGGTGGGTGCAGACACAAAGTGTATTAGTGCCAGATTGCACTACCAAGATACATCATTTTGGATGGAGTTCGCTGAACTCTGATCTTCCAATTTTTTCCTCAGGGTTTTCACTTTTAAAGGAGAAATAAAATTCATTTAAATTTATCAAAGCAAGGCACTTTTGCTTATGCACTTTGACACCAATAACACATGTGCTAACACAGTCTTTTTTACCAGGACACAACCTGCTATTATTATCATCTTCATAAGATAACACAACTTTTTTAATTTTGTTGTTACTAATTCCTGTTTTATGTATTTTACCTAACTCTGGTAGAATGCTGTGTCATTAACTAATTCTCTAGTAACGAAACGCTCAGACACATTGAACTCTGATATTGTTTTAGATATGGTCCAAGATTGGGGAAATAAACTGATAATTTTAACCTTATCTTCTTTAGAATCAAGATTACATCTTTCTTTTGGTTTAAAATAAGACTATCATATTCGTGTGAAGAAGATTTAAGCATTTTCAGAAACTTTTGAGTCACAACACAGTACAAAATTCTTTTTTAATTTTTCAGATAGCTTATTTATTTTAAATTTTATGCTGTTGGCCTTTGTTCTTTGCTTAATTTTTTCAATTTTGATGGAGGTGGTACACCCAAAATGCCTGAAGCAGCATCCAAATGTTCAATATTGTGATGTAGAGCAATGTATCTCTTGGTCTTTGCATTCGTATAGTTCATTGTTCTGTTGAGAAAAAATATTTTTGAAACTGTTAACACAATGAGACTTTCAAATTTAAATTTAGAAAAATGTGTTCTTTTTGAGTTTGTTCCAATGTTATGTCTTAAGTTTCTCTTAACTGTTTTTTTTTTTTATGAATTCTCATAGGGTCATACTGAACTGTGCATAGATGTAACAAAATTTGTTAAAAAGTTTTTTTCATGATATGTACAAACACTAGTGACATCTGAATTAATACAAAAAAATAAATTGTTGGTTTTCATCACTAAATTCACAAATTTTAATGGGTCTTTTGGCACTGTACCACACAATGTTTTATGACATTCTTCAGTCACATATGGAACATTGTTTATTCATTGATTTATTTGAAATTACTTTAAAAAAATGTAAAAATTTAACAGATTTTAAGATTTGCTGGTGTAATACTAAGTAAAGCTTATTTATTTAATAAACACTTCCAAATACAGGATGAAATTTCACTTCACACTTAGTAAAGATGGGACACTTAGTAAAGATGGGAACAGGTCACTGACTAATGTCAGACTGACCAGTTTGTAACTGCAAAGCTAAATGATGCAACATGAATCTTCCTGACAGCTGGAAATGACTTCAAGCGCCTGTTATAACATGAACACTGCAGTTGATTGGTTCAGACAAGTCTGTTTCGACTGTAGTAATAAGTATAAAAATATTAAAGTGCCAAAAAGACAAGAAACCCCCTTGGAGCACTTATTTGGTGAGTCTAAATGGTATTACTTTCAACAGGTTTTTCATGATTTTTGAGAGGTAGTGATTTTTTTATTAGTGCAATGCACAAGAAACTTCTTTATTTGCCATAAACATCTACAAAAACACTGCAAGTTTTGCAAATTTGGGATTTTTTATCACCAGGGTTACTTGAAGCCAAAATTTGAATTTTTAAAACAAAATTATTTTTCAAAAATTCATAAAAATTTTAGGGATAAGTATATCACCATTAAAATTATTTATGGTAAAACCACTAACATATACCTACATATAAAAAAATAATTCAAACTGTATATGCCATCCCTGCCTCTTGAAAAAAATAAAAAAAAATAAAAGTGAAATTTCACCATTTTTCACGTTCAAACGTATTGGTAATTTTCTCAGAGAAAGAAGAGAGATAGGCAAATAAACCACTGGACCAATCTTTTACCTTGAGAAAATATGATTAAATTGCTTTTTGTTTCATCCTTCCAGGACCAATAGTTTTTTAGTTATGATGTTTTCTGTAAACCCTTACGATCACAAAAGTAGATGTACTCCCCACAACAAAAATGGCAGCACAGGTAAATTGCTTAAAAAAAAAGGTTGAAAGTTTAACCTTAAAGTTTAGGGTTCTGAGATATGTAGAAAACAAGTGGGTAAGTTTCAATTTTTTTGAATTGGTCAAGCAACCACCCTTGGGTCACTTCAAATGGATTGTCCCTTCTGTGTCTATCTGTACATTACAAGAAATAAATCAATTAAAATTTTTTGTAAACACTGAACCAGTGGAATTTCCAATAAGTTTTGTTGTTATTGCAAATGATCAGTGACATTCTTATTCTATACCATAACAGTGTTATACTGTACATTGTGTACACAATTTAACGTACGTTCAGTTTTATATTCACTTTCATTTTGTGAGTTTTTTGTAATGTACTGTACTTAATGTAACAGAGAATATAAATTCTACATGTTTTTCTGATTTGTATACATTCCAATTTAATGTAGAATGAGTTAAAAAAAAATAAACTATCTGTTTTGCTGATAGTAAGTAGGTAGATAAAAATGAACCACGTAAGTTATTGGCCAAAATCTCGGAATATATTCAGTAACTGTAAGGGACTGGAGACAGTTAAACTAAAGACTATTCTAAGCGTGAGATTACATTCTCTGAAGTGAAGAAATATGTATAATTTTTTTACTTTTAAGTTTTCTGATTAAAAAAAATTTAAATATCTTCACATCAAGTTTAAGACATGTTCTACTGAGTTATGCAAAATAAACTTAAAATAGGACTACCGGAGAAACTTATAAAAAAAAACTTTTAAATAATTGTCTACGTCAGTATTCAGTAAAGAAGAGTCTTTAACAAATACAAAAAATATAAATATGAGTAAAATTAAAAATCACTTCCTTTTTTAATTTGATTCATAACATTAGTTCTTCACATCTATAGATTTTATCAAAAGATACATTTTTCAAAATTCCTAAATGTAATTCCAAACACATAATAATATTAATATTAGTTTTGGAGAAATGTCTGTGTTGATTAACTGTGAAGAGATGATAAGGACATTTATCCAAGGTTATTTAAATTGATAACAATGTACTCCAGAAAGGATTTTACATTTTCAAAGATTCAAGAGAGATTCATGGGATCAATGAAATACTGCTTCAATTCCTCATCAGATCAGAATATAGCCAGAATTTCAGGAAACTTTGGCTTCCTGATTTGCATGAAGAAATTACCACTTCACTTCTCATTTTTCTAGGTATACCTTGGATGAGAAGCTTGTTCTTTTTAAAATCACTGTACCATTTTTTTTATGAGTTGTGTATCATGTCTTGTTCCATATAAACCACCACAATTTTAAATTCAGACGAGAATTAACTTTTAAATAATATTGATAGAATGGGAATTACCTGCTCTCAGTATTTAACTGAACTTGTAATTTACACTAACAAAATAAATTTTTTCTAATTTTCAGACTTTATTTAAATTTTTCATCGTCTATGTTTGCCAAACGCTTTTACAACCTTAAAAAAGAGTTATCCACTTAACTATTGTGATTATTAAAATTTTTAACTATTATACTTATTTAAATCTTTATAAGCTAATGTTTAAGTTTCTTGTTTAATTTTTATTTTTCTGAACTCGTAAAATCAAGTTACAATATGAATATGACACCAGCAATTTAAAGTTAAAATTATTAAATTAATTAATTAAAAATCCTGCCTTGATTGTAATTAATGAATGAATGAAATCCATCGGGCTTATATTCATGTAATATTTTTTACAGACCTTCACAAATTTTTTTTTATGTAAAACCTACATTTTTTTTATACTCTATTTGCTTACAACTTATAATTTCATAAGAAGGTACTAAAATATAAGGAGGTATATATGGTACATAAGAAGGTCATAAATTATAATTAATCTCATATTATCAAACAAACTTTCAGTGTGATTAGGAAAAACTACCATTTCACGGTCGTTAGAAAATATTTTAAATTCTGTAGTTGGCAAAAAGATTATAATTTCTCAATTTTTTGCCATCTCAGTAAAGTATTCAACTTAGTTCTGTATTTTTTGTCGGTGAAAACTTAATAGTTATCTTATCAGAGGAACTGCTTACTTTTGGTTAAAATCATACCTTACTAATTGTTAACAGGTAGTGAAATTTCAAATTTCAATGTCACTTGAAGATGTCTAACTCAAAGGGAAGCATCCTCGGTCATTCTTTTATATAATGATCTTCCTCAAAATCTTGAACTATTCATTATTACAGTCTTCGTAAATGATAGACCTCTATTAATATCTGAAGACAGTTATTAAAAAATAAAAAATTGAAAATAGGAGTGAAAAAGAATTATTCTGTGGATGGATATCTAAAGTATAATGTCATCACTTCCCTCAAAGTCAGAACAAATTTTTAAGATTAAAAAAAGGCTGTCTGATCAATGTCATCAGGGCTAGGAACAGGAGGGTGGTGTGGCGATCGGAAGCGTCACAAGGTGGGTGTCTTCCCCTATGGGGTTGGGATGTCTGATCAATGTTTGGCACCATAAGTATGAATTATGTGGACTAATATTTAGAAAATTAAAAATTTTATCCTTCTTTTTGTGGTAATGAAAGAGCTATCTTTTATAAACAGAAAAGTTTATTATTTTAAAAAAAAGAGAAATATTTTTAAAAATACATCTGTTCCAAACGAAGTAAAAGAACCATTTCTTTTGTAAATTAATACAGTGCTTTAATGTTCTTATTAATGTTTATATGTTTTTATTTTTTAATAAAATACCAAACAGTTTAAAAAAATCTTATAACAAATGTATTTAAAATATAATTAAAAGATTTTATTTTACAGAAAATATTAATCTGTCAATGAATTTTAAAATAAACTAATCAAACATTTTTTTTAAACTCTTGAATTTTCTGTATCCCATTCAATGTATGAGGACGGTCCAGAAAGTAACTTACGTTTGTGCCTAGCATGGAGATAGGTGGGGATAGAGTCGCCATTTTGGTGTCAAAACGTTTCTATACTCAGTACACATCAAGTTGTTGTAGTGTGTGGACTGTGAGCTTTCTACTTTGTTCATTGTGAATTATTGAAATGTGTGCTTCAATAGAAAATCCTACAATTTGAATAGAAAAACCTCATACCGATTGAAATTCATTGGCGACTTTGTGAGGTGTACGGAGATAGAATAATTAGTGAAGGTGGAGTGAGGCAGTGGTGCATTCAGTTTAAAAATGGCCGCACCAGTGTTCATGAAGAGAACCGCAGTGGTTGGCCTAGCCTTGTGACTGATGAACCGATGATGAAAATCAACTATAAAATTTGTGAAAATTACCACATTATGATTGCATAACTCTCACTTCATTTCCCCAAAATTTTACGAAGTTTATTGCATGAAATTTAATCGGGTCAAGCTTGGTTATCAGAAGTTTTGTGCAAAATGGGTTGGAAAAAATCGAAGGCAGCAGATTTCTACAGAGAAGGAACTGAAAAGCTTGTGCATGATCGTTATAAGTGCCTCAATTTAGATGGCGACTGTGTAGAAAAATATTTAAGATTATCCCGTTTAAATGTGTATATAATAAAATTTATTTTTTTTTATTTGGTTGGTTTTTTATTTCAAAACATAAGTTACTTTCCGGACAGCCCTTTTATATATAAACATGTGATTGAATAATTTTCATTGATGTCTAATGAATTGCGAATTATTTTGTAGTTAATTTTGTAATTACTATCTTCATGTAAATACATGAAGAAAAAAGAATTTAATTTTAAGATAAAGAATAATTGTATAGCCTGCGATACTACTCTGATCTAGACTTTACTGTGGTTTTCTTTTATCCATCCATGTAAATGCTAGAGCAGTTTTTTTTATTCATGTATCATGTTTACCCATCTCTGACTTGATATATGTAATGTATTGTTATGTAAACGTAAAATATGAAATATTTGTAGCAATACTAAGCCTGAGCAAGATTTGAACTAAGAACTTTCTAAATCAGAATTGAGTAATATATGACCGATTATCGATCCATGATGTATTTTATGAACTTTTATTTTGCAAATAATGTAATAAATATATGTATGCATTTCGAGATATGTTATGTTAAACCATAACATAAAAAAAAATGAACTACATTAATAATTATGACACTTAATATGATATTAAATAATCCACTGCCTGTGCATGTATTAAGGACTGAATTATATCAGTTGCATCATTCTGACTAAAGTACTGCTTGGCTGTTTTTAACCACTGATTGCAACGCATTAATAAGTCATTTAACAAACCCTGAACTTAGTATTGAACTTTGCATTAATATACATTTTAATATTTCTCACTAAAATTTTAATGAGAATGATGTAATAAAATAAACGTGTATAAAAAAATTTACTTTACTAAAAATCCTAAATCCATTATATATAAGCCAGCTGGTTCTAATTTCAGTGGCTTTTGTGTGCAGTTAATAACATTCTTATACCATGTTTGAACCATATAATGGTTTATTCTCCCATGAACATGAAGAAACTGCTTTCCATAAATCTTCACTCTACCATACAATTTCAACTTCAAAGAGTCATAATTAAAATATTTTTAATTCTTTTCTAATGATATGTAATTAATTGAAATTAAAAACAGGTGATCTTAACATTAATACGATAAAACTCATATCAGAGTTTAATTGTATAAATTTACAGTTTAATTTACTTCTCATGCACATCAGGTTACATCATTTCCCCCAAAAATTAAAAAAAACAAAACTTTTAAACATATCTCCTGATTATAATTTATTACCTTAATTATAATATAAATAACAAATCTATTGTCTTTATAAAAAGTCAGATTTTATAGTTAATAATTTGTTTAAAATTGATAACATGATACAAACTGAATTATCAGCAACTCATGCTATGTACAGCAATAATCATTTAAGTATCATGAAGTCAATAATCATTTCTAAATTACGTAAGTTTAATAATGAGAATAGATAACCTGTTTTTCCATAATTGATTGATCTGGTTTTAAGAAATATTTGCAATAATCCATCCTACATTCATGTATTGCCAATTTATTAATGATGCAACCAAAAGGGATAATCTTCATAAATCATTGGTAAAGGATCACATTATGTAGGTTTGAGAATAAGAAAGCCTGCAAAATTTGTAACATCTGGAGCTGTCAAGTCTGACTGGGATTCGAACCTGGGACCTCCGGATGATAGGCTGAGATGCTCCACCATGGAGATCAGCTTAGTTTGTAGGCATGCAGTTTACCATCTTACCTAAGATAAAATAAATTTCCTAATGTCGGTGGGTTTGAGATTTACTTCTACAAGACAATTTGTAAATATTTATTCTATATTGCTATGGAGTGCCTTTTTGGTGTTCATTGTATTATTTTCAACCTACATTCTGCTTGTTCACTTTCAAACATTTGCAGTTAGAGAAGTTTAGTTTTTTGATCTAGCAGGATTATGTTTATTTGGTTACTGTGTTTTAACTGTGCGGTTCCTTTAATGGAGTTTATTGTATAACAACAGTAGATCCCAAGGTGAAAAACAGTAACATCAATTACTGAAGATGGCCACAAAAGCAGTTGAGTACATTATGATAAGAAATTTAATGTTATTAAATGTTATATTAAAAAAAATTGGTTCAGTTTATCACTAAAAATTATGTTTTGTTAATTTTCACTTATAACCATCATGTAGCAAAAAAAACATCACTTATATCACATGGATATGATTGCTGATATATGTTAATGTTATAACCACATTGAAGAATTGTGCTGTACTTATTTTAATGGCTAACAATCGAAGTGTTCAGCTTATATTAAAAGTGTATTTTTTCTTTAAATAAATTAATCAAATGGTTATCACCATGTGACTGTCACTATAGTCTGCTCTTAATTATTATCTAACTAGAGCCATTTTCCTACAAGCATTGATGATAATTGCATTACAAAGCAATAATGATATTTATAATAATAATCCCAGTGATGATAATTAATTGAGTGAAAACAGCTATTGAGTCAATAATTGGCAATTTAAAATAGCACTCTGAGATATGTTCAAATTGAATGTTTAATGAAATTAAATATCAAATTTATTTTTTTTATTTAATTTTATTTTTTTATGTGGTTTGTCTTTTAAAACTGTAGAGCAATATATTTCCCAGATTTGCTGTAGTGTTGGTTTGTCCTTGTCACAAATATCCTCTTGATGACAAACAGCTTTTGCTTGATTTAGATTCAGTTATGAAATAACTGTCCATTTACAAGCAAAAGTGAATTATATTGTATTTGTTTTTGTTACTTCTAGCACATATCTTATTTAAATTTTATTCATTCAAATATTTAAGTCGGTAACTAATTTTGATCATTTTAACTGAGCTACTGTTTAACCTATTGAGCTTAGTAATTATGCACTAACTTTTAATTTTTATTAAAATTCTTTAAATTACTTTTTAATCATATCTTGGCCCTAAGCAATAAATTCTACAGTGATAATTTAATTTATTGTAAAAACTCTTTGGTGGTTGGGTTTCAATTAACCACACATCTCAGGAATGGTCGACTTGAGACTGTACAAGACTGCACTTTATGTACATTCATACATATCAACCTCATTCAGCCTTCAAAGAAATACCTTATGTTGGTTTCAGAGGCTAAACAAAAAAAGAAAGAAACAACTTGAAATACTTTCTGCATCGATGCATTTACTCACAGTTACTGACTATCTTGTTTTAATTGTGCAAATAAAAAGCCAACAATAATTATTACCAGCAAAACCAGCTTTGAATAAAATCTTTACTTTCAGAGTAGCCAGCCAGTTAGTAATTCACCTACAACTCCTCACTGATATGAAAGTACTGTGCTCATCATAAGACTCCCACTTTTCAAAACATATCCTTTATGAGCATTACACACCAAATTTTTGGGTTGATATATCACTCCAAATCTTATTTGATATTTTACAATAAATTTATGATATCACACACATAATGTAATTTTCCTAAAGGATCACAGAAATACTGTGCCTCTCTGCTCACAAAAATTAATTATATCGTGCACTTCACAGATGGTATGACCAGTGGGCACAAGCATTTAACAGAATGGACAGTTAATGAATGTTTAATGAAATAATAGATCACAAATGATTATTGTCTATGTGCTGTGTTGTGGTGAAAAATGATTTATTTTTAATAATGTATGGTAAGTTAATGGTACCTGAGTAATCTTCATTCATGTGTTAGATGACCTTCTTAACAGAGCTAATTAAGGACGTAATCAATTAATGATACTGAAAACTTCAAATAGTAGTGAACTTGATCTTCAATCATAACACTTTATAAAATCAGAAAACACTTTGTTTTTAGATCATTAATTAATTCTAAGTTATTTTGAATTATATTTGAAGAAACACGATAATAATAATAATAATTGAGATTTACAAATCTTTACATGAAGTATTTTTGTTCTTAAATGCGTATTTAAGAAACAGTATTCAGACAATACATCTTATAATGGTGTTTATGTTTTAATGATTTATCATTTCATAATTATTTTTTATATTAAGTTTTTTACGTTAATTTCAATGATAATCAATTGCAACATGATCTATAAAGGACAAAACTTAAGAAAACATAAAAACATTGAATAAAAAAAAAATTAAAATTAAAATCATTTTTTTAAATGATCTTCCATCATATGATATTACATAAAACAATCAGTAACGAACATTAAATATAACTACATGCTAGTAACAGTAATTATTTAAGTTTATTTTAATTGTTTATTAATGAATTAAGTTAAAAAAAAAATACAAACTAAGGTATATTACACTGCATAGTACATTTTTTATAAAAAATTACTTAATTTTGAATCTGTCAAAGACTAGTAAAGTCTAAACCTGACCTTATCTGTTCTTACATTAGTAGTACACATCATAAGGTTAGCAGTTTAGTTAAGGTAATCTCCAGTGATGTACATTTCCTACTGTAAAATAGATTTTCCCACTTGCTTCTTACATAAATGTCATCGCATCTGTTAACCTACTGTGTTCACCTTTAATAAGCAAACTTTTTAAATTTCTTTTCAACCAAAAAATATAAATATATCTTACACTTCATTCTCTTTAGAAGCATACAAATTATGATGCATGAAAAAATTTAATTTTTCTCTGTACACAAGTTTATGCATAAAAATTATTATAACAGAAATAAAACCATAAGAAAAACCAAATAAAGTAAAGAAAAAGTATGCCTGAGCTGTATGTTAATATCATACACATAAAGGCTTATAAATGCATTATACAAGATCGGTTACCAATCCCAAGAATTAAAGCTCAACTTTTTCATTTACTTAATGAATGTTATCAAAAAGATAAAAAATAAAAATAACTAAAGCAGTTAAAAAACCCCAAGAATGTGCTGCCAACGCTAGTTGCAATCAGTTAAATGAATTCACAAAATAGTGAAAGTTCACTAGCCTAAACCATCACAAAATATCCGTAAAAACATTAATATGAAAATAATATTCAGTCAACATAAGTAATTGTTCATTAAAAAAATTATTATGTTCCAAGTTTGTATCAACAGTTCCAGTTAAGTATACCTAATTGGAATGGGTAATAAACAAAGGATTTTCCATGTAAATGTGGAGTTTACATTTTATTTTCATGAAAATTACAAGTTTTTAAAATGTGATATAGATAGGAAATTTTATTAATGAATTATAAAATTCCATTAAAGAATAAGTTTTCCACCCACTGATGTTAGAGGGAAAAAAAGAAACAAAAGACTATTGTTTCAAGTACTTTACTTAAATTAATTTTATTATAATTAATCTTATTAAAAAAAAAAAAAAAAAAAAAAAAAAAAACGGAATAAAAAGACTATAAATTTAAAAGTAAATAGATATTACATAATAAAATAAATTATATAAAAGACTAGCATTTATACTTTTATGCTGTTACCAAATAAGTTAATTTTTAATAATATAAATCTTATCAGTACTCTGGTAACCCCAAAATATGACAAAATAAAAAGCTGTTAAATGAAGCAGGAGTTGTATAGTTTCTGTTTAGTTGAAAGTAAATGATGGTATATAACGTTTTCTCATATGACTTAAATAGATTAAACATGATCAAATACTTTTGTCATCCACACAAATCAATAAAGAAATAACCGTAATCAGGTTTTAAATATTCTTTACTTACAAAACTGAACAATTTCTACTTTTCTTACTCAAAAACTATTAATCAAAATACTACTTGTGAGCTAGCTACAAAATGGTACTATTTACAACAAGGATAGACCATAAATTCACCAGCATAGCTGAAGAAGCAACTGTTCTGTAGATAATATTAAAGATCACTGCATAAAAAATAATAGAAAATGAATTATTTAGATATTTAAAATTTACATTAAAATTTTTATCATCATTAAATGTATACATTTTAATTGTAATTTTTTTTTTTTTACTTTGTGTTGTCAAGGGTAAAATTTAATATCAAAATTAAAATTGTTCAAAAAAGACTATTAATGAACATTATGACAGATCACAAAGTGGTTTTGTGTGTATGTGTGTGAGTTGTTGCAATGAAGTTACTGAAAAAAATTTTTGTAGCAGAATTGGTGCTTTAAAGTACAGTTAAAATAAAATTAAGATGATTAGAAAAGTGAATGTTTTTATTTCTAATAGAGTTAATTTAGTACCAGACTAATCATATTTCTTAGTGACTTTTATTAATAATTAATGTACAAAGTGTGTTCAGTGAATGAAACTATACCTTCATATCTAGTGCCAAAGAAGTGTTTAATATCTGCATTAATATCAAAGTTGTTAACAAAATTACAGTTTTGCTAAAATAATAATTTTAATTATATAAAGGATGATAAAATCACAAATTTCAGTAGTTTTAAGTTTTGTTGTTGATTTGTATTATTCTGTAACTAATCTGTGAAGGGGATTTTTTCAGTTATAGTACATCTATTGTTTACTATCTTAAAACCCTCACATTATGTTGTATTATTGTTTGGAAATAAAGTGTATTGATTTTATTTGTATTTAAATATTTATACTTAATTGTACAACTTATTTTGATGTTTAGTTAACTACAGTTTTTTTTCTTTAAACAGACTAAAATTTACATTAACTTCCAATTTTTAGTATAGAATCACAGTAATTTTTACCTGCAGTATATATCTTTTCAGAGTTATAAGTTGGATATTTGAAGTAAGTGAAGAAATTGTGTAATAGTATAAATGCGTACCTACATCACCAATGTAAGATAAGAGACAAACCAGAAGTTGTAGAATTAATTCAACTTTAATTAATAGAGTTGGTAATTAGAGTAGGTTTTCTTTGTTATTTTATGTTATATTTATTTTTTCTAATCCTGTATATTATATATGAAGAAAGAGCTGAACTAAATGATATATGAAATAAATTTAAAAAACATAAAACGCAAAACCATTTGCAAAAAATGAATAATGTTTGTCAACTGAAATGCCCAACACATTTAACATTTAAGTGTTTTTTATAACAAAAGGAAGTTTTTCCCAGTTTTCAAATTAACTCAATACTGTATGACTAATAGTAAAATAAAGGAAAGTGTTGTAGAAAAAATCAACTAAACACATTTATTGATCTAGAAGTGGTTCATAACAACATTAAAAACACAAGACTGTTTTAATTAATTAAAATCACATAGTGCATTCTAATGAATGATCTAATGCAACATTAATGAATGATCATTAATGCAACATATGCTATATTAATGTCATGAAACACTGGTTACCTGAATTACTGAAACGCTGAATTATGAAACACTGGTTACCTTAATTCTTCCTGATTTATTACAGTCAGAAACTCTTAAGTTTCTGTTATCATTTATGACTACAGAGTCAGTAGAAAGAGTTTTACTGCTCTATGTCTACTACTATGTTTAAATAAATAAAAACTAGTAAACCAAACAGGTCCAGATTTGAGATTGTATCTTACATCAATTGAATCCGATTTCAAAAACTTAGTGTTTCATAATAGCCTTACAGCTTGTGCTGAATATGTGTAAATGTTATATAAAAAATTATTTTAAGATTAAAAGAAATGTCAAAATTAAACATTTCTATTAACAAAACTGAATTTGTTTCTTTTTTCTGCATATTTTTTAGTTTTTAATTTAAAAATATATGCACTGTGTTAATTTATTTATCCATTTGTTTTTAATCACATTATTGTCTGTCTTCTACCAATACAAAGAATAAACCTGATAAATCAGTAATTACATTTATCAGACATTTTGTAAATATGAAGTGAACTGTAAATTTATGGAAATTTTTATTAAAATAATTTATAATAATTACATTAAAATTAATCCCTATTGTCACCCACCTTCTTCAGTGGAGATTCTGGTAACACTGTCCGATAAAATTAGTATGATTTGAATTACATCGATAAAAATGTTTGTCATTCCCAAGCTAAAGAGAAATATATAATGATTAACAACAAAACTGCAAAGAAACTGACTTCCAGCTTGGAAATTATATCCAATTAATAGAAGCATTTATGAATAAAGCAAAGACCTATTTAAGCACTTTGATCAGTCACCTGTTTTAGAAGAGTCATCCCAATTATTTAATAAAAAATAAACAAAAGACTATTTAGTAAATTCAAAATCAATGACAAAAGGGCGGTCAATTCAGGTTGGGGAAGAAACTTTATACTCTTCACAACTTCTATGGATTACATCACTTTAATAATTTTAACAGTTGTAAAGGAAAAAATGTCTAGTAACACTGCTAGTAATCACTGGTTTTTGTAAAAGAGGAATGTAGTCAACTCTCACTTCACTGTGAAATAGTTTCACAGATAAATACAACACTGTCTGTACTTAATCCTAATAATCTTTTAAGGTTTTCATTGGTTTCAATTGATTTCCTTTTGCTTTCCTTCCTTTACAACCTTTTTTTCATTTCCATTGTTGAAATTATGTTTACAACATGATGGTGTAGTTAAAGCAACTGTTACGTATAAAAAAATTCTTACTTTCAAAGAAAGCTGAAAAAAGTTTATTTTACGATTGCCATATTAGAACTAACAATAAGAGAATGAAAAAAGGAACCTTAAATAACTGATAAGGTTCTGTTTGTAATCATAGTTTATATTAAATCTATTTACAAAATTATTGAAAATCGAAATTCAATGACAACAAATATGTACGTAATAATGTATGCCTAATTTTCTGTAATTCCTACAAATTTTCTTTAAATAAATTTAAACCCATGAATAACATAATAAAGACTACTACCTTCTTAAAACATATTAAATGTAGGCTGTGTAAAAACTGAGTTTTTTATCATCTAGTGGTTCCAAGATATAACTCATAAAAGACAAGCTATCTTTTTATAACAACCACCATGATCACCGGCTACAATATACTTCTGAATCATCTTAAATAGAGCTAAATGCTACAATTGAATTTAGGATGATATGTGCTTTATGTTTTTTATTTTCTATTTGTGTTTTATTATTTGTGTTTGTCATTTTACTTCTCTTTTATCTAATCAAATTGCAAATGATTGATAATTATAACTAATTATTAGTAATAGTGAATACCATATGTGTTCCATTTAAGTAATTAGAATGGTTAACTCTAACTCAAGTGTTATTGTTTTTTTATCTTTTATTAATACTTGATGGACCCAAGTATAAATATGACACTCTGTAGCATTGCTAATCTTAAAAATCTGGAAGTGGAATTTAACTGCACAGTTAGAGTATTTTGTATAATTAGTAATAAGGATCATCATTGCAGTGGCACCAACCAGGGTGACTGTTGCCTCAGTACAATTGAATAAGTATAGGGACTGGGTTAGTAGATTTCTGAAGTGGTTATCTCTCAAGACTTAAGATGTAGCTTTGATCTGTAAACTGTGGGGGCACCTAGAGTAATATATGCAAGGATAGCATCACACTCCAAATCTTGAGTTAATTAACTAAATTTTTCAAAAATATATTGATTGAATGGACACAATTAGCCATTAAATTTTTATTCTTTATCTTTACCTAAGTTACATAATAAAAGGAATAAATTCTAGAATTAGGAATATCACCATACTGAAGAAAATTTTTTAGCTGATTAGAACAAAAATGAATATATTTATTGAAAACTTTGAGCCACTCTCAATTAATTCCTGTTTTTATCTATCAGTTTTATTTGCAGGTTTGTACGTTCGTGATATTCATCTAATTAAACACAAAACAAATTATTTAGAATCAAGTAGTTAGTTCCGACTCCAATGCCAGTCAAGCATTGAATGTCTGTTTGGAAGTTGATAAAAAAAAATTATTCAGCTAGTAACAATATATTACATTACAGTTTAATAGTAAAATTTATTTTCTTTAGTTGTAGTACTTATTTCAATACAATCATTTATAAATGAAATTTTTTATAATTGTATTAGTAATTAGCTCTTAACATTCTGTTTAATCCAGTTGTAGTAATAATGTATGCTACTGATATGGTAAGAGGATTCAGATTTAAATCTGATTTTGTTTGAAAACATGTACATGCAAAATAATTCTTGATAGTCCTCCATTGCACACAAGTGGGCCACCAGAATCACCCTGTTATAAAAGAAGGCTGTATCAGTAATTGACAGTTATCCTTAAAATTATTTTTTTCTATTTACCACCAGCAGGCGTAAATTAGTAGAGCATTTAACATCTATTGACACTAATCTGGGTCATAAAACTGATACTGATATATACGAATCATTAATAAAATTAAGTTTGCAAAAATGTTTATGGAAATAACATTAATTTCTGCCAAGACTAAAAAAAAAAAAAATTGCTACTTGCATTTTTAAATTGACTGTTAGTGTCATTTAATTTCAATACCAGACGTACTCAAATTTTTTTTTCAATTTTTATATTTTACATTTGATGACAGACTTATATCATTTACATTACCTACCATCTTCATCGGTTCAAAACAAGAAAAACTACACATGAAAATATTGTTAAATTGTCAGTTAATTATAAAAGCAGATATATACATCAACTAGCGGTATGTAAACTTGACTAACAGCTGCCCCTTGCCGGCTGCTTTTTCCAATCCTAATACACATTGAGGTTATTAGTGTTGTACTGTCTGCTGTGCATGTGATTTACTTTGTGTTGTATTATAATCAAACAGTAGTATTCAACTTCTTAACAAAAATGTTTAGAAGTTATAATTTGGTATATTCAAAATGTTTAAAAGTTACAATTTGGTGTATTCAAAATGTTTAAAAGTTATAATTTGGTTTATCCAGTATCACCTTGCCCACAGATCAAGTTTATTATAAACGTTTTTAGTATTGAAAAGCAAATAAAAATTATGATATCATAGATCCCACAAAAATAACAATATTTTGAGTATGGAACTATGTAATTCTATTAATTAATTATATAATAATTTCCACTTACCAACTATTTTTATTTTTATGTCCAAACGCTTTTGGATATTAATCCATCAGCAGGAACATTTATGTGTTATGTAATATAATTTTTCCTTTAGAAATTAATATTATTAAATGAATTTTGAATTTTAAAACAAAAATTATAAATACAACAAATGATCGTCAAAAGATAGAAATAATGTTGACATTGTCTGTCATGTTAGTATGAAGTTCTCAATTGTTTTGTTGATGTATTAATATCCGAAAGCACTCGGACATAAAAATAAAAATAGTTAGCAAGTGGAAATTATTATATAATTAATTTATATCAATACCAATTCGCCATGATTAACAATAAAAGTTCTATTAGTAGAGAAATTTTTAAACTAGAAAAGTACACTTCGCAAAGTATATCATTCTTCCATTGAATGGCAATTTCAATTTAATCCAGCGAAGAATATTTTTTAAAAAAAACTGGACAGTAATGTTATAATACAAGGTGAAGTGCATCAACATTCTGAATTGGCGCAATTTAAATTGTATGTAAAGAGGGAAAGATAATTGTAATTCTTACCCATTAAAGGGAAGATATTTGAGACAAAATGCTTATCAAACTATTTTTCATTTACCATATTTTACAAAAAAGAAAATAATGATTTTGTAAATAATAAAATGTTTACAACTTCTACATTTAACAGATTTTTTCTGGTATACTGGTACTTTTTCAATAATAATTAAATTTATATTGAGTTACAAGTTCTTGACGTACATCAGTTTAGTAGTATTGACTAAAATTGTCATGTAATGAAAATAAGTAATTTTTAACAAATTTTCTTTAAAAGTTTCCATAACACTCATCTAGCTGAGGTTTGATAAAAAAAAATATGTCATTTTCTTCACAATGAATTGCTTAAGTGAGCAAATAAACAATTTCTGCTTATCATTAACAGTTCTTATACTCTCATGAGATGAAAAATTAAGATGGCTACTGTTTTTAAATTTACAAACATAAAATTACAAATCTGTTTATTTTGTAGGGAATCTGGTTTAAGATACATTACAAATTGCATTAAAATACCTCAATCCATCCTCAAGATATAAATTTCTATTTAAAAAACACAAATTTCTGGACAGAGGTAAAAAGAAGGTATTTCCATATGTATGTTTAAAGGACTTTTCTTCTTGCCCTGATGTTAGGAATTAACTACCAAAATATTTGTCAATTCTTTTTTTATAATTCTTGAATAATTCTGAATTATGGGACTAATTTTTGTAGAATTCTATGCTCAGTTAACAAATCGTGAAAAGGGGACGGCTTCTTCCAACAAGACGGAGAAACATGTGGCACATAAAAAAATTCACTCACTAGCACGCCTTCGTGCGGTTTTTTTTTTGTAGAAGAACAAACTGTCAGTCGAGGACGATGACTTCTGTGTTTCCCAGATTCTCTTCAGATTTTTGTTTGGGGTTATTTCGAGGAAAGCGTTTACGAATCAAATCCTCCACATTATCAATAAACTGAAGACGAATATTCAACAATGTTTTGTGTCAGGCGTCTCTCTCAATGTGCTCACTCAAACAAAAAAATGCATCCCTCCCTTGGGGAATGAAGTATTTCCCCGTTACCTTCTTCGCTGAACTGAATTTATTTTTACATATCAGCATGAAAACCCCGTTGAAAAGTAGATGATGTAATCAGCGCTACATGGGCTGGGTATGTAAGTGAACATTACTACTCTTAAAGAAAGCGATTCAAGTAGTAAGTAGCATTTGTACACCAGATGTTTTACATATGCCACAATCATAAGAAAGACTATGAAAGCAACACTAAATGGACACTTTTCAACGAGTTATACAATGAATCTCTACTAAGTTGGGAAACAAAATTAATTAAGTATAACAAACATATTAATTTAAGATAAATATATTAATAAAAAAAAAAGATGTTTTAGAAAATAATTTTTTCAGGAAAAAATTTTTTTAAATTTATTATTCTTTTTCTTACCATTTTTAAAGATACCCTAATTTACACAATAAAAACAAAATTTACGTTTTTTTTCTTTTGTTTTTTTAAATTATCTTCGTAGGTACAATTAATAACTAAGTTTTGTACTGATTAATCTTTAAGGAGTATTTTCAATCCCAAAACCATCTACCAGAAAAGTACTATGAAACTTTTCCCAAATCCCAGTACATTTTTCAGATTGTCTATAGATCAGTTATGAATGCAATTTAAGATAAAAAAATGCAATTTTTTTTCAATAAAAATAAATTTTTGAAATAACATTTTATTAGAACTTCTTGTGCAGTATCTTTTGTTTAAAATAAATTATACTAATAATGTTAACAAATTTTTAACAAAAGACTTTAATATTATTTAATTACTTTTTTAAATCTGTATCTTTTTCTTTTCAAATACATATGTCCTATATAAAATAAACATCTATATTGCATTTGTAACATTTTATATCGATGTGTATCTATTTGCAAGGATTGTAATATTTTTCTCTAAAAACATAAGTTGAACGTAAGCTATTTACTGCAAGTTAAGCGACAATAACCATGTGTGAAATTCTCTTTTCGTTTATTCATTTTGACATGATACCTAAAATTATTTGAAGTTGTTTCCACTAAATCTTTTCTTCTTTTGCACAAACATTGATGGGGGGGGGGGAGGTTATTTCCTACTCCCAGTACTCAGGTAAATACGTTAATATTATTAAAATCAAATTTTGTGTTTCGGTTTCAATTCGTTATTTGATGAACAATCATTTTTATTTAGGCTTATAATATTATGTCATATCGACAATATCGTCAGTAGCCATTTTATAGTTAAACTGAAATATTAATGCATTTTATCAGCTCTTTAAAAATAAAAATAAATTATTAAGATTTTTAAAAAATTACTATCTTAATTATTATTTGTACCTATCAGAATAATAGAGGTACAATTTTCTGAATCGTTAAGAATCTTTAATTAAATTCTTAATGAAACTCTTTCTTTAAATTTTAGAAACTAGTTTTCTAAGATATTTAGTAGTAGTTAATTAAACTTAAATTTAAGTTTAATTAACTACAATCACAAGAATAAGGAATACTTAGTAAGGTCATGTATCTATAAAAAACAAAGTAGACTACAGAAGAAAATACAATAATGAGTTATAAAGAAAATACAATAACAAAGAAAAAAAATATCAGATGTTATCAAACAAAGAAGAATCACCTTCTCCAATCACGAACAAATAATAAATTCTAATGTGCTGTCAAATAGGCTATTGACAAATTTTAAAAATGTAAAAAAGCGACAACAGATAGTTAGAGAACCTGAAAGATACGTAGAATAATTGAAAATAACACAATAAAATACCAAAGAAAGTTCACTATCGAGAAAGAAATTGCCAAAACATCTCAGATTTCCAGAAAAAACAAAAAGACAGAAGAAAAATACCTGGACAGAAAAAACAAAAATACTGGGAAATGATGAAAGAAATGACATATATATTTATATAACCAATGACACTCCCGGTAACATAAGGATTCCAACATGGGATCATACATATAAATCGGTTCAGCTGTTGAGCTGTTATGATGGTACAAACAAATAATGTACATATATTAAAAGCCTGATTTTATACCTGGTTTTAGTTTGTCGTTGCTAACGCTAAGCAGTATTTCCAGCTGCACCTTGCTACAGCAACTTATTTGTATGCTGTGAAATAAGTATAAAAGTTTTGAACACTTACTTCTATGATCTTATGTACTTTACTTAGACTTAGAACTGTATAGAAACTACCCCACTTCGCTACCCAAGTAAATATTCTATTCAACTGATATAAAACATGTTTATAGTTTTATTTTTATTTTCATAAGGTTCTTTTTATTGAATTCTTCAGAAAAAACTGGATAAATACTATGAAAAAGCAAGATTTCATAGATGAAGAATTCAGGGCTGCTAGTTTATATACATATATAAACTAAAAACTTGGCACAGTGGTCAGTATTTTGAATTTTGTAAAAATTTAAAAAATTATATTTATATATATAAAATATACAATATTTCAGAAGAAGGTAACACAATTGTAGATAAATTTAATTTTTTTTAGTCTAGGAGGAAGGAGTTAATAAGAGTATAATAAAGTGGGATAAATAAAATTGCTACAATGAATAATTTATAACTAAGATTGCATTTTATATAACATTTTGATGAATAGATAGAATTACCTGAAAGCTCATTTTAATTTATAACTTTATAATAAAATGAAAGAAATGCATTAAACTTATAGTATACACAAAATAATATATTGGATAAAAGAATGGTTTTAATTAAGTTTCCCATTTCAGTGTCCCAGTCTGATAGCTAAAAAGTTACTTCACCTCACAATAAAATGTATGAAATATAAACTTGACCATTAATCTAATGAACCGTTAATCTAATTATAATGTTTTACATAGTAATTTGAAATTAAATAAAATATATTCGTTGATAAAGTAACTTTTAATGGTTTATTTATTTTTTTTTTTATAATTACAAATAAAATTTACAATATTATTCAAATTTCAAATATACATGTTGTTTATAAAATAACAGATTGTTATATAAAATTTTGTTGAAGCTTATGATTTCAAGTTTTGATTTTATTTAGTAACAATATGAAAATCTAAATAATCCAAAAAGATTCTCACTTTCTTGTATTTTAAAATTACAAATACAAAACCTGATTAAAATGTATTTAAAATCTATGATTAAATCAAAAGTTAGCAAATATTTTAATTAATTTTTTAACTTGATCATGTTCTTAACTCAACTTATATCATGTCCTAAAAGAAACTTTTTTTCAGCCCCTCAAAATGTTGCATATAATATGAATTATAGATCATTATTAATGTATAACTGTTTAAATTTTAATCTAAATTGTTACAACCATCTTCAAAGAAAACTAGTTAGTGGTCTAAAAATCCTACTGCTAATTGAACCAAAACATTTAGAGTCTAGGTTGATAATCAATACATTATGGAGAGACAATCACATAGTTAAAATTTAAACTACACGAATAGTTTATCATCCATACATGAGAGGAAACAAACAATAATGTAACGAGGTGCAAATAATTCTTATTCTATACATTACACTACATTTTAGAATGCAGAAGAAATTATGAATTAGTAAATTATAAAAAAATTTTAATTAAAAATTAAAAAATATTCTTTTGTATAGCCAAAATGATAAAAATTATCATTAAACTACAACTCTTGACAATTCCCTACAGCTTTTAGAGGAGCTGTGCAATAGAGATGTAACCCGATTATATATCTTTACTTCTGTGATAATCTACAAAAGTCTTCAAGGATACCTATTTTGGTTATTAAAATACTCTTTGAATGTGTGAAAAACTGCACTTACTTCAGTAAATCATAGCACAAAATATTCAAATGTAATTCATTTAAAACTAGATAGGAAATAATCTCAATGAGAGAAACAACTAACCATTGAAGCACAGTATGACAAAATCAACTTTTTCATGTTAAAATTTCACGTCTATCATTTCCTACTAGAGATATTAGCAAAGGAGAGCATTGGTTACTTTTTAACCAGAGGTGGAGCAAAAAACTAACAAACAGTGTGTCTTAAGTTTTGTTAAATTCAATCAATGATGTTTTCTTATAAATAGATTTTTCATATATATTTACTTGTAATCGATGTTCAATATAGTCGTAGCAGTAAAACCTTTCATAAATAAAATTTAATTATTTTATTCTTTGTATCTTAAAGATGATTTACTGTGTTATGCATAATTCAATGTTTGTTGTTTAATTATAGTCATCAACTCATATAATCAGAATGATTGGGCATAAAACTTATTAGATTTGTTTTGTAGGCACTAATTCATTGAATTTTTTATTTAATTCTTAATTTCAGTTTTTAGTGAGTTTTTATTTATTTGTTCTTTGCAAAAGTTTCACTATTCTAAATGAAAGATAGATAAAGCATCTATACAAAAGTTTTCATGGAGAACTTCTTTTATTTTACACTAGCTAACCCGACAATGCTTCCCTATTGCTAGATTTGAGTGTATATGATTAAATGAACACAATTGAAAATTTGATAAAACATTAAAAAACTGAACATTACGGAACTTCACAAAATTTAACTTTTCACTTTATAAAAGTCAGAATGTGAATAAATCCAATTGTCAAAACAACAGCGCTACCTATCGGATATAATTCAGTAGTTGGTTCAAAATACCCCTTACTTTCTTTCTAATGGTCAGATCGAGGATATCAATACCTTCTCTTGACAATGTGGACCATTTTTCAAAAAACCGTGTGTAAATCAGTCCAGTAGTTTTCTAGTCTATAGCACACACACATATGAACACTACTTTATATATATATATATATTCAGATTTGGCTTAACTTTTTTATTGAAATTTTTAAAGATTTTCTCATAACTAGCAAGAGTAGGTAGTCAGCTTACAACAGAGTTTACTGATGCCCTATTGCAGGACAAAAAGAGGCAGTTTCCCTTGTTTAAATTCAATTTGGCACTATTTTCAAGTTAACTCCATTTAAGCATATTTGATTGGTTCAACTAGCTTATTTGTATATCTACATTCAAAAGCAGCAGCAACAGCCAAATGGCAAGCATTAAATTTGTGTTGTTTCTCTTTTTATTTAATTTTGTTTACATACATGCTAATGCAGATAATTTTTTTATATAGTAATTGTAATAATAATATTTATAAGAATTTATAATATTTATAGAAAAAAATTGCATATCTGTTGATTGTTTTGAATATAACAAATACCAAATTAAAAATTTTTATGGACATGTTGGAATAGGATCACATGGGAAATGAGGGATTAAGAAATGGGAAACAAACAGATACTGTATTATAAAAGTTGTAAAAATGTAAATAAATAAATTTATTTTAGTTTTCAGTATGTCTGTTACATTCGGTAGATTAATTATTTAAAAAAATCCTACATAAAAGAAAACACTTACTAAAATTTCTTAAATTTAAAATAATTTTTAAATGTGATGTGACACCACATGATTGTTAAATTACAATACACATTTTTTGCTGTACTTCATTTAAACTTACTTCATTTGAAAGTGAAATTCGATCCTCCAACTCTTTAATAAAGTGGACAATTACACAATTGTTAAAATATTAGTTATTAAGATCAAATATTTATACAATTATTAATTCAACCATCTTACATGAAATATTAGGATAAAGTAAAAGTCCCTTTATTGCTCTGTAAATAAATCTATGTCTTAAATATGTCTGTATATAAATATATGTCTTATATCTATATAACAGTATAGTTTTTTTAATTATTATGATGTAACCATCAACAAAATGAAAACATAAACGAAAAATCAGCTGTTTCACCAAATCCGATGTGGACACCACATGACTTACTTGTACACCTATTAGATTGAATGCCAAACACGCATTTTTAAAAAATTAAAAGTACATAAAATTTTATTTTATTAATAACTTCTGATTTTTTTTCATATTTTTTTTTTTTTTTATTGTTATTATTGGATTATTATTTATTGTATTTTTTTTTTTTTACAATCAGAGATTAATAATTCATTATCTATAAATCAATACATTTAAATTAAAAAAAAAAAAAACTTTAAAAATAGAAAGGAGATAAATTTCTGATACAAATCAATGTGCCTTCCCCTTATAAGATCCAAATATTTCATTAATTAAAATTTCATTTGGTTACAACTCTGGAACTAATGAGTACCACTTATGATACATTGTTGAAAAGCTTTCAATGAAGGCTTATAAAAAGTCCAAAATCCAAATTATTTTTGATTTTGGGCTTTTTTAGACTTTTTTGATTCAGTCGATTCCAATCAAAAGGGGAAGTGCACAACTAGATGTTACAACAGTCCTAAATCCAAAATTTCAACATCCTATGGCTAATCGTTTTTGAGTCATGCGCGATACGTAAGTACAGACGTCACATCGAAACTAGTGAAAATGGATTCAGGGAAGGTCAAAATGGATATTTCCATTGAAATCTGAAAACTGAAATTTTTCGTGATCACAATACTTCCTTTACTTCATACAAGGAAGTAAAAAAATAATTTTTAATTATAAAAAAAATATTTTTTGGATTGTAACAAGCAGACAATGTAGGAAAATAGATTTATTAACATTTTTTCATGTTTTATAAAACAAGATTTGTTTGTTAACCTAATAATTATTTTATTCAGGTAAAATAATAATCAGCAAACATGAGATTCATTTTATTTTGCTAAATTCTTATTACAAATAATTTAAAATAAAGATTTCATTTGCATTAGGATATGTGTAAGAAAAAAATAACATAGAGACAACATAGAAGTCTCTCTGAGTCTTCATAGAAGTCTCATAGAGGTTTGGTTTTTTTTTTTTAAAAAAACCAAAACCTCTTGATTATGAAAATGAACACTCACAACTTGGTTGCTGTGACTAGTTGTATTAATAGGCTGCTTGAACCAACAAAAAAATTTTAATTAGTTTACTTGGAAATAGGGCCTTGTTGGAAACTGCCATTTTGGATTTAAAGGAGATAGGACGTCCCCTCCTATCATCCTGTAAAAAGACTTTAATAAACTCCATTATAAGCAGACTGCCTGCCCCATGTAAGTCATAGAAATTCCAAATGATGTTTAATAATGACCAAAGTTAGTATTTTTTTATTCAAACTGTATACTCATTATAGGAGCCTGTAGTACCCAACCTTTAAATAGCAAATTTTTAAGCGTTGGACTTGCCTTTCTATCCCTTTAAAAACTGAAGTCAAATTAAATTTATCCTTACTTTTCCTAAAGACTGCTTAGGGAATAACTATGCTATTTATTCAGGAAATGGGAGAATAATTAATAAAGAGTAAGCAGTTTCATTTATATAGTTCATCATGGTTGTTTCTCAATAGACATCATTACTGATTTAAATGTTGCTCACATTCAGAATGAAAAACTGAAACACTAAACCAATTAATTTTACTCTCTAAAAACCTCAAAACACTACAGAACTTCATAATTAATATCCATGCAAAAGTTTAAGTTTCTGTCCATTTTGGAAAAAAAAATCTATTAAGTCTATGCTTATCCTGTTTCACTCTTTTACGGATGAAAACGAGAAGCCCCAATTATCTCTATGTTGTTATTTTCAAAGTTGAAAATAACAAAATAGTGGATATGTAGAAAGTTAATGTTTCACACTGTTACAAGAAGGGCTTTAAGATAGTCAAACAAAAATCATTTTTAATGACTGTAAGGGATTTGATTAAGTAGGAGCTGCCAAGACTGGAAGAGATGGAAACTTTAAACCTGGCAGTTATGTTCACTTATGCACTTACCACTATAAAATTTTTTTTTTCTCTCGCCTCCAAAAAATGTATCCTTCACTGACTCATTTATCACTATCCAACTTTTTCCTGTCATTATAGAATTGAAATTTGATATAGTTATTACAATGGGGCTTAGAAAAAGCAAGCAAAAATTAATATCTTGTGAGAAAATTCAAACACTGGCTAAACATTTGTTTTTGTACAACTCGATCAGTATTTTTGGTTCCCAGCACAAGCACAACTTTGATAATTTTAGTGTACCAACACAATTTCATAGAGAACTCTTCATGAAATTAAAGGAAATTCATTACATAATGATGAAATTAAACCATCTACTCCCATGGACTTCTCAATTAACTCTCTGCACCAGGTCATCAATAATGACACGACAGTTACCTACTCCACGCCACATCATGTATTTTTGTATGGTCCTATTTAAATGTTCTAAACCATTTTCTTACCGTTCCATCTGACATAGTATTATCCTCATACACTTCACTAATGTATCAATGAATTTTGGCCGCTTTCATACATCTTACATTTAAGAAATCAATTACTGCATATATTTCACAATTGGCGTTACTGTCTATACTCATAGATGTTTTAAACATGCACAGGGAACTGTAAACAAATAGTAACAATCACGTAATGGTATCTGTAGCAAGCCAATAAATGTAGTTAATCAATACATATATGGCAACAGCCGTGCTACAGCAGATGTATACCAAAACCATACTTAACTCATATACTGACTTACTAATAAAAATTATCTTCATATTTAACAAGATTATTTACTTAAAAAATGTCTATTGAATTAATGTAGGAAAACTTATGATAAGATATAAGAAGAACTCTATAAAAGAAAAATTTCAAAATTGTTCCATTCAATGAAGAGTAAGGCAAACATACATAAAAGAATACGTACAAATTATTGACTTTAAATTTTTTCAAAAATCAAGACGATTTTTAAGAGGAATTATTATTATGTAATATTACCACCACACCTTCAAGACAGAGCTGTCGTACATCTGACCTTGAAGGTTTCAAGGCTGTCGTACATGAAGGTTTCAGGTTTGATTACCAGTTACGCTGGGAATTCACTTGTTACATTCATAATTTAATTATCTACATATTTTGTATACATAAAATTTTTAATTTTATTAAGCTTATTTCTAAGTACAACATTTCAAGTTTTCTGTGATGAATTAATCATTAAAAAAAAACTTGGATTTTACACTACTACAAAATATTTAAAATATTTTTTCTTTAAATAACGTTTTTGTTCTATGGCCATTGCCTCTAAATTAATGCTAACAGTAATCAAATTATTTTTAAAGTGTTTATGACTAACTTTTAAAATATGTTGAAATATTGCTTCTAAAAGATCTTTCTTAATATTGTATGGCCGGAATATGGCTAGTCATATCATTTATTATTGGCATCTATAAATTTGTGTTACATCCAGGTGTGAATCTACATGAAAAAATTCAGAGATTACATACCTATGATTGTAAAAAACATCATTCTCTTCCTACTCTAGTAAATACACCTGCACACAGTTAGATAAATTAGAGATGTGTTAATTATTGATTTATTTAATATAATAATAATTATTATTACTATAACATATTAATTTAATATATATAATTGTAAGTTTAGTATTTCTTAATAGATTAATTAAATGTTGGGTTCTGTTTATTAAATTTCCTTTCCAGTACTGCTTAATTTTAAGTGTCCTGTATCATCTTGTGTATGGAGATAGAAGGTGTTCGTGTAAGCAGAGTAATTATGGCAAGAGAGGTAGTTTTCACATTTCATGTACAAAAAAACCATTGGCTAATGTATGCAGTACTTATTTCAGAGTAGTAACTCTGTAAAGGCTTTCTGGAATCAATATTTCCACTTATTTTAAAATCTATTGAGTAAATTTTGTAAAGTATTACTGTGTTTCAACATCCTAATCAAATTCCAATAATAAGCAATGAAACTACACCCAACATTCAGTTGTTTATTGACTTCTACAATGTACGCAATTCTATTACCTGAAGTATGAGATTGTAAGGAAAGAGGTTGTATAGTACAGTTGTACAGTTTTATCTAGATTCATTTTATTATTATTTTTTGTTTTTTTACTTATTCATTATATAGGCACCACATCAACATTTACTTCTACTTATTTCAGTAGGGTAAGCAAACTTAGGCGGAATAAGTAGAACTGGCAGGAAACCTTGGGTTTCAGACGATATATTGCAGCTGATGGATGAACGAAGAAAATATAAGAATGCTAGTGATGAAGAAAGGTAAAGGAACTATCGGCAATTAAGAAATGCTATAAACAGGAAGTGCAAACTGGCAAAAGAAGAGTGGATTAAAGAAAAGTGTTCAGAAGTGGAAAGAGAAATGAACATTGGTAAAATAGAAGGAGCATACAGGAAAGTTAAGGAAAATTTTGGGGTACATAAATTAAAATCTAATAATGTGTTAAACAAAGATGGTACACCAATATATAATACGAAAGGTAAAGTCGATAGATGGGTGGAATATATTGAAGAGTTATATGGAGGAAATGAATTAGAAAATGGTGTTATAGAGGAAGAAGAGGAAGTTGAGGAGGATGAAATGGGAGAAACAATACTGAGATCTGAATTTAAGAGAGCATTAAAAGATTTAAATGGCAGAAAGGCTCCTGGAATAGACAGAATACCTGTACAATTTCTGCGCAGTGCAGGTGAGGAAGCGATTGATAGATTATACGAACTGGTGTGTAATATTTATGAAAAAGGGGAATTTCCGTCTGACTTCAAAAAAAGTGTTATAGTCATGATACCAAAGAAAGCAGGGGCAGATAAATGTCAAGAATACAGAACAATTAGTTTAACTAGTCATGCATCAAAAATCTTAACTAGAATTCTATACAGAAGAATTGAGAGGAGAGTGGAGGAAGTTTTAGGAGAAGACCAATTTGGTTTCAGGAAAAGTATAGGGACAAGGGAAGCAATTTTAGGCCTCAGATTAATAGTAGAAGGAAGATTAAAGAAAAACAAACCAACATACTTGGCGTTTATAGACCTAGAAAAGGCATTCGATAACGTAGACTGGAATAAAATGTTCAGCATCAAAAAATTAGGGTTCAAATACAGAGATAGAAGAACAATTGCTAACATGTACAGGAACGAAACAGCAACAGTAACAATTGAAGAACATAAGAAAGAAGCCGTAATAAGAAAGGGAGTTCGACAAGGATGTTCCCTGTCTCCGTTACTTTTTAATCTTTACATGGAACTAGCAGTTAATGATGTTAAAGAACAATTTAGATTCAGAGTAACAGTACAAAGTGAAAAGATAAAGATGCTATGATTTGCTGATGATATAGTAATTCTAGCCGAGAGTAAAAAGGATTTAGAAGAAACAATGAACGACATAAATGAAGTCCTACACAAGAACTATCGCATGAAAATAAACAAGAACAAAACAAAAGTAATGAAATGTAGTAGAAATAACAAAGATGGACTACTGAATGTGAAAATAGGATGAGAAAAGAATATGGAGGTAGAAGAATTTTGTTATTTGGGAAGTAGAATTACTAAAGATGGACGAAGCAGGAGCGATATAAAATACCAAATAGCACAAGCTAAACGAGCCTTCAGTAAGAAATATAATTTGTTTACATCAAAAATTAATTTAAATGTCAGGAAAAGATTTTTGAAAGTGTATGTTTGGAGTGTCGCTTTATATGGAAGTGAAACTTGGCCGATCGGAGTATCTGAAAAGAAAAGATTAGATGCTTTTGAAATGTGGTGCTATAGGAGAATGTTAAAAATCAGATGGGTGGATAAAGTGACAAATGAAGAGGTATTGCGGCAAATAGATGAAGAAAGAAGCATTAGGAAAAATATAGTTAAAAGAAGAGACAGACTTATAGGCCACATACTAAGGCATCCCGGAATAGTCGCTTTAATATTGGAAGGACAGGTAGAAGGAAAAGATTGTGTAGGCAGGCCACGTTTGGAATATGTAAAACAAATTGTTAGGGATGTAGGATGTAGAGGGTATACTGAAATGAAACGACTAGCACTAGATAGGGAATCTTGGAGAGCTGCATCAAACCAATCAAACGACTGAAGACAAAAAAAAAAAAAATTAATGTTTGTTCTTGTGGACTATATGGTGCTGAAATTAATTTTTATGATTTATGACTGAGCTTGAAATTTCATATTGGACACTTGCAACTGTTTATTGTGTATTACTTATTTTGGAGGTTCCTTAAGGACTCCCTTATCACATGTTTTTGTCAGGAAACTTACTTTATGGCTCCGCAAGAGAGCCAATTGTAATTGTTATTGAGAAAAAAAATTAGATAAAGTGAAATGCCCTGGTTTACAACAAAAAAATCTGCTTTATTTTTAGTAAATGTACTTACTCAAAGTAACACTAGGTAGCATTGTTTTCGGATAACCTTTTCTACGAAACAGTTTTGTTTGTTATTTTTTAACCTCCGGGACCACCGTTATGTATTGCTTCAGAGGAGAGGATTAGATGAACGATTTGTAACGTGTATGAGAATGCCATGCCCTGACTGCGACTCGAACCCAGGATCTCTGGATGAAAGGCCGAGACAATACCACTCGTATCAAGGAGGCCGGCTACGAAACAGTTTAGGCGCCAAAAGCGTAACGAATAAATCAAAAACATAACCAATAAATCAACTGTTGGGTTTCACTCTTGTTATTCTATTGGAAATTAAAGTTGAAGTTTAGGTGATTAGTTTTGAAGCCAACATTGTATTATCTGAACATAAGTTAAATTTTTATTATGTTTGGTTTAAATTTTTGACCATGGATGATACTCGCGATTCGTTTGGAATAGTTTCTAGATGTCGTTTTATTTCTAATGGAATTAGATGTTTAAAAATAAAACATCATTTAAGGTTATTTATTGCAGTTCGGCATTCGTGTTATGTTACAATCTTTAATTGTATCGATGAAAAAAATAAAGCGTTGTTTAAAGAACAAACTGTAGAAAAGGTATGTTACAAATAATTAGTGATGTACTTATTTCAGAATGTATATAGAATATAACATGTCTTATTTAAGGGTTCAAAATAAGTTTAATGTTTTACCCAGGTACTTATATGATTCAAATTATTTTGAGTTACTTGGTAGCATGAATTGCAATTCTTGTATTCATAACTATTATAATAGACATAACTTGAGTCATTATCCTAAGAAAATTAATAATAATTAAATTACTAATTCATTTTAATTATATTTATTTTCTTTAGTAACTACATCCACATATTACCAAAAAGGAATTTTGGAGCAAGTAAAAAATTCCATGAACCTTCCAGATTAAAGACATTGTTGATATCCTAATATATCAGTTGCTAAATATCTTAATTATTCTTGTATAAAAGTGTTTTTTTCAAATTTGACATGTTTTTGCTTGACTAATGGCAGATGTAATCTAAATACTTATTTTATAACAACTAAAACAGTGCAGTAGTTTCATTTATTCTGTTACACTTTGCAAACAGGATTTCAATTAATATCTCTGTAGTGTAGTACAAGTGAAGAAGTTTTGCATTCCTATATTGTACTGGTTTACATCAGTTGAAATTTTTTGTTGGTAATATATAAATAAACATACTTGAAAAGAAAGGCCAAACTCTGTGGCAGACCAATAGATTCTTGGCCTTTAATCTGGAAGCCCCGAGTTTGAATCCCAGTTACGCATGACATTTTATTTTTTAATATGCTATAAAAGTATCGATTTTCATGTTCCCATACACATGTTTCTTTGTAAGCATCTGTGATGAATTAATTCATCAATAAAAAAAGGAAATTTTGCCAATGCTTGACTTAATGCAAAACTTGTGCTAATGCAACCAGTCAAAGTAATTTTTTGAATAAATCTCTAAGAAGTTGAAAATGATTTGTTCAATTTTATAACAAATTTGAAATTTCTAAATAACACTGCAATGATCCAAAAGGTAAACTTTAAAAATACACTGAAAGAATGAACATTATTGTAATCTATAGTTTTATCTGTAGGCTCTGAATAAAACTGCAGATGGGATTGCACAGTTTACACATAAGCATTATTACTAATTGACTAACCGTACCTTTCACTTTATTGCAGTGTATTATAATAACCATTTCTTACAAACATTCCATGCTAAGTTAACAAATGCAAAACTGTCATTTTCTACCTAATCTATTTTTCCCAAATCTGACCAATTATTGTGCATCTAAGTTTTTTTTTTTGAATGTAAAGGTTGACATTTGCTGGCATACCAGTAAAACTAAAATGTGTGTGTAAACGCTTGCTGACATCTAAGTTGCATGCAGACATAGATAAAAGCCTTTCTGTTTACTAAAATGTTATTTTATACTTATGTAGTCATATACCAAAACTTTCTGCTGTTAACATCTTATTATTGTCAGAGTTTTCTTCAAACAATTCTAATAGTCTTGTATTCTTCAGATTTTATTTAGTTATTCTGAATGAGAAAAAATGGAATAGCACACAAATTATTAACTTTTGTAGAAGAATGTAAGCATACAAGTGTAGTACTGGTCTTTATGGTAAGATTTCTTAAAAGTGCCTCACATGGCCCCAGGATTTGTCTCCAAGAAATTCATTTTCTCATTCATATAAATTCTTCACCATAATTTATTTTTTATGTTATAGATCAAATTCTTGACTTCCACCTTTACAACAATTCTGCAGCTGTTGCTATCTTCTATTATCATTTTCACACTAGTTGAACATTTAAAAAATGAACTTTCTTTGAAGACCAAGTTGTAATAAAAATATATAAATCTTTAGTGTTTGCAAGTTCCATCTTATATCACTACTGGTCACTTCTAGTCTAATTAGGTGAAAGAACATTTTGAGATGTTTAGTAAAGTTAATTGTAGTTACAATATCTGAAAAGTAAAATTGTATTGATTGAAAGTTTGTAGATTATTGAATAAAATTTACATAATCCCAAACACACTTTAAGTAACAAAACTTGTTGATTGGAAAGAAGTAGCTCTTTAAAAAAAACTGCATTCAACCCATATGTTTTAATTTATTTGTGTAGTTTTGACGACATAAATGATGTAAGATTATGACAAATCACCAATAAAGTAATGATATAGGTAAGGCAAGGTTTACACTTCTTAATACTTTATTGGTCAAATTGGCAATTTTTTTTATTCATTTAATTTATGTGGAAGATTTTTTGTTGTCGCCAAATATTGGATTGTTGTAGCATAATAATTTATAAACCCATGTCATTCTGAAAGCTAACTATTTTTGTCTAAAAATTCAAGAAAATTAATTGGAAACCTTAGAATAAAAAGCAATAAAATTCTGTTATCTTACTAGGTTTTCTCGTAGCGTTTCATCATTATGGCATCTATTACTGCAGGGTAATTCATATTTTAAATAATTATTACTAAAAAAATAATCATAAAATTAAAATCAGTATACCAAGTGGGCCAGAAGTCACTATCCATTGTAAACATTAAGATAATCTTGTTTGTGATCTTCCCATCAATTTTAAATTACCATATTTTGTTTTTATCAGGTAGTTATTGACACCAGAGTGTACTACTATTCAATCAGACATCTGTTGTATACTGCTGTTATGTTCATTGAACATTGTTGATTCTAACTTCTGAAGATGTTTACAACATCTTGTTAGATGTTTACTTAAGAAAGAGTTTTTGCTTTAAAAACCTGGTACAAAGGTGGTTATAATTGAGTGGAATAAACATTTCAACATTGTTCCTCCAACATGGAAGGCTGTCTATAATTTAGTAAAAGGTTTTGAGAGAAATGTATCTCAGCAGACTGTCCCAGGTCAGGTAGGCCATCATTAAGTGATAAAACGAAGCTTAAAATTTTACAAGCAGTTATCCAGAGTTCTAAAAATTCTACTCATAAGCTACCTCTTGAACAGAATATTTCTAGAACAGAGAATTTTACATAAGAACAAATTCAAACATTACATACCTCGTCTCATGCATAGCCTACTGTAAGACGATGGTGATCGTAGGCTTCAATTTTGCAAGACAATGTTAAATTAATTAAGAGAAGGTGATGATAATGAATTGTTTTCTAAGATAATTTGGAGTAATAAGGAGGTTTCAAATTAACGGGCCATGTCCACAGACAGCTGTACCTATTGGTATCCTATATTGGTGTACCTATTGAGAACCATGCAGCTGTTTTTAGAGGCAACTAAATGAACCTGGTGTTACTGTTTGGGGTGGTATTTCGTGTTGTGGAGTAATTGGGCCTTGATTTTTTTTTGTTGAATGGAATAGTAATTGGGAGAGGTGCACCTGAAAATATTGGCAACCTATGGCATTCTGGAGCTATAAATGAACTACGACTTCAACTTTACTTTCAAGCTGATGGAGCCTTGACCCATTATGCAACATCTGTGTGAAACATTGTGAGTTATTTGTTGGGAAAGTTACTGGATGGCGAGGAGCAATAGAAATGCTACTCAAATCTTCAGACATTACACCCATGGAGTTTTTCTTTTGGGGAATTGTTAGAGATAAAGTCTATGTACAAAACCATAAATAATTGAGGACTTGAAAGATGCTATTCAAAATATTTTTGAAGAAATAGATTCCAATACATGACTCTGCAAATAACTATGAGTGTCCCAAGTCATCTGCAGAAATGTATTGACAAAATGGGAAACAGTGTAATAAGTAATCATGTAGCTTCAATAAAGTGCTAGTTATGAATTCAATATGTTTTTGTTTTGTATTCAATGACCTTTACGAGAGTAATGAGTTGGCCCATCTGGTATAAATCCATATAAAAAGTAGAAAGACATACTTTTCCAATTTCTTTATTTAATATATTTGTTACTTAGCATCAAGTTATGGGTTTTATGAGTTTGTTAATTAGATGTCAACTTCTGAAAAATCAAAATGTTAAATTAAGAATTGAAAAAATATTATTTTATATTTTTTAGTGTGGGTTTTAAGTAAACTTAACATTCCTCTAGTATCTAAGTATACTTCAGTATCACAGTATGTGACTTACAAACTTGCATGACCTTTCTTTAACTTTATTGAATAGTTTATGCAACTCTTCTCTTACATTTACTATGTTACTTCCTCTTCTCCAAGTCTATCTAGCCGTCGTTCACCATAAATTTTGAATGCCACAATCCTCTTTCCTTTTGGGTTATTTGTACAGTCTTTGTCCGAATTTATCATTTTTCATCTCACATTCTTTGCTAATATTTTTTCTTTTAGTTAGCTATTCTTATTTAGTTGTTTATGGATTAACAGTTAGATTTTGATTTATTTTGGTGATTTAGGATGATTTAAAATTTTCACATCCTATTATCAATATATTTATGACAAATCATTGTATATATGCTGCTGATTCAATTGGTACAATTTATGACTTGCATTATAGAGTCCATCATTTGGATGAAGCTAAAAACAGGTTAGTAAAAAATATTTCATTAGTTTTATAGTCTGTTATACAGTTAATATAACCTGCTTTTACATTGTAAAACTTATTTTTAATTATAAATTAAGTAAGAATGTTTATGTCAAAGGTAATTAGTAAAAAGATTTTTGAGATACCAGAAATCTCTTGTAATATGGAGAGAGATTGATCTCAAGTATGATGAATTGAATTATAAAAATTGTCTTTATACGTTCAGTTATTTTATATAAAATAAAAAAGATCTTTTAAAACAGTTAAATAGTTTAATATAATTTTAACATTATTGTTGATCTAAAGTAAAAGTTATGAGTGGCCTATTTTTTCTGTCAAAAACTGTTTTTTTGTGTAAGCAGTGTGCATTGTTATATGTGCAACACATTTCAGTTTTTCATATCACATCTTTCAACATCTCAAAAACCATAATTCTAGATAAAAAAACGTTTTTGTAAATAGTCCGTATGAGATCACAGAACTCATAATCAAAATTCACTTAGAATCTGCTCCACCCTATTTGGTCTTGCCAATTTTAGGTTCTTAAACTTCTGTGACTGATGCATTCTCTCAGCTTTTTCCTGTTAACCTAACTTTTATCACACATTATGATAGAGATGAAATTTTGATCATAGTTATCTGTAGATTCTGTCAAACATCAATACATGGTTGTTGTTGAATGGGGGACAAATTTTGCAGCAATACAGTGTACATTCAAGTTCTCAGTTAAAGTTCTTATCAGACCCTAAACTAATTCCAGCTATTTTATAACTTTGACCTACCGGGTTGGTCTAGTGGTAAACGCGCCTTCCGAAATCAGCTGATTTGGAAGTCAAGAGTTCCAGCGTTCAAGTCCTAATAAAGCCAGTTATTTTTACACGGATTTGAATACTAGATCGTGGATACCGGTGTTCTTTGGTGATTGGGTTTCAATTAACCACACATCTCAGGAATGGTTGAACTGAGAATGTACAAGACTACACTTCATTTATACTCATACATATCCTCATTCATCCTTTGAAGTATTATCTGAACGGTAGTTACCGGAGGCAAAACAGGAAAAAGAAAGAAGCTTTTTATAACTTATGAATTGTTCAATGTTAGTCCCCATTTATGAGTGAACTTATAAATTTTTTCCATCAATTGCTTGGGTTTTTTTTTTTTTGGTTGGCTTCTTTGAGCAGTTGTCATTTTCAACTGATATTCTACGATCCTCAAAACTTTCATGTAGCTTAAAAACTTGTGTTGGAGCTGAAAAATGCCTTTTAAAACTTTACAGAATCATACAAGGTTAAGTGTTTCAAAGGTTTCGGTTGTCCTGTTTCAAGAAAAGCTGGATCACCTACAATTAATTTTTATTACATTTACCTGTAATTCTTTATCTATAATTACCCGTATTTATGATCGTTATCCAATGGAACATTCGAGGTTCTTTGGTCCCACATTGAAGATGTTAGAGTACTGACTTGCACACTTGAATCACTAATAATGTACTTCCAAGAAATGCATCTTCTCCAACAAGGTGCAGTAACGTTCAGAAACTACTTCTGCGAGAGACAGCTGTCATTTAGAGAGAATGGAAGAGTTGCTGTTTTCATGCAGAATGAGGTATCTGCTACGAATATCACTAGATATCCTCAATCCTGCGGTTGCAGTAAACATCTTTATCCCTTCAAATCGCATATCTGCAATTTTTATTTCTCGCCAAACTCTGAGTTCACTGCTCTTGATATATTAAATCTCCTTACACAAATCCTATCACCATCATTAATAGTAGGCAGGAGACTTCAGTGCCCATCATTTCCTGGGGCTCATCTTTCTGCTCCTCTTGAGGAAATATGATAAACAGAGGGAGACAAGACTTGGACCTTTGTCTACTGATTGATGGGTCATACACATTCACTTCCCTATTAGCTAGTACATTGCCCAACATCAACCTCTCCTTATGCTGACTGAGTTTACTCTAGTTTTATTTGATCTGTTTGTGATGACTTTTGCAGCAGTGACCGCAGGCCAATTATTACTGCTTTTGGTGTCGACCCCAAGGTGAACAGGAAGCCATGGAGATGGATTGTTGAAAAGGCAGATTGGAATGATTACCATAAAGCCTTCCCATCACAGTATGATTGTGCAGACGCTCTTGATCAACTTACCTCTTTTACGTTCCTGATACTTGAGAATGCTAATAGATATATCCCACAATCCTAGATGTTCTGTTCCTTGTTGGAATGATTGCCAAAATGCTATTAGCAAACTACAGCAGGCGCTGCACAAATTTAACTGCAGGCCTACAACTGAACATCTGAGTTTGTACCGAGAGGCTAGAGCAGTATGTCATCTGGTATTCTTAGACACTAAGAGGAAGTCATGGATGAAATACGTGGACACTATCTCGCACATTACTGCCACGTCTGCTGTGGAAAAAGATTCATGCAATTTGTGGATAACCAAAACAAACTATTCTTGGGCTTATTCATGAAGGAGAACTCCTTTCGTCACTTTCTGCAGTGGCTAATATCTTGGCAGATTGTTACCGTTCGGTGTTTCTCACTTCATCAAACATGTATGAATTTCAGAAGTACAAGATACAGATGGAAGTATTATTGTTAAACATTGGTGATTCGTCTGGTGAATTAAATGCTCCATTTGCATTTAATGAATTGTCACACACTAAAAAACTCATGTGACATCTCTCCTGGACCTGACAACATTTGTCTTTGTATGCTGTCACACCTTCCTAATTCAGCGCTACAACACCTATTGAATATTTATGTTTTTATTGTCCACACAAGTCTTCCCACCTGTCTGTCAGAAACCATAATTGTACCAGTACTTAAACCTGGTAAAGACAAAACATGCCCCTCAATCTACTGCCCTATTTTCTTGACAGCATTTTATTCAAAGTAACAGAGGGAATGGTGAACCACAGGCTTACATGGTACTTATAGAGACATGAACTTTTCTCTCCAGAACAGTGTGGTTTCCAACAAGGACGATCTTCCATTGACCATTTAGTGTCATTGGAAGCAGCTACTCAAAATGCTTTCCTACTCCACCAGCGCCTCATTACTATCTTCTTTGATATCAGAAAGAATACAACACAGCCTGGCCATGTGGTATTCTAAACATCCTCAAAAAATGGGGAGTCAAGGACAATATGCTTGGTTTTATTAGGGGTTTCTTAAATAACCAAACTTTCTGTGTTTCTGTTGTAGATAACTTTATAACTAAACGTCATCTTGGAAAATGGAGTGCCTCAAGGAAGTGTATTAAGTCCCACCTTATTTTCTATAACTATCAACTGTATTACTAAATATGTACAGCCACCTGTTTCATGTTCTTTATTTATTGATGATTTTGCTATATATATTACAACCCGTTCCAACAGCCACAGCAGATAGTCTACTGCAAATAACTACATCTCACTTTGAAGCTTGGTCTAGGGTTACTGACTTCACCTTTTCACCTAAGAAAACAAACTGTTTAGTTTTTCTAGCCTGCAGGACCCTTTTGCTCTGCAAGTTTCTCTCAATTGTTATTTCTCCTGAGGTCAAGTTTTTAGGTTTGTTTTTGATAGCTGCCTTATGTGGGTCAAACACATCAAACAATTAAAAACAAAATGTTCCAAACTTTGGATATGCTGCAAGTCCTTTGCATCACTAATTGGGGAGCTAATCGGTCACGTATATTGCATTTGTATTATTCATTAGTTCGTTCCCATTTAGATTATGGTTGTGTTGCCTACTCTTCAGCGCATTATACAGAGCTTAAAATACTGGATGATGTACATCATGCTTTCCTTCGGCTTAATACAGGTGCTTTTAGATTGCACTGCCCAACCCAGGTCCTACGGGTGCCATGGCACCCTTCGTTTCATCTTTAGTGCCTGTGTCCATTTACCAATTTTTAATACTAATTCATATTTTAAAGTAACATTATATGTTACATCTTGAAAAAAGGATATAAAAAATATATTTTAGCTGTTATATTTTACAGTAGTTCAACAGAAGTAATTCTGCCAGTCTTTGTAATATGTGTTAATTTCTTTGTCATTGTTGTTGACAAATCCATTTCCTTACAACCATGTTTGTAATGGAATAAGTATCTCTAAGATCCTCCTAACAAGGGGGTCTAGCTTGACAGAACAAGCTATCTAATTGTTACTCATCTGGTGGTCTGCTCTCCACTCAAGCATTCCTTGTAATAAATTTCAAACTGACATTCTTTTGAAACTTATTTTCTAAAAAAACAGTTTTTTTTTCTAGTAATTGTTGCATTATTCACAAAGCCACAGATTTTTCAGACATTAATTAAACTATTGATAGTCATTTCTGGCCAGTTAGTTGTTAATAAATATATACCTAACAGTTTTAAAAGACAGTGAATTTTCTGTTCTTTGGTAAAACTGAGTCCCTTTCATTATTTGTATTTCCTAACATCTATTTTAATAAGTTTTAATGTGATGTTTCTAAAATAGAAACATATGTTTCTCGTGAGAGAGAGTTTTTAAATTAATTTGCTTGTAGGTGTGGCCAGTGAATTTTTGGTTATTTAGGAAAACCAGTGAGTTTCTGTCTTTCAAAGTAATTAAGTCTTCAGCCAATAAGGAGATGAATTTGACCCTGATATGTTATACATTCCACATGTTATCAGTGTTTTTAAAGTGAAGTTCTTTAAATTATGAGATATTATATTAACATAGTATCTAGTGTAGTCTTAACATGGCTAAAAGAACTTACAGCTTTAACAGTGAATGGGAGAATCAATATTGTTTTATTGAATATAGGGGAAAACCTGTGTGTTTATTGTGTAATGCTAGCATGTCTGTTTCTAAAAGAAGTAATATAGAGCAAAATCTTTGACGAACCACAAACTGTTAAATAACAAATTTCCTGTGAATTGTTAACTGATTTAAGTGAAAGACCTTAAATCTAAATTACAATTGCAACAATCTGTGTTCAGGAACCTGTTCAGAACACTAGTTGACAGAAGCTTCTTACAAAATCTGTTACATATTAGCTAAAAGGAAAAAACCGTTTAGTGATTGGGAAGTAATAAAAGAAGTAATGATCACAGCTGCTGAATCTCTGCTCAAAGGTCACAAAGATAAATCTGCACTTATGTCTTCCTTTAAAGGACTACAATTGTCTCATCAAACTGTTGCTAGGTGGGTTAAGTAGATTTCTAATAATTTGTAGTCTCAATGTGAATATTTTTCACTCCAGTTTGATGAAAGTACTGACATGTCTGATATTGTCGAGTTGTATATATTTATTAGAATTATTTTCTATGATTTCAAAATGAAGGAAGCATTTCTCAAACTGTAGCCACTTCATGGTCAAACTAGGGGAGTAAGCATATTTAATGCATTCCTTAAATTTGTCAAAGATAGTAACTTTCAAAGCTTGTTGCTATAACAACAGATGTGGTGTCTTCTGTGATTGGTAGGGGTGATGGATTTCTATCTCTTTGTACTAAGGATGAATCATTTCCAAAATTTATTTCTTATCACTGCATTATCCACTAGGAAGCTTTATGTGCAAAGGTTTTAAAGTTTGATCATGTCATGAAAGTTGTAACTCGTGTGAACTATATCAGATCGTCTTCTACACATTATCGATTGTTTCAAATTATTTTGAATATATCAGATACTTGGTATGGTGACATAATTCTTCATGAAGATGTATGGTGGCTTAGTACGGGTAAAACACTGAAACAATTCTGCTGTCTGCTAGATGAAATAAGAGATTTTTGAAATTATCTCCTGGACCATATTTTCATGAACTTAATGATATATCATGACTACTAGATTTATATGTCCTGGCAGATATCATGTCAAAATTAAACAAGTTAAATCTTGAATTTCAAGAGAAATATCATAATATTTCAGATATAAGTTTTATAAATGCGTTTGTAAAGAAAGTGAAGTTATGGTTTACATATTTAAACAGAGATTCCCTTTCACACTTTCTAAATTTCAAATGAATTCTAGAAACAGTAAATGACAATGAGTCTGATCTATTATATATAATCAGATAATTATATAATAGTATAACTAATATATTATATATATATATATATATATATATATATATATATATATATACACTAAATATTAGTTATTTTTAATATTTTGTCTGTGATAGTAGTTATAAGTAATTTTTTATAGGTAGTTGTGATAGTAGTTGCATATTTTTTTATTTTTAATATTTTTGTTTAAGTTTTTATTTTTGTTATATTTTATATTTTTAATTTTTGTTTACTGGGTGATGACAACATGAAAATATTTTTCACCCCTGAAAAAAAAAAACTTATTCAGATTTATCAGCTACAGCAGATTGGTACTGAGATGAAGTTATAAAATCAAACATTGACTGAACACATCTGCCCATACTGACTCTGCAAACCTGGTAGACTGACTGAGTAGGCTTTAGACCTTAAATGCATTGCACAGCTTCATTGTTGAATATAGTCCAGGAACTTTTTGATACCACCTCATTTGCTTGGTAATATGATTCTTCATACCAGAAAGGGATGAATCTGTTGCATTACACTATCTATATCAGGCTGTTATTCTGTGATTGTGTATGAGTACCACCAAATAGAATAAAATTAAACTGATGAATCAGTCTCTGAATAATTATGATACACTTCTAAATTGAGTAGGGCCTTTTATTAACACAATTAAACTATGACTGACTTCATAGTCAAAAATAAAAACAAAAAATTCTGTTTAATCTCTGTCTTTTTGTGGGTCAATGACAATTTTAATTCACTGTCATAGAGGTTATCAGTAGTCAGTTGCTTCTTAAAATCAACTAGTGTTATATTCCACTGATCTACAAATTTGCTGGTGTCAAAGAAATTCCAACAGAAGATATCTCTGATCTTGATTAAGAGAACATTAATTTCTTCTTTGTTATTTAAGAGAAATTCATGAAAATAAAATCTTAAAAGATTTTTTAGAGTAAATTGCCGTAGTATACTACAGGTACATCACTTAGGTCTAAAGATCACTCTAGATTGTTGAAACCCTCTTTAGTGTGAATCCACAATGCCTTTAGCATCTTAGTAAGGATTTTACAGTTTGAACATGTAGGTAAAATTTTGATAAATTAAATTTACTTTTCTAAAAAAAGGTGTTTACATCTGAAAGACTGAAATCCTAAATATAAACTACTTTATATGACTCTCTATTTTATTTAAGCTTTTGTAATAAGTTCTATGTAAGCTTTCTAGCAAGCTTTTTTGTAATTTATTTTGTTCTCTGCTACTATCGCAGTACCTTAAAAATGAAAGTTTTGTCTTTTAGATTATGTTACTCCACCCAGTTTGTTTAATTTGCATATTTGTTGTTGATGACATTTACAAGAAGTATCTATTAAATAACAAGATTGATACAATAACTCATCCTTATTTATATTTATTAAAATTGTGATGTTTGTTCCCTTCATTATTGCCCCAGTTGCTCTTACATACCAATGAATTCTTGTTTTCCACTGCTTGAAGGCATGGTGCAGACCAGTTTCTGTTTAATGTTTTAACACATCTGCCGTTCTATTGTTTATTTACTGCAACTAACTCAAAATGTGTTCCTTTAAGCATAGATTAGAATAATGCTCTGGGACCATATCCAGTAAACATGGAGGTTGTTTGATTTTAGCAACGTTTGTCGATCAAAAACAGTTTTTCAAAACTGTTTCGATCTCAGAATCTACTGGAAGTTCGAGGTTTCATTAAAAGTTGTTTGGTTTTTTTTGGGTTGGTATCAAGTTGCAGCATGTCAGTGTAGATTTTCTTGTGCATTCTTTTCTCTGGTGTGTGAATCCTTGGGATCATCTTTACACAAAACGTTTTCATGTTGAGATCCTGTCCAAACATTTTCATGCAGTGTCTGTCAATATACAATGTGCGATACTGAATTGAAATATTAAGTTGTGTTACTCAAACACAAGCATGAGATACTTAGTCTGAATAAAATCATTAAACCATCAATAAAGCATTTTCAAATTCTTCAGTTTTATTAAAAATTTCAAATTTTTTAACTTAGCATTTTTCTGTTATGCAACTGTAGTAAACAATGACTCGATCAACTGAATGACCAAAAGGGTTGATGTTTATCATGTAGATTCAGACATGTCCAAGATATCTACCAAAAAGTTCGTAGTCAGTTTTCACTACTCTCTTAAGAGATAGAAACATAATCATCTTATTTAACAGATATCTTTGTGTATTACATTACTGAATTTAAGCATTGTGATACTGTATTGATAGATACCACATATCTTACGAAAGGACTGTCTCCAAAAGGAAATAAAAAATGATTGTTTTTGTAATTTTTACTTGTGTCAAGCATTAATAGCCTGGTGTATTTTTTGGCAAAATGGTTATGACAATCAAAGTCAATGCTGTTACACAAAAAAATAAGATAAGAAATTGTTTTCCAATTAAATTTTACTTAATTTGTTGTGTAAATAAATTTTGTACTTGATTATTGTAAAATCTTTTGTTATTTTTAGGTGTTCCAGTGATGTAGACATGTTTGATTTATCTCCAGGTTGTCTGTTTGGTTGGGTACAATCTAAGACAGGGATTTTTAGTCAGTGTGATACATTACTTGCTATTTCAGCTTTTAAAGAGAAGTTTATTGCCATTTCAGTTTTTTCTGAGAATTTACTAGGACATGTTTACATGCTAGATACATTTTGTTGTTTGTATACTGTTACTCTTTTAGAAGCTGCTGTTGATAAGGTAATTATTATTAATAATATTTTTAAATAAAATAATTTTTAATGAGTTCACTAATTAAAAATATGTTGTTTTTTTTTTTAAATTTACATTTCTGTTTACTTTCATATGATGAAGATAGCAGAGAAGGTAGCTTTAGTAAATTTGTAATGTTTTTGTTCGTGATGGTTGGTTGTGAAAATCATTTGAATCTATACATTTTTAATGATAAACCAAATTTATTTTCATATAACATTTTAAAAGCTCACATCATAATACATTCAGTCATTTTTGTGGCCATTTTTAGTAACTGATGCTACTGTTTTCCACTCTGGTATCAGCTGAACTGATTGATGATAGCTTCTAATATAGAATAACTGAATAATAATTGTAATGAAACAAACGGAAAAAATCATAACTAAAAATATATTGGTGCTGGAAGGATGAAACAAAAACCAATTTATTCATATTTTCTCAAGGTAAAAGATTGGTTCAGTGGTTTATTTACCTATCTCTCTTCTTTCCATGAGAAAATTACCAATAAAGTTGAACACGAAAAATGATGAAATTTCACTTTTGGTAATTTTTTTCAAGAGGCAGGAATGGCATACTCAGTTTGAATTATTTTTTTATATGTAGGTATATGTTAGTAGTTTTACGATAAATAATATTAATAGTGATATACTTTCTCCTAAATATTTATGAATTTTTTAAATTTTTTTTTTTTTTAATTCAAATTTTGAGATTTCAATGAGTAGCATACATATTTTTTCAAGAATTTGTTTTTATATTGGTTTATTTTTATAAACACTATTAAAGAAAAATAAATTGCTGCAAAATTTTAATTATTCTTCTGTGAAAGAGCCTGTTTTTGTAGCAATGGAAGTTTATTATTTTTCAGATACCTTATTTATTTTAAATTTTAATGCTGATGGTCTTTGATCTGTGCTTAATTTTTTGAATTTTGATGGAGGTGATACACCCAAAATGCTGCAAGCAGCATCCAATTGTTCAACATTATGATGTGGGGCAGTGTATTGTATTGCTCTTGGTTTTTGCATTCATATAGTACTTTGTTCTGCTTAGAAAAAATACTTTTGAAATGGTTAACATGAAGAGACTTTCCAGGAACTAAATTTAAATTTGGAAAAATATGTTATTTAAGAGCTTGCTCTAATGTTATTTGCTTTGGTTAGGTTAGGTTAGGAAGTTTTCTTAATTGTTTTTTTTTTTTATGAGTTCTCAAAAGGTCACAGCAGAACTGCCCATACAGGTGACTGAATTTTGACAAAAATGTTTTTTCATGATATTTACAAATAGTGACATTTGAATTAACATGTAAAAAAATAAGTTGGTTTTCATCACTAAATTCACAAATTCAGGTCACTGACTAATGTCAGACTGACCAATCTTTAACTGCAAAGCTAAACGTTGCAACAAGCATAAATGAGCATGTTGCAACATGAATGTTCCGGATGACTGGAAATTACTTAAAGCGCTTGTTATAACATGAACACTGCATTTGAACGGTTCAAATAAGTCTTTTTCAACTATAGTAATAAGTATAAAAATATTAAAATGCCAAGAAGACAAGAAATCCCCTTGGAGCACTTAATTATTTGAGTCAAAATGGTATCGCTTGTAACAGGTTTTTCATGATTCTTGAGAAGTTATTACTTTTTTTTAGTACAATACACAAGGAACTTTTTTATTTGTCATAAACATCTACAAAAACACTGCAAGTTGTGCAAATTTGGGATTTTTATCACCAGCCCTATCAGAGTTATTTGAAGCCAAAATTTGAATTTAAAAAAAAATTAGTTTTCAAAAATTCATAAAACTTAAGGGGTAAGTATATAAAACCAATAATACTATTTATGGTAAAACTGCTAACATACATCTACATATAAACAAATAATTTAAACTGTGTATGCCATCCCTGCCTCTTGAAAAAATTATCTAAAGTGAAATTTCATCGTTTTTCATGTTCAACTTTATTGGTAATTTTCTCATAGAAAGAAAACAGATAGGTAAATAAACCAGTGGACCAATCTTTTACATAGAATAAATTGCTTTTTGTTTCATCCTTCCAGGACCAACAGTTTTCTAGTGATGATTTTTTTCTGTAAACCCTTACAACCACAGAAATAGATGTGCACACCGTAACAAAAATGGTCACCACAGGTAAACTGCATGAATGAAAAATTAAAAAAAATAATTTTAAGGTCCTGAAACATGTAGGAAACAATTGGGTAAGTTAAAATTTTTTATGAATTGATCAAGCAATCAGCTTATGGTTTTTTGGTTCACTTCAAATGGATTGACCCTACATTGAAATGAAGTGACAATAAAAGCTGAGCAACAAACAATAATTTTAGTATATATTCATTATATTTATATATTAATAAAATCTAACAAATGTGTTCATTCTGAGGTAATAAAAAGAAGGAAGATTTGTTGATAAGTATGAAATAAAGCAGTTTTTGTAGTTTACACAAAAGTAATACTGCTATCTGTGGACTGTAGTTTCATTCCGACAGGGCATAGGTTTCATCATAATAAAATTTATCTTCCATTTAAGACTGTAAAGTTGTATTATTTCAGGTTGTGTTTACATGCATTGATGTTCCATTGTCTGAAGAATTAAAACAACAATATTTCCCATTTTTAAATGAGAATGATGTGGAAATTCCTGTTATTGGATTAAATTGTGGACAAGCTTTGGCTTTTTCCATTACACAACAGTCTGATCAGGCTCATACAGTATTTTCTTCATTACAACCTATTGTAGCTATTGATTATAACTTTGGTAATAGGTATATCCTTTTCTTTTTATGTTACTGCATGTTTAGTTTATGGAGTTTATTTTAGTTGAAAAATAAGAGCAATTGTTTCTGTGAATGTGTACTGGAAAGTCCCCTGTGTTCCAAAATTTAAAAAACAAATTATAAAAAAAATATAAAATATGTAGATTATAAAAAAATTGAAAAACATGTGCATATGTGTATGTGTGTGTGTGTTTGTGTGTAATGTAACTGACTTATTCATGACATAATTGTGGGAATTTAACTTTATGAACTTGCTTTCATCAGGAGTGGAATTGAACTGACTGTACAAAGAAACAGGAAACTGGAAGACTAGTGAAAATATAAAGTTTAAAACTATCACATTTGAAGTAAAAATTGCTAAGGTTGAATCAGATAGAGAAATAAAATTACTAAATTTAGAAAAATCCCCTTTTTGAATGATGTAGTGTGCTGATGGTGAACCCCAAGATGAAGTGCAATAATAATAATAATAGCAAAGTATAAAATTGAAATCCTGTCAAGTGATCAGAAAGCTAGATCATTTGGTCTTATGATTGACCCTTCTGATAACGGCCTAAAACATTGATATGACAATAAAAATATATGTTAATATTTTTATCGAATGTAAAAATTTTTCTATATCATACTGCAAAATTGGTTCAGTAAATAAAATCTAAATCATATATATAAATGTATGTATGGAATGAAAAGTTAGTATATTTTAACAAAGTACCTTTTAATTTTTTTCTTTCTTTATTCAGTAAAAAAAATTGAAAACCATAAAATATAATAAATTTGGAAATTTAACTGCATAATTGGCAAGTACACTCACTATCTTATAAGAAGAAGCAAACTTGAATTTCAAAAAAATTAAATCCATGGGTTCCAAGGGTTATAACCATTTAACATTTATAATAGAGATTGAAGAAATCTCTACAAACCTAATTCCTATTGAAAAAAGAATAATGACTTCTGAATTTTTTTAATTGATAGTTAACAGTATATTATTGAAATAAAATCAAAATAGAAGTAAATTTAATAAAAAAGTAATAAAGAGGGAATTCCAGCCAAAGTGAGAGTGTTTATTCCTTCACAGATTACAACCGGACATGAAGAACCAACTACCATTATAGAGGTAACCTGCACAAAATAACCTATTCTAAAACTGTATTTATGTTCTGTGTGCAACAATATAGAAGTATGTGAAATGTACCTCTACGATATTGTAGTGCATAAGGTACATTTGTACAGAGCTGGAGAGAGGATGATGTGTGTAGCATCATTTAGGATTATTGGTCTTTCTGTTATTCGTTGATCAAAAACAGATTATGTATCCACTTTTGTCTGTTTTTTTTTAACAGTACCTACTGATGAACTCGAATGCTGATCTCTTGTTTAAAAATTTTTTTACATAAATAACCAACCCAGGCCACCAAAAATTAAGTTATGATTCTTTTTTAGTATTTATTGATGTATGATAAATTCAAAACTGTCTACAAATATGAAGGTTTTTTTGGATTTTTTGCTCTGAAAGACCACTTAAGAATTTTATGCAGTATAAATTAAACACCTACATTATATCTCAGCTAAGCTGATTGTAGACAAACATTACACATGTATGGTAAGGATTTATTCCAAAGTCTATTCATATGATTGCACCACAAACTGTGATGCTGTATGTGAAATACAGCATCACAGGAAACTGAAATAATCTTGATTTACAAACTGTAATATCTATCAACTGTAATAATACCACTAAAATTATATTATTATTATTAATAATAAAGTATTCTTAATATCTTAGACAAAATGTGTTAAAATGTCTATTTATTACATTTTTTTAATGTTTAATGATACACTAATTTAAATATGTAAAGATGAAGTAAATTTTAAAATAAATATTTCCAAACATTTAATTCTTTTGATCAGAAGGAATATGCTTTTATTTTAGGTTCACTAATTTTAAGCATGTAATTAATTGTGTTGATCTATTACCTTTCTGATTCTCATTATTAGGATAGTTATCAGATTTTAACTCTTTTGCTGCTTACTTGCCGATCTTTAAGGTGGTTCCTACTTACTTTACCTGCAATTCTGTTGTTATTTGATCCTCATTTCTTTTACTTGCTAATAATAGTGATAGTTATCTGTATTAAACACTTAAATATGTACCATACAATTTATATCTCAAAATTATTCTTTTACACAGATAATCCCTCTGGATTTTAGATTGTTTGAGAAATTGTAAAACTTCTAATTAACAAAAGAAAAACAGAATAAGTAAATTGATAATTCGAACAATATTATAAATTAAAACAAAACTAAAAGTTGGCCAACAGCCAATGTTAATTATTAAACTGTTTAATAAAATAAAAGTTCATGTCTTTTTACAATTCATGTCATTTTTACAATACATGTCTTATTTTTAGAATAATTCATGTCTTTTTTACAATATTTAACTAGTTGCTACCAACTATTCCATTTTAGGTAACCCTGCAGCTCATTTTTTCCATTGTCTCTTTCAATACCACAATCTAAATTTTCATAGCTCTGGGCACATCACCAAAAATTCTGTTATATGTTCTTCCCTCACATTACATACTGAACACACTTTAGAATTACTTGTTCATGAATATTTGTTTAAATACAAAATTTCTGTTCTTGCTTTAAAACACAAATTTATTAAACTGTGATTTTAATGGCAATTACTACTATATTTATCACTTGATATAGACCATTAAAATTAGTTATGTTGAAATTGAAGGAAACTTTGATATATTTGTATCTTCATTATTTTTTTTTTTTTTATAATGGGGTAGCTCTTTTCCATCAATTTTACATCTTCTTAAATCCTTATGAGGTAGATAACCTCGTGTTTAATTTCATTATAATTTTATACTTTATATTCTGCCTGCAGAATATAAAGTATATTTTTACACTGCAGAGTGTAAAAAGAACTTACAGGATGTGTAACTCCTGTTTCCCAGAATTGTCAAACTTTTCTTATCCTTTTCTTTAACTGTTATCATTTTTCAAACATTTTCCATTGTTGAAAATGAAGTGAGGTGTAATGTAGGTGTTTTCATTGGAAAGAAAAGTAGCTGTTTTTATCACTCATATTTGTTAACCGTTATAATTGCTTACCAATAGTGGGATATTTTCCAGATAAAGAACTGCAAAAATGTTCTTCAATTCTTGTGCTGGTTTCATCTGGACTTTTAATAATGCTAACTGGAAAAAGTTCTCAACTGTTGTACATATCAGCCCCAGTATATATTGCATTATTTAACAGGAATCAATCAATTCTTGTTTCTTCTGATGGAGCAGATTTTATGTTAACCAAATAAAATTTGATGATACTGGTGTAATTCAAGAATCTAGTATAAAGTCTAAAGTGAAGGGTGAGATTTTTATATTATGTATCTTTTATTTAGCTCATTATTTTTATTCATTTTGTGAGCACCATTTCAATATTTTTTACTTACAATGGTTTTATATTAACAGAAATATGTAAAATGAACTTAAAAAAATAAAACTAACTTTAAATACACTTTTAATTATTTTAACAGTTACTAATTGCTTTAATTAAAAGTAAATATTTGTTAAAATAAAATAATTTATTAATTTTAAGGTATATTTTATCATGAATTAATTTAAATAAATATAAATATAAAATATAAATAATACTAATTTATAGTAGTATTTTTTTTCTTATTTAATTAGTGATATTAAATATTAATAATACTAATTTTAATATAATTTGGTGCTCTAATTTGACATGGATCTCAGAAATAATAAGACTAAAAATATAAAAAGTCTTATTTTCACTTTTATTTTTTAAATGTTAATGTTATTCAAAAATGTTATGTTTAACTTTTATTTAAAATATGAGTAGGGTTACTAAACAACCAACCATTCATATGTAAAAAATCATTCACAAGAAATTTAAAAATTGAGAAACCTATTTGGGTTTTAATAAAAATAAATGCAGAAATGATGTTAACATAAAATTATTTATCCCAACTAATTTTCTTGTAATATTACTGGAAATACTTTTAATATTAAAATTATTTCAGGTTATGTATGTATCATTACACTAAAACAGTCCAGTACTAATTGATTATTTATAACAAAGTATCTTCATGTTACAAGGTCTGTTCAGAAAGTAACTGAACTTCATATCTTAGAGAAATTTTAGAACTAGTAATTAACAAAAGAAAAGCAGAAAAAATGTAAAAGAAAAATTATAATTCCAACAATATTATAAAGTAACAAAACAACGATTTTTTAATTTTTATTGTTAATTTTACAAATTGTTAGTCCTTGTCCCCTTCAAAGTACTCCCATTCCCTATTCACACAATTTTTCCAGCAGTGTTTCCACTTTACGAAGCATTCCTGAAGCCAATTTAATTTTGGAAATAACAAAATATTACAAGGAGGCAGGTCTGGTGAGTAGTGAGGCTGAAGGGGGACAATCATCTCATTTTTGACATAAACTGGTGAATTGACAAAGCTGATTATGTAGGCACATTGTTGCAGTGAAGGAACCATGAGTTGTCTTGCCACAATACTGGTTTCTTTTTGTGAATTTTTTCATGTAACTGTTGTAAACGCCTTGATAGTACGCACAATTCCATTGAAATTGAAAAAACAGAGCATCACTTTGACATTGGATTGAGACGACGTCCTTTCTTGGGGCTTGGAGTTCCTTTGCTAATCCATTGTCACAATTAAACTTTTGTCTCAATTTCATAGCTGTAAACCGAGCTTTTGTCCCCCATTATGACTTTTGCATGAATGTTTCATCATCATTGGCTTGCTCAAGAAGTTGCTGTCTAACATCATCCACTTGATATTCTTTCTGCTACTTGGTCATCAAACAAGGAACAACTTTGCTGCAACTCGGTGCATGTTCAATTTTTCAGTCAAAATGTCACGGCATGATCTAAACAAGATTCTAACCTCTTTTGCAAGTTCTCTGACCATCAATCAACGATTTGCAGGCACCAGATTGTTAATTTTCTGAACAAGGGTGTCATCAGTTAAAGTTGAAGGCCTTCCTGGTTGAGGGTCATCTTCAATTAACTGATAACTTTTAAATTGTGAAAACCATTCATAGCATTGTGTTAAACCTAGAGCATCATCTCCGTAAGCTTGTTTCAAAAAGATGAAACGTTGATGTTTTTGTGAAAGTTTTCCTCAGTTTAACACAAAATTTTTATTTTGTGTCATTGCTTCCAAAAATCACACATTACCAAAATGTGTGATTTTCCTACTCCAATATCTGGAGTAGGTATTCTATATAGTATTTTATATGCTGAATCTGTATATGAATCTGAAACAACCCATCTTGTAACATTCTTAAATCTTAACCCCTTAAATTTATTTGTTCCGTCATTTGTGGAACAAACAATACAAATAAGTTAGTGTCTGTATGTTTACTTATTCACATCTGATTTATGTTGTAATGCATGCTGTAGACCTATATTTGATACATGACAGTTGAATGATATTTCATGTCAAGGCAGACATGTCAGTGAGTCAAGTAATGAGAAATTCAATGTGATGAAATTTTCTTCAGTGTGAGTTCAGCTGTAGGTATGACTTGCTATGTTCTTTAGTTGTGGTAGTGGTTTTATCATAAAGATTGTTTCATAAGTGATGCCATAAATTTAGTGAAAGTTTTTTGTGACCAAACAACTTTTGGCATTATTCTATTGAACATAAAGAATTGTTAAGTTGTGTGTGTGTTTTCCACGTTGTATTTTATTGCGCTCCATGGTGAAACAATTTTATAAAGTATTTTAAGTAATTAAGTATTTATAAATTAAAACTTAATTAATTTTCTAATTAAGTAATTACTTCTGTAATATTTCAGTTTACTTTCATTCATTAAAACATTTTGAATTTTACAGTGAATAAAAATTAGGCTAAAAATTCTCAAAATTTTTTTGTTATGTTTTTTGTAGAATTCACCATAAAAAGTCAATGAAAACCAGTATTGAATCTGCTGAAAACAGCTTTGCAAACATTATTTTAACTGTTCCTTGGGAGACCAAGATAAATCTTGGATTCCACATGTAGCATACATCAAGCGCTACGTTTAAGTAACCCAGTGGTTAAAAGGAAAAAAGGGCATCTGCTCTTTTGGCATACTTATGATTTTGCGAGAGCCTACTAACCATTATGATAACTGCTATTTTTGGTTAACAGATGTTACCAGTTTCAATTCAAACAATAAAAGCATGCGAACATTGTACACCAAATGTTCGTTCAGACACTTCATGGTATTGATTTACCGATTCTGGTTGCTACAATTACTTGGAATGAAATTTCTGATTCCCCAGAAGGCTCAACCGATGAATCCTTAATTTCAGTAAATATTAATTACATTCCAGAAAAACCAAATACTGAACCCTCACCTCATCACAAGCAGAACTGAGCAATCTAATTTGAGACTTGTATTTGTCGAAACAAGTAGCAGAACGTGTTGGTTCACGTCTTAAAGAATGGAATTTATTAAGCAAGGATATTAAAATTTCAGTTTAAAGAAATCGAAATGAAAATTTACTGAAATACTTTAGAAGAGATGGTTTAATTTGTTCCTGCCATGATGTTAGGGGGGCAAATGTCTGAACTGGATATTGAATATATTATTCATGATTGGCATTTATAGACTCATCAAAACGAGCTTGAAGACAGTGCTATTGCATAACTCGTATAAGTTGTCTTCTATACCAGTAGCACATGTTGTAGCAATGAAAGAAACATATGAAAGTATGTCAAAAATTTTAAAAGCTATTAGTATGATGAACACTCATGGCGAATCATTGTTGACCTGAAAGCAATAGGGCTTCTCGCTCTCCAGAGTGGCTTTATGAATTGTATGTGTTTCTTGTGCTTGCGGTATAGTTTGGCTACAGATACTACACAGTCAAAAAGAAATCACTTTACCCAAGGAAAGGAAATTATTTTCAATATTCCCCTTGTCAAAGCAAATCGTATTAATTTACCACCTTTATAAATAAAACTAGGCCTAATGAAGAATTTTGTAAAAGCATTAGATAAAGATGGAGACGGCTTTAAATAATTATCTGAGATTTTTCACAATTAAGTGAACCAAATTAAAAGAGGGAATATTCATTTGGCCAGATATAAGAAAATTAATTCAGGAAAATATATTTGACAGCAAACTGAATCCTAATGAACTAGCAGTATGGAAGTCATTCAAAAATGTTGTTACTGGTTGTTTTGGAAAAAAAAAGCTGAAAATCATGATCAGCTTATAAATGAACTCTTAGAAACTGCAGAATGTCATTGAAAATTCATTTTTACTTTCTCCTTTGTACTTTTTCCCTTTAAACTTGAGTGACATCAATGACAAACAAGGAGATAGGTTCCACCAAGATATATTGCAGAAAGAACAATGTTATCAAGGCAGATGGGATGAATCTATAATGAGTGAATACTGCTGGATGATAAAAAGAGAAGACTTAACTGGTCACAAAAGGAAAGTAAGAAAAAAGAAATTAAGATAAACATAAATGTCTGCAAAATAAAGGTAGGAATTATTATTTTTGTATTCTATTATTTGAGAAATTTCTCAATATTTTAAAGGTCATAAAAAAAAAATCTGAGGGTGAAGAAGAAAAACTGATTTCATTTTAACGTTCAGCATAAAAATTACATTCTAATTCACTTTTACCTCAGTTCCAAATTATTATTTTTTTTTTTTTGTTGACCTGTATTATTAATTAGATAAATATTTTAGGTTAAATATCTTCTATACAAATAAATAAATAAAATTAATTTTTTCTTATAGTTGATGTTATAAATAGTTCTATAAATTTTGAAAAATTACAAATTACACAAATAGAATTTTATTTGTTACAGTTATTATTTTTAAAACAGATTGTAAATTATTATTATTAGTAATAGTAATATTGCAATATTCAGTTTTAACTGTATGGACTAGAATTTGATTCTATATAATGTAATTTTATTTGTATTGTAAGTTACTTATATCATTATTTTTGTTTTTCTATTCATTGTTATTAAATATAAAACTACTTCCTTTGCTTATGTTGTTTAAATTATGAAATTTTTCTATTTTTACAGCTGTACAAAGTGTTTGTACGTTGTCAAGCATGTCTGATATAATTCTAGTTGGAACACAACATTGTTGTGTGTATTGGATGGACTTGTCTGAAATTTTTCTGAATTACAATGAAGATTTTTGTAAGTTTGTTCTGCCAAAAGAACAGATTTTTGATGAATTACTGTTAACTACAAAAAAGTTGGAAGAAGCTAATTTAGCTATGCAAAGAGAAGATTCTATTATGAGAGCTATATCTTTAATTTCAAGAACTACATTTTTAAATAAATATTTTACTATTTTAGTAAAATGTTATTCAGGTAATGGTGTTGATAAAATCTATTAAATTATACTAATTTAATTATATTCTTTTTTTTGTTTTACCAGAAACTGGAAATTGTTTTTCTTCTTCTTTTAAAATATTATGTATTTTGTTAGGTGCTGTTTCTGGTAGTCAAGCATGTTTTTTCCTTATCCTTTCCAGAGAAGTATTATTTCCTTAGAAACCTCATAACTTTTAAAATTACTGCTTTTTGTTATATTTCATTTTGAAATAAAATAATACGAGATATTTTTTACATATATGAGAGTTGTCCCAAAAGTAATGCACTGTTCACATGCACACCAAAGCAAAGACATAGAACAACTTGCGGCAACCAGCAGTTTATAGCCTAAAGTGTCACAAGTCAGACCGTATAGGTTTGGAGTTTATTATGTGCATGGTGATATCAATGCAGTCTGAAGACGAGGCAGAAATGAATTAAAGTTGCATAACAAAATTCAAGCAATGTGCATACATCAAAATCAAAACAAGAGAAAATATTATGCCAATAATTGATCATTTGTTACAGGAAGTGTGTAGTAATGATAATGTAGATCATACCACCGTACAGCATTAGCATAAAAAGTGTAAAGAGGGCAGAAGAAGTACTGCAGATGACCACGCTCTCGATGACCATCTACTGCTGTAGACAACTGAAGCATCACTACTGCTGTAGACAACTGAAGCATCACTACTGTTGGAATGGTGTTCGGGGCAAAGACTGTCACATGATGGTGAAGGAAATTGAAAAAACTATGGTACACCGCATTTTAACAAAACATTTGCACAAAAAAGGTTGCAGTGCAATGGGTACCAGTTCTTAAAATAGCAAACACTTTTAACAAGCATGTACTGTTCTTTAAAGGAAGCAGTTCTTGAATAGAATAATTTTTGTTGGTGAAACATAGATATGTGATTTTGAACCTGAACTGAAGTCACAAAGCAGTGCTTAGAAGTGTCAGTATTCTCTGAGACGAAAGAAATGTCATCACATGCCATAAAAAATAAGGATGTTTGTTTATGATAAAGAGGGTGTTGTTATTGTTATGAACATAATCCAAGTGAAGGGTTAGTGTGACTGCTTCTTACACAGAAATGTCATTTGGAAGGTTTTGCAAATGAAAGATTAAAAACTGTATCCAAAAAAAAAAAATCAGCAGTTGTGTACAAATTTTGCATGATAATGCACACCAATGTATTTTGAGTTCTCTTGTTGGTATTTTCATCATTTATGCTTAGGAAACATGTTGTCATCCACTATACAGCCCTCATTTGAGTCAGTTGGACTTCAGTTTTAACAAACCCAAAAGAACCACTCCAAGATTTGTTTACAGCAGTTTGAAAAAGAGTTAGCTGCCATGACAGGAAATTCTACTTCAACGAAGAATGTTTTTTGACAGGAATCCAAAATCTGCCACCTCATTGGCAAGTATGTTTACACATGGTGAGAAATTATATTACAGGGCTGTAAACTTAGTTCAGTATACAATTAAATTTTATTTGAATCCTGATGATCTGTGCATTATTTTTAGAACAACCTTTGCAAATATATAAAAAATAATTATTAAATACGTACATATTAAGAGTTATTTGTTTTTGATTACTTGCACTGGTTATATATGAATCAGTTGATGTATGTTTACTATTATTTGAATAAACATACAGTTACTGTTGTGGGAAATGATAGAATTAGTGATTACAGTTATATTTTTCATTACCCAAATTCTTTAAATTGTGTTGCATTGTACTTATTAAATTTTAACATTTGATATATGAATTAAATTGTTTTTATTTTAAAAATAAATCTTTCCTAGATTGCATTGTTTGGTTAAGTATGATATAACGAACAACTTCTTATAAGTAACAGCACTAATACATTTTTAATATAATAGGTTTTGCTACTCATATTTTACAAATCACTTAATAGTAACATATATATATATCACGTAATAGTAATATATATATATTTATATATGTAATGTTATTTATTATTGTTTAGGTGCCTTAATTTATAAATTCAGTTGCATTCATCGTCCACAGATATGTAATGCAATGTAAATGTTAAAGATTTCTAGACATCAGTCATCAGTGGAGGCTAAAAGGAAACCTTTTTTTTTTTTACTCAGAATTTCAGTAATTCATACTTATTCAATATGACTTATTCGTTATTAATGCAGATCAGGAAAAGTTTTTATTTAAATTATAATTACTTGGAAGAGTGAGATAATACACACTTAAGTGAAAGTTCAACAATTTTAAATACACATTTTATTTATTAGCTCATAATTTTTATTGCAGATTTCTAGATTTTCCTTTATTTCATCAACTTACATGTAGTTTAAATGCGAAATCTTTGTATTGTTACTTTTGTTTTTGCTTTAATTTGACAAAAGCAATTATCTCCATAGTTGTGTTTCTGGGAGAAATAAAAAAAGGATGTGAGCATATAATCAACATATTGAACAAAAGAATTTGTGTTCATTACTTGTTTACAATTATCAGACTTCTTTGCAGGTTTGAAGAATTTGTAGGCGTAGTTTACCTCTGATAATGGGGAAATAGGGATTGTGGGTACATCTTGAGAGTTTTTTTTTGACATATTAAATGACTTGTAAATTAAACTTAAAAAAGAATTCATTCAATTTTTTTTTACATACAGAAGTGTTATAAATTTTGATACCCTAAGTCTAACTTGACAGAAATTGAATTTTTAAATTAGATTGAAGTTTTTCCTCCACTTGTCTTGAACTTATTTAGTGAAAGTTGGGAATTTTTAATTTACATTTTTTTATTAGTCACTAGAAGTATTTTCCCATTTGTATCAAATTGAATTATTATTATATAAAATTATAAAATCAACCTTCTACTTATAAAGGGCAAATCCACCTAACCGTGGTTTTCTGCAGGTAAGAAAAGAAAGAGAGAAAAAAACATATATATAGACATTTCATTATTAATAAAAATCACTAATAATATATCAAAATTGCAAGCTAAATATAATTTAGTAATTTATATAAAAATTGTTTTGTCTTTTAAACTTTATATTAAGCTTGCTATTTTAGAATCTTCATTAATAATTTTAGTTTTAGTTAAAGCATACTAGACAACATATTTAAAAGAAATTTATATATGTGTATGTAAGTAATAAAAATATGGACATCTAAAATGTAGTAGATAAAAAATTGCCAACTTAGCTCCTTTTACAGTTATGAATAAAGAATGCATTCTTGTTGTTTTTGTCTTCTTCTTCTGTTCTTTAAAACTGTCCCTATTCATTTTTGAATGATAATCTGAAGAATTAACTGCAAATACTTTCTTTAATGAACCCTGTTTTAACCAAAACTGCGTGACATACTATTAAACAACTGCCTTTCTGATGACTACTTTAATTTTAATATCTCATTTTTCTTAATGATTTTCATTAACCCATGTCTAATCCATGACAAACATTTTAATTTTTTAAATGTCTTTAAAAATTCAATTCTTTTTAATACAATTTCAGGTTTCTCAATCAAGAAACATCAACCATCTTCAGTTTTTTTTTACAACAAAAACATCTACTGTGTGGAGAAAAATCCATGCAATTTTCAGGTCGCCAGGGCAATCTATTCTCGGTCTTGTCGATGAGGGAGGACTCCTTACGTCATCTTCGGCTGTAGCAAATACTTTAGCGAAATCTTTCCGATCGGGTTTCTCTCACCTCGTCGTATAGTAACGACTTTCAGAGGTACAAAGCACAGATGGAAGTATTGGAGTTGAATATTGGTGTTTCGGTTGGTGAATTGAACGCTCCATTCTTACTTAAAAAATTGTTGCACGCACTTAGGAACTCATGTGAAACTTCCCCTGGACCGGACAACGTTCGCCTTTGTATGCTTTCGCACCTTCCTGACTCAGCACTACAACATCTTTGAGTATTTACAATGGTTTATTCTCCGGACAAGTCTTTCCGCCCGACTGGTCGTTGGCATTTATTATACCGGTATTAAAGCCTGGCAAAGAGAAAACCGATCCCTTAAGCTACCGCCCTATTTCTTTAACAAGCGTGTTGTGTAAAGTAATGGAAAGGATGGTGAACCGCAGGCTTGTGTGGTACTTAGAGAAACATGGCTTCCTTTCTTCGGAACAGTGTGGTTTCTGACATGGGAGATCTTCCATTGACCATTTGGTGTCGATGGAGACAGCCATACAAAACGCCTTCCTGAACCGCCAACACCTCGTTGCTATCTTTTTCGATATAAAAAAGGCGTATGAAACGGCCTGGCGACGTGACATTCTTAACACCCTTAGGAGGTGGGGGATCACTGGCAACATGCTTGCTTTTATCTGGGTATTCTTGAATCACCAGACATTTCGTGTTCGTGTTGACGATTCGCTTTCAGACAGTGTCGTCTCAGAAAATGGGGTACCGCAAGGTAGTGTATTAAGTGCCACCTTGTTTTCTGTGGCTATAAACAGCATTACCAATTGTGTACAGGCTCCTGTCTCTTGTTGTCTTTTCGTTGATGATTTTGTTATTTACGTTGCTAGCCGCTCTACGCCCACTGTGGAGCGACTGATGCAGAACACTATATTTCGCCTTGAGGCTTGGTCAGGGACTACTGGTTTCACATTTTCACCTGACAAGACGAAATGTGTGGTCTTTTCTCGGCTACGGAACCCTTCTAATCCGCGGGTTTTTCTGAACAGGGAGCTTATTGCTGTCTCTACTTACGTCAGGTTTCTGGGTTTGCTTTTTGATAGCCGTCTTACTTGGGTCACACATATGAGGGATTTGAGGACAAAGTGTTCCAAACTTTTGGATATGATGCGGGTTCTAAGTAACACCAACTGGGGGGCCGATCGGTCGTGTATGTTACGTTTTTACTACTCCCTTGTTCGTTCCCGTTTGGATTATGGTTGTGTTGCCTATTTTTCAGCTCATCAAACCGTACTTAAGATGCTGGACGGTGTGCGTCATGCTTTTCTTCGGCTTGCTACAGGTGCGTTTAGATCGAGCCCTATCGCAAGCTTACTTGTAGACAGTGGCGAGCCATCGCTTTGGGATAGACGAGACCAGCTTTTGTTATCTTATTTTGCCCCTCTCAGCGGACAGCCAAATCACCTAGCTTTTGACCCGGTTCTTAAGAATCCTAATTTGAGGAAGTATGAGGACCATCCACGTTGTACTGTGCCTGTGGGTGTCCGTACACGACGTCTGCTGCAGCGTATGAATGTTGGCATTCCCTCGTTCTTTCCATCATGTCCGTGCTCGAATCCCCCATGGAGAATAAACCATGTAAATTTTACATTTGATCTTACAACGTATGATAAACGATCAATGCCACCTATTGTTTACCAGCAGGTGTTCCAGTTTCTCCTCACCAAGTCGAACCCAGACGTGGTGGTGTACACTGATGGGTCGAAGCATGATGACGGTAACGTTGGTTGTGCTTTTGTTTTCAATGAACAGACTTATATGTTTGGCCTACCCGGTATTACGAGTGTGTTCACCGTGGAACTACTTGCTGTGGATAGGGCTCTAAGTATCGTTGGCCCTAAATATAGGAACATTCTTATTTGCAGTGACTCGTACAATGCTCTCCAGGCGTTGGAAAACCTTTATTCCGGACATCCTGTTGTTGTTGGCATTTATGATAAAATCACTGAGTTAGAAAAACGAAACAAGGGGATAGGTTTTTGCTGGATCCCTAGCCACGTTGGGATTCTTGGTAATGTGAGGGCAGATTCTGCTGCGAAAGATGCGTGTATTCACCCTCTTTCACCACCCGCGTTACTACCTTTGATTTTATCAATCATATGAAACAATCACTGCGAGCAAGGTGGCAAAGTGGGTGGACGGCTGCCGTTGATGGTAAACTTCGACGGATTAAAGACTCAGTGTTGCTGTGGGGCTCCTCTTGCAGGAACTCTCGTCGTGAGGAAGTGGTCCTCTGCCGGTTTCGGTTGGGGCATACTAGGATCACACACGAATATCTAATGTCAGGAGGAGACCCACCCCTGTGCACACGATGCAACTGCCGCATGACTGTGCACCACATTCTTGTGGACTGCGTATGTTATGCGGCATTGCGTCGTCAGTTTAATATACCCAGCAGCATTCGTGATGTCTTGGGAAATGATGGCAGGGTTTTGGAGTGAATGTTTCTCTTTTTGCATAGTACTGGGTTACTGCAAATATACTTATATATGTTTTTCTGTTAGGAGAGTTTTTTAATAATTTTAACCTTTATTTTCGATTTGATTTTTTAGCTCTATGTGTTTAATTTTACTATCCGGGGTGGGGATTTTTGCACAACCCGTCAGAGTTAGGTAAGTTTTTATATTTTCTTTATTCTATTATTTTATCTTTAATATTTTATCAACTTTGTCTGTGATATTAGATTTGGGTTTTATTTTGCTTTGTTGGCTTGTTTTAGTAAATTTTTATTAATATTACGTTTACACCTTGTATAGCTTATTATTTTGGAGTTATATTACTGTTTTAATAATAACAACCGGCGATGATAACGCCCAGGCATTTTTCGCCCACAAACAACAAAAAAAAAAAACAAAAACCAATTTTTTTCACAATACGACGAACGGTTGTAGATGATATTTTTGTATCCAGTTTTTCCCATATTTCTTCTCTGAACTTCTTAACAGTAGGGGTAGTCCTAATATATGAGTCTGCACAATACATGATGGTTGAAATCGTCCAGTAATAGATTTACATTCCGTGTCCTATTTTCCCCTGGCATTTCATACAGAACGCAACTGTCATTACTATTGCATTCCTTACCTGTCCTACATATCCACTGTACTGACCTCCAACTAATGCGGCATGTTTCGGCAATGATTTCATGAACCACTCTTAATTGTATGGCCATGTTGACTGGAAAACTAAGGTGTTTCCATCTCATTCATATTACACTTAAGATAGTTACAGAAAAATTACAAAAAAAAAAAAATATTTAACTTATAACCTGATGAAAAAATATAAATTAACCTACTATTATAAACTGTCTTTTACAATATCTGGCACCATTAAATAAACTTGCTAAAAAACCAGCACAAACTAAACACATGAAATAAAAAATCCATACAATTTATTAGATGTCACAGCTTAAGGCCTTGATGAACCTGTCAGACTGAAGACTGGCATTGCAATTAATTTATACTAATATACAGTGACATAATATCAATATACTGTAATCAATACTGAGAATGTTCCGCTCATTGAGACTGCTTTCTTCAGTTCTTCATATTTTGCTACAATTTTAAATCGATTACTCACCATAAAACGCGAATGTATTAATTCAACTCTACAAATAAAAATTCATAATTAATGCCTGATATTAATGGAAATTTATTTTTTTCTACATCTTTGTTAACTGAAATGTGATGTTGTTACTTGAAACAACCTGTACGCTTAAACAGTAGTAGTTTTTGGCTAAATCTTAATTACAATTATTGAGAAACAATCGTTCATAATCTACTTCCAAAAGTAGAAAATTTTTATCTATTGGTTTGGATTTTATAGTATTTCAAAGTTGACATCTCAAAAAAAGTGCAAAAAATCCACATTTCATGCCTTTAATTTTCAAACAAATGTCAACTAAAATTGGCTGATCCAATTAGCGCAAAAATAATTGCAGTTTCTGATGATACTTTCATTTTTATTGTGCAATTTTAATTTTAACTGTGATGCAGTAGTTTAAACATAAGTGCCATCTTTCATAAAGACTACTGTAATACATAATTGCAATTGCTCAGCAAAAATTTCTACATCATGATCAATATCAAATTCCAGTTAGGCATGGTATTTTTCTTATGCTACAAAATTGCATTTCCAAGTTCCATACACAAGCTTCAAGCTTACATGGTGACGTAAAAATAAATAAATATTATTTAGAATCAAACTCTTGTTCATTAAAACTTAAATCTTACAAAACTTATATTTTTATAATCCGGTATGTTTTGATCAGATATAAGATTAGATTCAAAATCTAATGTTAAATTATCACTATGAAAAATTTGACCAAACAATATTAATACCAATGTTTTTAAGATTAGAAAAAACTGAATCAGGAGAATTTCCGCAACAGTTTAACAAATTATTTGATTGTAAAAGATCACAGTTTATAGAAAATAATCTGTAAGGTGAGTAGCAACATTTTTAACATTTAAATTTGGTTGATAATATTTAACAAAAGAACCTGGCACATTAAAGTCACCTATTAATAATAATAGTAATAATTTAAGTATGCCTTCTCTGTTAATGTGTGTTGAGTGAATTAGAGGTACAATTTATTTTTATTTTATAAATTATGCAAACAAATCATAAACATATTTACTTTGTAACTTTCATTTTTTTTTAAAGTAGATTTAGTACAACTGAAAGAAGAACAGGTAGTTAATGATGATATTGAAAAAGATTATTCAGCAATTGATGAAACCAACTTAGTTAAATCAGAAGATTTAAAAGTTGAATATGAAGTGGTAAGTGCATTAGATTATGCAATCTTACAGTTTAATACCAATTATGCAGATGGACCTTTGGAAGACAAAAGTCGGATAATTGGAAAAGGTAATTTAAAAAAATGTTTATTATATCATTCTTATTGTTTAGGTATCATTTTATTGGACTATCATTCTATTGTTTAACGGGTAACCTACTAAGTAAAAGATTTAAAAAAATATATATCGGTAAAATTAAAAACAAATTGGAATATATGAACAATGTTAGAAAAAAACCAGTAATGTGGTACAAAAAATGCAATATGTAGAAATTTGCTTTTATAATTAGTTTAAGAAAGTCCTAATTATATATATATATATATATGTTTTATCTATATGAATTGCAAAAAAGGTTAGTTAAAAAACCCAGTAAAATAAAGATCGATAAATAGAATTGCTGATGAAGCAGAGATTTGAGTGTACAAGACTACACCTTCTTTAGGTGTCATACATATCATCTTTATCTCATTGGGCCACGGTGGGGTGGCTTTATTATTCACTAGTTGAACAAATTGCAACTTACAAATTAAGAGAATAAAATATATATATTTAATATTTTGAATTTATTATATTTAATAACCTTTGTAATATAATAATCTTTGACAACATTGGAACCACTGCCTTCTTTCCTTTCAATATTACTTACACAGCCTAATTTGTGTTTAGTTGTCAAACACAAAACATCTGGTTTATCTTGCTACTTCAACATCATTTTTTCCTGCCTTATCACACACTGCATGAATTTCATTTTATTTAATTTCTTTTGCAATATATCTTTTGAAATACTTATGCCTCTATTTTCTAACATTACCCATAAGTCAACATTTTGCTCGCTTAAAACCAGAGCAAATTCAGAGGCTAGTTTACAGTAGGTTGCTAGCATCTAAAAAAGTCACGACAGTATTAGTGGTGCAGCCGTGATTAGCATTACAAAGCTTTGTGGTAACATCGTATGTCAACCATTCTAAACCCAATGTTTTGTCTCTTTTTTTTGGCAACAGACATTCGAGGTCTTTTACCTATTTGAACAGGAGGCTGTAAATCCTGTCCCTTATCATGCTCATTATCGGTAATATCCCCAAGAAAATGAGCAACTAACATCAGCCATGTACACAGAACCCTTCTCTAGTTATACTTGTTATAGTGCCAGTAGAGCCTGTCAAACTTTCTGGAGAAATCACGTTGTGGAATCGTCTTCAACTACTCGGTACAAGCCCTTCGGGGGGCCAGAATTTCATCGACAAAGCAGACATCCTATCGTCATCAAAATTTACAATGCAATCGCTGAGTTGAACCATCCCGACACACAAGTGAGTTTCTGTTGGATCTCTAGCCATGAGGGGATTCTGGGTAATGAATGTGCAGATTCCGCTGCTATAAAGACGCATTTAGTCAACCCGCTTTCACTACTAGTGTTAGTACATCCTAATTTATTAACTGTGTAAAACTCACACTTTGCGCAAAGTGGCTAGATGACTGGATTGCTACAGTAGACAACAAACTTTGATATCAAAGATATTGTGTTGCTATGGGACTCCTATCACAGGAAAAGTGTGAGGGCAAAAGTGTTGTTTTTAAACTTCAGTGATATCTGAAATGCATGTATTTTAACTTGTCGATAAGTTGTTTAAGTTTAACTTGTTCTCATTTTAATAAACTCTGGGTAATCGGTCGTTAATTGTATTCACTTGTCATATTTGAATATTTATCAGATTAGTAATTAAAACCTGACCTGATACAGATTAAAGATAGTTGTGACATAATTTTATTAATGAAATGAAATTAATTATGTATTTACATTAGGAAAAGTTAACTAACATATTTACCATATTATTACAAAAGATATTTGAAGTTAGTGCCCTGCAGAGCTGATGCAGCAACGCTAAAGTAATCATACTGAGAAACACCTGATGCAAAATGTTATCAGTGTAAACGTTCGTTTTTAGTTATCGATAGTGCAATTTCAAAAGTATGATAGTGTAGAAGGTTTTATATTTGTATAGTATTATAATGTTATAAAAAGTATATATTCAAAAATAGTAATTTAAACGTTTTTTTAACTTCTGTATAAAATTCCCATATTCTTGTAAGGTAAAAGGATTAATCTATTTTTTCCTCAATGAATATGTTTAATTTACAACTTCACCCACCTTGGGGGCGAAGAAATAATGAATATTTTTAATATCTTAATCTTCGAAGGAGTTACGGCCTCTGTTAATGGCTTAAAACCTTCTCTGAGATAATCTTCCTACAAATTTAAAAGTAATTGGTCAGTTGGTTCTCTGGTTCTTGCATGATGCATTAACAAACAGACAATAACATATATATATATATATATATATATTATTTTTTATTTATTTAATCAACCAAAGTACAGAATAAATAAAGTAGGATGACTTAACTTATTATACTACAGCTGCATTATATATTCATCTCAAATTACATTACAAACTTCGTAAAATATAACATATCATGCATTTATTTATTTTATTTAAAATTTAAAACCTTTAGTCTTTTTTTTAAACTTATTCAGTTAAATTAAAAATTAAAGAAAGTAGTAATTAGTAAAGTAGTTGGTGAAGTAAGTTCAGTTAAATGGACAACATGCATAATTAATTGCTTTACTTAAAATTATTTTTTTTAATTTTAATTTGATTTTTTGCCATGATGTCATATTTTTAGATATATTAAAATGTTTAAATGTTAATTTTAATTTTTCATATTTTAAATTTTGTTTAATTTTTAATTTAACCGAATAAGTTTAAAATAAAAATAAAAGGATTAAAGGTTTTAAATTTGAAATAAAATAAATAAATGCATGATATGTTATTATATTTTACGAAGTTTGTAATATAATTTGAGGTGAATATTTGCATATATAGTGGAATAAGGTAAGTTATTCTACTTTATTTATTCTCTACTTTGGTTAATCTAATAAAATAAATATATTTATATATAGTGCAGAGGAGTATAATTCTTAAAAGAATTGTTTAAAACAAAAAATTTATATATATATACATTTCTAAATAATTGTGTTCTGTTAGATTTTGAGTGTACTTTGTGCATGCAAAAGTTAGCCTTTAACCTTCTAACAAATACCCCATTTGAAAATCAAATGATTGTTTGCAGACATATTATAAGAACACAACTCTGCCCTCCCAAAACAGTACCCCAGGGACATCCCATTTGTTACCGGTTGATGGTAATGATTGGTCTAGCCTCCCACGAGGTGCTCTCATATATCTCACCACTCTAGCCTCACATGCAGTCCCCACGGAAAGCCCATTATTATTGTTAAACAGAAATTTTTGTAATATTATTTAGTTGAATGATACGAATAATTCAGTTCGAACCCAACTCACACAGTGATAGAAACTCACAGTTTAATTAAATTCAAACTCTAATTCAATTCATTAGAGTTTGTGTTTCAACCGGCAAATCATATACTTATATACTCATATATATATATATATATATATTTTTTTTTTTTGAGATTGGTATAATATCTAAAATCTTCTTAATTATGCTGAGAAATGTGGGTAAAAATCTGGTTTCATTGATCGAGTAGTTTTTTTTGTGTATCTCGAACAAACAAAAACCCTCTTCCTTTTTATATAATAGTATATAATAAATCTTTATGACTAAGAATATACTTTGTTCTTAAATAATTTTTGATAATAAGTAGATCCATATTGTTTTTGAAACCTATGGAAGTTTTTCTTATTAAAAATTGTGATAATAAGTTCACTAGAGAACCGCTTTGAAAATTACATATTTTTATGAATATTTTTGGCATGTACCAAAAATATTATAGTCATGTGACTAAAAATATTGAATAGTCATGTGACTATCAACAATATTATTTATTAATACATAGTTGCAATTCCTCAGCAAAGATTTCTATATCATGATCAATATCAAATCTCAGTCAGGTGAGATATTTTTCATATCCTGTAAAATTCCGTTTCTATGTTTCACACATGAGCTTCATGCTTATGTGGCGATATAAAAAATAATTATTATTTACAATCAAACTCTCATTAAGTAAATGCTGTATATTACAAAATGAGTATTTTTATAATTTGGTAAGTATTTATGAGAAATAAGATAGAATTCAAAATCTTAGATAACGTTATCTGTGATGATGTTTGTGATAAATGAAAAATTTCACCATAAGCAATATTAACACTAATGTCAGTAAGATGAGTAGCAGCATTTTTTGATAACGTTTAGCGAAACTTGGCATATTAAAGTCACCGAATAATAATAGTAAGCAAATTAGAGATACAATTTATTTTTATTTAATAAATTTTACAAAAAATCATAAACATATTTACTTTATAACATACATGTTTTGCTTTTTATTACAGCAAGTAAATTTACTACAACTGGAAGAGGAAGTGCTTGATATTAGTAATGGTGATATTGAAAAAGATCCATTAGCAATTGAAGAGACTGACTTAGTTAAATCAGAAAATTGAAAAGATGAAAATAAAGTGGTAAGGGTATTAGATTTTACATACAGTGGAACACCAATTATTCAGATGGACCTTTGCAAGGCCAAATTTGGATAATTGTAAAGGACAATTTAAAAAAGTTTCATCATATATACTGCAGATATCATTTTAATGTTTAATAGATAAGACACTAAGTAAAAAAAATAAAAAAGTAAATGTATTTCTGTAAAATTAAGAAGAAATTTGGAACATATGTACGATGTAAGAAAAAAGAGATATAGTAATACGGTACAATGTGTAGAAATTTGCTTTTATAATTAGTTTTACAGAGGCTGGTATCTATATGTTTTTGCTAAATGAATACAGAAACGTCAATTGAAAAACTCAGTAAAATAAATATCAATAAAAATAATTTACATTGAAGCAAAGATTTATTTTTTCAAATAATGTATTGGTTTTTTTTTTTAAATTGCCTAGTTTGGATTTAAGTAGTCCAGTTAGTTGAACATCTGGAAAATTGGCATCCTACTGTACTTTTCATTGTTATTACTTTATTTGTAAATTGTAAATTTTGGATTACATGCAGTTCATTTCTTAACTCATATATATACACATATATAAAAAATGTTTTTGGGTCCATGGCAATCTTTAATGATATTTTTTATTTAATAAATTCTTCTTTGTTTACATTTACACATTAATTTTAAGCTTTTTACATTTCATTTTTTTAAAATTGTTTGTTAATAAAATTAAAATATTTTAAAACTTTCAGAACAAATATTTTGTTCAGTCAAGAGAATGAAAACGTATTCCAATCTTATGATTAAAATTGATGTATGTATATATACACATTAATCAATTATATAATATATAAATATATTTATTTATTTATTAATATCACATTTGGGTGTAACATTTAAGATCAGACTTTCTAAATTTTCTTCAAAGTAACTTTTACAAAAGTCAGATTTAGCCTCCACAGATTGTTCCACATATGTTGGCTATATGTGGAACAAACATGAGAAAATTGTCTGGTGAACTGAATCTAAACAAACTTCATAGCTTCATTTATCATCAAATCACACCTCACTAGATCACATCTAGAGTTGTAACTCAGGACCTAGTCTCACTACAGGTGACCCCTTGACAGTCAACCATGAAAGGTCTTTTAAGAAATACTCCACCGTCTGAACTAAACAACACCAGAGTTCAGAGAAGGCAGCATTTGGATATGGTGGGCTGCCATTTAGAAGATAACATGCAATCGGAGGACTGGAATGCCTCAACACTACATACACAAATAACAAAAATACAAAGTCCAAAGTCCAAAGTCAAACCAAAGCAAATGACCTACATTTCCATACACAATCTATGCTCACTGATGCAGACTGGTAAACTAAAAATAATAACTGGCCAAATTGACCACCGCAAAATTCTCATCATGGGTCTGCAAGAAGTAAGAAACACTGACAATGGCATGGAATCTCAGTAATTATAGAGTCTACAAAGTGATACCTGGATAGAAGTGGTGAAAAATGTCCCACAGTTTGGAACAGGCTTTTTAGTCAGCCTCAAAGTAATAAACTCCATACAAGGATTCAAGTCGCAGCCCCCAAGAGCCTTACCACTCAACCCAAATAAATGTAATAAAATCGACACTATAGTAAATGCCCATGCATCCACTAATAATAAAAATAACTCTCCAAAAGACCATTAGGAAACAGAAATGTTCTTGGATCTGCTCGACCTAACTATAAATAACATCCTCAAAAATCATCTTAAACAATTAATTGCAGTTTTCAATGCTCAACTAGGCAGAGAAAGAAGATATCATGACGTCATCGGGAAATCCAAAAGAAAACAAAAATGAACAGAGGCTCGTCGATTTCTGCAGAAACTACAACCTTATCTCAAAATCCACATATTTCAAGAGGAAAACTCAAAACATGGAAAGATCTTGACTACACTAAAGGAGATTGGCAACTGGACTATGTCTTCATGGATAAACACCACCTCAAGGAGATCTGCAACATAAAAGTCCTCAGAGGAGTAGACACAGGCTTAGACCACTATGTAGTCAAAATTAAATTTACTTCTCAAAGAAAGCAACAAAACCAAGCCCCTAAAACTAAAAGAAAATTGAATCCTACCCAACTGATCAAGAGTGAAAATGACCAAAAAGCAATAGAAAAAAATAACAGTCACAGGTACACTCGAATATCTAGTTGATAACATTAAACAAATCACAGAAGAATTAGCTCCAATAAAATCCTGTAAAAAACATCAATGGTGACGAACAGTGAAAAAAGACATCGAGCATGGCTATTTTACCAATCCCAAAAATCAGAAATATACTTTTAAAATCTAGTAAAACAAAGAAAAGAAACCATCCGAACCCGAAGGAGAATAAAGAGACAATATAAGGACACACTGAAATCAATAGAAGAATTCAATTAAACACAGTCGAGAGACTAGTACAAAATCTCCAAAAATACCAACCCCAACCCCAAACCCTGCTAATAAAGAATGAAAATGGTAAGCTGGTCCTTAATAATAAAAACTGTTTGGAAATCATAGCTAAATATTTCAACAAACTCCTAAAACTGACAGAATTCCTAAATTTCAACACTAACACCCCAATAACAACACAACCATCATAACATCTACTCTCCCTCAATAAAAGAAATCTACCTAGCACTGGGTGAGATGAAGAATTACAAAGCGGCAGGAGAAGATCAAACTTTTGTAGAGATTTGGAAACTTGCCAGAAGATCAGCAAAAATTGCACTTCATCAATAGCTTGTCAACATGTGGTTCAATGAAGAATTACCAGAACACTGGACGACAACCCTCATCCATCCGCTACACAACAAAGGGGACAAAACGACCCTAACAATTACAGGGGAATGTCACTCGCAACATAAAAAATTCTTTCAAGAATAATCTTCAGCAGGATCGGTCCACAACTCGAGAAAGAACTAGGAGAATACCAGGAAGGTTTCAGAGCCTGGAGGAGTTGTCCAGACCAGATCATGAGTCTCAAGCTAATAATGGATTACAACTGGAAAATAAAAAGAGACGTGGTCATAACATTTAGAGATTTCAAGAAAGCTTGTGACTGCATCCACAGAGAATCCTTACAAAAAATCCTGAGACACCCTGGACTATTTATCAAATTAATAAACATGATAAAACTGACCCTTGCATACATTGAGTCAGAATTAAAATTTAGAGGTGACCTCTCAGAACCTTTTGAGATCAAAACAGGACTATGCCAAGGTGATGGGCTCTCACCGCTATTATTCAACTGTGCTGTAGAAGTTTTAGTGAGGGAAAAACTGTTAAGTGTAATTTTGTATTCAATTTACGGCGCATAAAAATCAAGTCTGTTAAAAAATGTGAAATTCTGTTTAGTTTTGTTTTGAAAAATGTATCTTCACTAATGCCGAATATGCCGACATGATTTTCATCTATGGATTTTGCAATTGAAGTGCCGCAGCAGCGGTTACGGAATATAGGTCTAAAATTATTGTACCGACTAGACACATCTGTTTTCTTTTTTGTAACATTTTCTTCTAAGTTTTCGTTGGTTTTGTTGTTAATTAAAGTCGACATGTTTAAAATTTTATTTCTTTTTTGTTGACATTATTTACATCAATCTTCCTTTAATTAAATTCCCTACAATTTATGTTTAAAAAATGTATGATTTATTGCAATTTAACGTAATTGTACGTCAAACGTAAAAAATGTGTTTTTTGACCCTATTTTTGGCGTTTTACACGGGATATCTTAGAAACTAAGAGAGATACAGTTCTGGGACCTATTTTTTTTGATTTCCCAGCTCAAAACCCATAAGAAACAATTGAATTTGCCCATTAATTGACCTTCCCAGAATTTCAGAAAGCCTTAATTTACCCGGAGGAACTAAAACTCGGGTGAAATGTTTCACCTGTATAACTCGTTAACGAAGCGTTTTAGGACCTATGTTTATATGATTTTTTTCTTACTTTTCAAGAATGAGTTGTCTATATATATATATATATATATATATATATATACACCATCATATGTATATTTACATAACTAATTTACCTCCTTGTTTTTTTCTCTTCAAAACATCCAATATTTAAATCCAGTAATTAAAATTGTAATTAGCTGCTATAATTTTGTTGTGCTCATGAACTAAGTATTGCATTTTCAAGGTTTCTCTTTACTGTATCTACTAGATTTATTACTATAGTTAAATTAATGTTTTTACTAACAACAAGGTCTTAAACCTTTGCTGCTGAAACTAAAATAAATTTGTAAAATAACATTAATATTTTTTTATTTTAAATGAATCAACAAAACTATATTTCTTTTAAAAATGTATAATGCTTGTATTGTATTGAATTTTGTATTATATATTTTAATGTATTTTGTTATTAAATAAATTAATAAATAAAGGTGACAGAAAAGTTAAATATTATTTGTTTATTGCCGACAAAATATACCTACATCTTAATCAACTGTCATTATCAGAAATTAATTTTTTTACAGAAATAACAGGTTGAATGAAGAAACAACGATGAAATAGACCGTTCTACAATTCAAGTAGATATAGAAATTCAGTATTTCCATTAACCTTTTCATTTTTTTAAATATGTTCCCATATAATAAGAGGTGTTGAATTATATGACAAATTGAAAACCATCTCTATTATGACCTTGTATTCTTTTAAATCTTTCATCTATTTGGGAACCAAAGTGAAAATTCATCCAAAGGAACTTGGAGAGAAGTTACATTAGATTCTACATTTTATTAATTTCACCCGGTGTTATAATGTAATTGATTTGGCCAGGTCTTGAAATTTCCTATTTATGACAGCAAGCGCAACCGTTAAGCATCATTACAATTTGTTATTCTCAATTGTGATATAACTTATATACATCACACCCTTTTTGAACTAGCATGAATAAGCTTGGTTCACTGCAAAATGACACACCAATTAGGTTGCTAATGGCAGCTTTAGAATATTATGGGCAGATATAATTTTATGTATATGCATATTATTATAAATGTAATTATGTAAAATGTATAAATAATAATTTACTAATCGAATGTTAAATGTATAAGTGCCCCTGATTTTAATATATATATATATATTTTAATTCTCTGATTGTTTTTTGTTTTTTAACATTATATATATGTTATAATTTTTTTTATTACTGTGAATTGAAACTAATCTCACTGAAGTTCTGGTTTAGTTAGTAAGAAGTAATTATGAAGAAAATAATAATAATAATAATGAAAAGAAATGTGAAGTTTTAATAATTCTTCATCGATTTGGCACAACACCTCATGTGCTACTTTATCCACCCATCTGATTTTTAACGTTCTTCTATAGCATCACCTTTCAAAAGCTTCTAATCTTTTCTTTTCAGGTACTCCAATTGCTCGAGTTTCACTTCCATATAAAGCTACGCTCCAAACATATACTTTCAAAAATACTTTCCGTATGTTTAAATTAATTTTTGATATAAGCAAATTATATTTCTCAATGAAAGTTCATTTCACCTGTGCTAATTGGTATTTTATACTGCTCCTGTTTTCAAAGCATGTGCACATAACCGTATTTAATTCACGCGTGTATGGCGGTTCTATCAGCAACGGTCAGCACTAACTAAACTAATGTAACTTAACAACTTACATAGAATAAATTTTGCTTGTACGGTCAGTAGATTGGTGTAGCCGCGAGGCTTAACACATCAGGTACCGAGTCAATCGGGTGGGTGTTCAAGTTCAAGATCCAGCCAGATCGAGTTACTATTTTACACTTTAAATATTAATCATTTATTTAATTCTACCGCTCACCTGTGACATCACAACATAACAGAGGACTATAACAACATTTTTTGGGGTGGGGGTCCGATTTTGCAAATATTGCTATTTTTTAATTCTTAACAAATTTGCCTAAGAAAAATATGACCTTAATTAGGCAAAATTTCAAAATACTGAGGGTGAGCTTGCTCTATAGGCTTACCTCCTTGACCTTTTAAGTTAAAAATTTAATGGCATCAGTGCCCCATATATAGAAGAATCTGATACAGTTTGGTCAAAATTGGTGCAGTAGTTTCTGAAATATGAGGTGAATTAGAGTAGAGGCCAACACCAAACAGATACATGTACATACAAACATTATCATCTAGAAAATTTCCATCTGGTCTTTTGGGTTCCCAGATGTCAAAACCTCAAGATCCTGTGGAAACCGGTGTATATATATTTAGACTAAAAGAGAAGAGGAACAATTTGGTCATTTAGTTTATCATATATCCTGTTGTATCTCAATGGTATAACTATGTAGGTAAAGACAGAAAAAGGATAGCCAAGAACAGTGTCCCTAAACATCAAAGGGTGACACCATGTTATTAAATCAAAGGAGATTTATTTTTTGGTGGATGATCACACTATCCATACTTCAATTTCTACCATCCCCAGCCCCAATACAATGACCTTCATGAATTCTGACCTTACTATACTCACAACTGGATCATAGATATTAATTACATACAGTGTATCTTAACGTCGATATGAATGAAATAAAAAATTACGCAACAGTATAGAGAGAGACTTTCAAATCACAACTTTGGAGGTGATTTACAACACGTTAAGGAGGACATGGAAGTATATATCATTGTGCATTCATGATGGTGGTGAATACACAGATCCACTCAACAAATAATTTGTAAATACAAATTTATATTAATGCTCATAATATATACTACGTCTGAAACATATATTTCTATAGCGGTATGGAGGCTTCTTGTACTGTGTGTTTGTTAATTTTCAATATTAAATGTACGCAAAAACATTTACGATATGCACGTACATAAATATATTTTTAAGTTGTTTTATTTACTATTGTACTACTAATTAACATTTTACAAGCTTTTTTATATTTTTCTATTATTTCACATCACGTATTATTTCAGCATAAAAGTGATTTTTATTCTTCTGTTCTAACGTTTCTTTAAGCTAAAATATCAATAAAAAAATCTTTCATCAAAAATTATAAAAAAAATAATTTCCCAAAAATATAGAAGTAATTTGTCTATATACAATGTCTGAAAATGGCTTAATTATAGAAAATGTGAGTACATTACCAGAATAAATGTAGCTGATTATTGTATCCAAGAAAGTATTCTGAGTTGTATTTGAAATTATTATCGGCCATCTTGGATCTGCTATATTAAATGCAATTTTTTTTAAATATTGGATTGAACCATTTGAATCCAACCATTTTTTTTAAATGACATGATAATAATCATCTTACACATGATTTCAATATAGATTTGAATTGGAAAACTTCAGTGAAAACTCCACATCCATAGCATCATCAGTGTTTTGATATTGACCACAAAGTGTTCAGAACAGGGTAAAACGGCCATCCCCAACCTCCATTCAAAAAAATATTTTCAGTAGAAATGGGGATAATTACACATTACCCTTGCTGTTGGATCTTTCTTATTAAATGGCAGATATTTAATTTTAGTGAAGTGTATAGATTAAGTTTATGTTGGTTTTAAGTTGAGAGAATCTGCGATTATGTTCCAATCCTTTTTAAACAGTGAGTATGATAAATTTTAACTGGGGTCATTTGTTGGAAACCCACCGGGTTGGTCTAGTGGTGAACGCGTCTTCCCAAATCAGCTGATTTGGAAATCGAGAGTTCCAGCGTTCAAGTCCTAGTAAAACCAGATATTTTTACTCGGATTTGAATACTAGATCGTGGATACCGGTGTTCTTTGGTGGTTGGGTTTCAATTAACCACACATCTCAGGAATGGTCGAACTGAGAATGTACAAGACTACACTTCATTTACACTCATACATATCATCCTCATTCATCCTCTGAAGAATTATCTTAACGGTAGTTACCGGAGGCTAAACAGGAAAAGAGAGAGGGGTCATTTGTTGGAAGTTGCAAAATTTTTGAATGCTTCTTCTGAAACAATTCCCCTTCAGTCTGTTTTCTGAAGATTTTTCTGTAAAAGTACCTTTCTGTCTAGCAAGAAATGCCTGGAGGAGCACTAGTTTGTGGAGAACGTAATGCACTCCCTTTGTAGAGAGCTGCATATATGGTGGCTGAAGGCAGTTGCTTGTTTGTTTTTAACATGAAGAAAGAAAGGGGAATCTGGGTTTTGTAAATCCTTCTTCTGGTGGTATAGGATGTGCTAACTTGGTTTTTGTCATGCTGCCTGTTTCTTTTGTTTCTTTATTCTTCTTTATAATCTTAGTCTCCATGTTTGTTGGTTGTAATTATTTACAACCTCAAGTCCTGCAAAACCCTGAAAAGGGCATCATACTGGAGAGTGCAGGTCTCTTTTTCTTTATGTTGGACAGCTGCTGAATTTTTTCTCAATTTTCTATCCTTTATTTTCCAGTGTTTTCTTCATCAGTAAAGGAATAAGGAATGTAGAAGTATTTATTACTAAATTGTGCATGTGTATGAGGCAGCAGCGATTACAATAATGAAATCTGTCAACCAAATATAAAATTCCATTTTTTTCTTCCATACATACGTATATCTTCAAAGCATTTCAGGGACTGAAAGGTGAAAAAGGTTCCAAAACATTCTATCTTCTAACATTCCACTTCTAACCATTTAACTGTCACCATTTGTATAAGCTGAAGATAAAATTTGAAAATTCTGAAGGCATTACATGTACTTCACATCAGTAAACAATTTGTTACAGAGATGTTGGTAAAGAGTTATCAAAGGTAAAAGCAAGGTTTTCATTTGGCTAGAAATACTCATAATGTAATTCCAAAAGTTTAAGTTTTAAACCAAAGTTGTTTTATCAGCCAATTGAGTTACTTCATACACTTTGTGAAAATTATTTTGACCAAAGGGTGGAATTTTGTGAGGAATTTATTATTTATTTTGTACAGATGTTCAATGACTACTTGTGCTTGTCAATCTGATGAAAATTCTCATATATGTATTAAGAAAAACTTAGCAATGCTAGACTTCTTGTTCGGTATGGGACCTTATTTCTTCCATATAAATGTAACAGGTGATTCGCATCTTATGATACATGAAATGTTAAAGAACCCTGTGTTTGATAACCACCTTCCTTTTGCTTCAAGTAGCAAAATCTTGAAAACTAGCACTTAATGTATGAGCTTTTCACATTAATGAATGTACCTCGATTAAAGTGTTTCTGAAAGGATAGAACACTGAAGAACAATTAAATAGATAAATCTATAAATATTTTATTCTGATCAGAACATAAAAATACATAAATTATACTCTTAAAATTAAATAATAGGATAAAATTTGAATGTGTTTAAAGTCCTTGCTAATTATTTAATACGAACAATGAATGCTAAGGTAAATACATTAAATATAAAAAATTACAACAAAGTAATTCAGAAGTTGCTATTTAAAACTATTTTCAGCACATATTTATGCACATATTGAACAGGATGCAGATAATTTGTGTTTTGGAGAATTTTCCAAATAGTATAGAAAAGAAAGATAACGTTTAGAATAAAAATTGTGCTCTAATTATGTGAAATATCCCAAATCATAGGCAGAAATGTTATTTTATCAACAAGGAGTACCTCCTCACTACAATAATATTATGTATGTGTTTCTGGATAAAGATTTTCAAAGTACTGGGTAGGATGGGTGGGAGGAATGACCATAATGATCATTGAACCTTAAGACTTTTAATTCTAGAATTATAAGCAATGTTTAGTGTGTGTGTTAATATTTGAAAACAAGAATTGCAGAAAATGTTGAATGAGGAGCATGCATTTTATGTATTTGATACATGATGCATTTTATCATGTGTGGTAGATTACTGTCTTAGCTGGCCTCTGTGGCACAAGTGGTAGCGTCTCGGCCTTTCATCCCGAGGTCCCAGGTTCAAATCCTGGTCAGGCATGGCATTTTCACACATGCTACAAATCATTCATCTCATTCTCTGAACCAATACCTAACGGTAGTCCCAAAGATTAAAAAAAAAGAAAAATTACTGTCTAGATGTATGCCGACAACCAACATAAGTCGCAACAAATTACAATAAACATATAAAAAAAAACTTGAGAAAAGTAGCAGTTTCATATAGTATTTATTGAAGTGATTAGTATGAGTTGTGCTCAAAGTATATCTGACTTTGGCTCGTAAAAACAATAATACTTTACCTATTTAAATCAATGATCGTTGAAAGTGAGCCCCTTCTGATGTGAGACAATTATTCAAGCAATGTTTTCATTACTGTAAGTATCTTTCAAAGTTATTTTTATTGAGACTTTTATAAGTCCTCTTACATCTCTTCTCCGTCTTCAATTCTCTTTCCTTTAAGCAGAGTTATAAGAGTCAATATAAGGAAGAGCCAATAATATATAAGGAAAGAGCCAATAATTTCAGCAATCCACGTCTAATGAGTAAGAAGCATGCTTAAGTCATTTGATCCTGTAATTTGCCAAGAATCTATGGATAAGTTGTAATGCATGAGCTGGAGCTTTGTTGAGAAAAGGCTTTATTATGTATCCATTGTCATTTTTAATAAATTGTAATTTGAAAACTTTTCCCACCGATTTATTTAAAGTAAAAAAGTTTTTCTTTTATGGAAACAAAATTACTCTGTTAATGAATTTTTAAATAAAATTATTATTAAAAAATCTGATGTGGACACCAGATGACTTCCTGGTACATGTATTAAATTACATTTACACATTTATTGCCATGTCATTGGAGTGATAAACTAAAAGATAACAATTTTTTGCAATTTATTAAAGATCAGGCACATATGCCTCAGAGTATATATAGTTTTTTTGAGGGTTTATTTTTCAATCACTCTGTAGTTAAATTTAATGCTGATAAAATTAAACAAAAATTTCAGAATAATTAAATAAAATTAAGCAGAAATTAAACTAGAAAATCCAAAAACAATACGATTCTAAATATTGATTTTCAATAAATATTAAATAATCAGATGTTTCACCAAATATTTACATATATACATATGTAATAATGCCTATTAAATTACATATACACATTTTTAAAAGTACATACAATTTTATTTCACTAATAACTTCTGATATTTTTTCAATTTTTTTTTATTTTTATTATTATTATTGAATTATTATTTACTGTAAAACCTTTTTTACAATCCCAGGTTAATAATTATTAAAACAATACATTTAAATTACAAAACAAGTTAAAAAAAAAAATTAAAAAAAAGAGATGGTCTGATTTAAACCGATGTGCCCTAACCTTGTAAGATTCAAATATTTTGTTAATAAGAATTTTATTTGGCTATAACTCTGGAATCACTGAAAATAAGTAGGACTTATGATATATAATTGAAAAGCTCTTAATAAGGGGTTATTACTGCAGTTAAGAAAAAGTCCAAAATTCAAATTTTTTTGGATTACGGGCTTTTTTGGACACTTTTGTTTCAGTCTAATGTAATCAAAAGTGGAGGTGCACAACTAGATGTTACAACATTCCTAAATATAAAATTTCAACATACTACAGCTAATCATTTTTGAGTATGTGAGATACATTCATACGTACATATATACATATGTATGTACATACAGATGTCAAGCTGAAAATGCTAAAGTCAAAATAACTAAAATACTAGTAAAATGCTAGTCAAAATGATTCAAAGATGATCAAAATGGATATTTCTGTTGAAATCTGAAAACCGTAATTTTTTGCAATCACTATACTTTTACTTTGTACAAGGAAGTAAAAAGAAACCAAACCATATGTGCAACCTGTTCAAAAAGTATATAAATGTATAAAATAACTTTAAAAAGAAAATTAAAAAATAACATTCTACGAGTCGGAGCGTGGAATGTTAGAAGCTTGAAAAAGGTTGGTAGGCTAGAAAATTTAAAAAGGGAAATGGGTAGGACAAATGTGGATATAGTAGGAATTAGTGAGGTTCGGTGGGAAGAGGAAGGCGACTTTTGGTCAGGTGATTTTAGAGTAATTAACTCAGCGTCAAATAATGGGCAGGCAGGAGTAGGTTTCGTGATGAACAAGAAGATAGGGAGGAGAGTGGAGTATTTCAAAACGCATAGCGATAGAATCATTGTAATAAGGATAAAATCAAAACCTAAACCGACAACGATTGTTAACGTCTATATGCCTACAAGCGCCCATGATGATGATGAGGTAGAGTGTGTATACGAAGAGATTGATGAAGCAATTAAACACGTAAAAGGAGATGAAAATTTAATAATAGTTGGAGATTGGAATGCAAGCATTGGAAAAGGCAAGGAAGGAAATATAGTGGGTGAATACAGGCTGGGCAAAAGGAATGAAAGAGGGGACCGACTTATAGAATTTTGCACGAAGTAAAATTTAGTAATTGCCAACACCCAATTTAAAAATCATAATAGAAGAATATACACTTGGAAAAAGCCAGGCGATACTGGAAGGTATCAGATAGATTATATCATGGTTAAGCAAAGATTTAGAAATCAACTCGTTGACTGCAAAACTTACCCTGGAGCAGACATTGATAACGACCATAATTTGGTGATAATGAAATGTAGATTGGGGTTTAAAAACCTAAGGAAAAGGTGTCAGATGAATCAGTGGAATTTAGAGAAGCTTGAGGAAGAGGAGGTAAAGAAGATTTTTGAGGAGGACATCGCAAGAGGTCTGAATAAAAAAGATAAGGTAGAAAATGTAGAAGAAGAATGGGAGAATGTTAAAAAGGAAATTCTTAAATCAGCAGAAGCAAACTTAGGCGGAATAAAGAGAACCGGTAGAAAACCTTGGGTTTCAGACGATATATTGCAGCTGATGGATGAACGTAGAAAATATAAGAATGCTAGTGATGAAGAAAGTAAAAGGAACTATTGGAAATTAAGAAATGCTATAAACAGGAAGTGCAAACTGGCAAAAGAAGAGTGGATTAAAGAAAAGTGTTCAGAAGTGGAAAGAGAAATGAACATTGGTAAAATAGACGAAGCATACAGGAAAGTTAAGGAAAATTTTGGGGTACATAAATTAAAATCTAATAATGCGTTAAACAAAGATGGTACACCAATATATAATACGAAAGGTAAAGTCGATAGATGGGTGGAATATATTGAAGAGTTATACGGAGGAAATGAATTAGAAAATGGTGTTATAGAGGAAGAAGAGGAAGTTGAGGAGGATGAAATGGGAGAAACAATACTGAGATCTGAATTTAAGAGAGCATTAAAAGATTTAAATGGCAGAAAGGCTCCTGGAATAGACGGAATACCTGTAGAATTACTGCGCAGTGCAGGTGAGGAAGCGATTGATAGATTATACAAACTGGTGTGTAATATTTATGAAAATGGGGAATTCCCATCAGACTTCAAAAAAAGTGTTATAGTTATGATACCAAAGAAAGCAGGGGCAGATAAATGTGAAGAATACAGAACAATTAGTTTAACTAGTCATGCATCAAAAATCTTAACTAGAATTTTATACAGAAGAATTGAGAGGAGAGTGGAAGAAGTGTTAGGAGAAGACCAATTTGGTTTCAGGAAAAGTGTAGGGACAAGGGAAGCAATTTTAGGCCTCAGATTAATAGTAGAAGGAAGATTAAAGAAAAACAAACCAACATACTTGGTGTTTATAGACCTAGAAAAGGCTTTCGATAACGTAGACTGGAATAAAATGTTCAGCATTTTAAAAAAATTAGGGTTCAAATACAGAGATAGAAGAACAATTGCTAACATGTACAGGAACCAAACAGCAACAATAACAATTGAAGAACATAAGAAAGAAGTCCTAATAAGAAAGGGAGTCCGACAAGGATGTTCCCTTTCTCCGTTACTTTTTAATCTTTACATGGAACTAGCAGTTAATGATGTTAAAGAACAATTTAATTCGGAGTAACAGTACAAGGTGAAAAGATAAAGATGCTACGATTTGCTGATGATATAGTAATTCTAGCCGAGAGTAAAAAGGATTTAGAAGAAACAATGAACGGCATAGATGAAGTCCTACGCAAGAACTATCGCGTGAAAATAAACAAGAACAAAACAAAAGTAATGAAATGTAGTAGAAATAACAAAGATGGACCACTGAATGTGAAAATAGGAGGAGAAAAGATTATGGAGGTAGAAGAATTTTGTTATTTGGGAAGTAAAATTACTAAAGATGGACGAAGCAGGAGCGATATAAAATGCCGAATAGCACAAGCTAAACGAGCCTTCAGTAAGAAATATAATTTGTTTACATCAAAAATTAATTTAAATGTCAGGAAAAGATTTTTGAAAGTGTATGTTTGGAGTGTCGCTTTATATGGAAGTGAAACTTGGACAATCGGAGTATCTGAGAAGAAAAGATTAGAAGCTTTTGAAATGTGGTGCTGTAGGAGAATGTTAAAAATCAGATGGGTGGATAAAGTGACAAATGAAGAGGTATTGCGGCAAATAGATGAAGAAAGAAGCATTTGGAAAAATATAGTTAAAAGAAGAGACAGACTTATAGGCCACATATTAAGGCATCCTGGAATAGTCGCTTTAATATTGGAAGGACAGGTAGAAGGGAAAAATTGTGTAGGCAGGCCACGTTTGGAGTATGTAAAACAAATTGTTGGGGATGTAGGATGTAGAGGGTATACTGAAATGAAACGACTAGCACTAGATAGGGAATCTTGGAGAGCTGCATCAAACCAGTCAAATGACTGAAGGCAAAAAAAAAAAATAAAAAAAAATAACTTTTAATATCTGCTTCTGATTGTGAATTATTTTATAGTAATTTTTTATAATCAATATATTTATTTACCTTAACATTATTTCATGTCTGTATTTAAATAATTAATAGACTTAAAACACATTCATTTTTTATCCGATAATTTAATTTTATATTTATAATTTAATTAATATTTATTTGATCTATATAATGGATTTTTGTGTACTGATCAGAACTACAATTTATTTGTACAAGAATATATGTGACAGAGATTTAATAATTTAGTAATATTCAAAATTAACAATATTCACTTGATCAAATTTGTTGTGCCAAATATTTCACTGAACCTTTTTCCCTGAGCTTTCCGCATCTAAACTGAATGGGAAATTGTTGCATTTCCATAAATCCACCAAAGTCCACTTCACTAATAAAAATTTTTTAAAGTTGATCTTCACTGCAGTTGTGGTGTAATGACTACTACATCTTGTTCAGAATTTTAGGAGTTTAAAGCTAGAACCTATCTTGATGGATTTAATATTTTTCATATTTATGGTAATAAAAACAAATAATTTCATTGATTTTCTTTTTTTCAAAAAATGTTTTATTAAAGTGTAAAAATGAAATAAAATTTTATTACAATAAAATTATGCTTATAGAATAAATAAATAAATAAATAAATACAATGTATAAATTATTATTTAATTATTAAATTTATATACCATAATACGATTATCTTAGATTAAATATCACATTAAATCCTTTCTTAGATTTTAATGTGGTTGTCATTATTACATCAATTTTATCTACGGTACTATGTTCAGGCCCTGGTTGTATATTATATCGTCGCAAAAGTGTAGATAAAACAGTCTTCATTTGTAACATACCATATTTTTGTCCTATACAATTTCTTAAACCTGCTGAAAATGGCATATATCAATATGGATGTCTTGTTCGACAATTTTCTGGAAGAAAATTATCCGGGTTAAATTTACCAGGATCTTTCCAGTGATCTGGATCACGATGTGTTTCATATATAAATATACCTATATCAGTACCTGAAACAACAAGAATGAAACATTACTTGGATTGTTTTTATTAACACTGTGTTGAACACAGTGGTTTTTACCAAATTGTAATACCTTTTTTTTACACCTTTGTACATCTTTAACTAAGAGCTTTCAAAGCTGAAAATTTGAATACTTAACAAAAATATTAATTAGTTATGAATCAAATTAAAATGTAAATAAATAAAAGAAAAAAATATTTTGTCTAGAAATAGAAAATGTGCTCTATAACTAAATTTTAATGTACCTGTTGAAGTTTCAAGGCCAGAAGAGATATGTAGATTTGATGCATATTTCACCTGCTAATGAATTATAAAATGTGAAACTTACAAAAATCTAAATAATTGAAACCTTTAAGAGCTATATATTTATTTTATGAACAATTGGAAAAAAAACATTTCCCCAAAAGAATTGATATCCTTTTGATTTTCAACATAGAGAAAGTGGAAAAACAGATTGCAAAAGAAATAATGAAGTAAATGAATATTTAATACGTTTTAATTTTGAATATGGATGAAAGTTCATCCATATACTCCAGCGAGTTCATTCTATTATTTTTATGTTCCTAAATATATATATCCTAAATACAATTATTTGAAGAGAAAAGTTCAAATGCATAAATTCCAACAGTAATAGAAAGGTAGGAATTAATAAAAGTATTTATTGATTTAAATATCCATACATAGGCATGGATCATGTTAGAAGTTTAATAACGTTTTACTGGATAAATCGATTTTGTTAAAATTTGGTTCAGAGATTCGTGTATATGGGGTAATTTTCTGGTATAATTTTGGAAGCAGAAGAAGAATTATAGCAAAAAAATAGTTCAATTTGATTTTTATAAGTAGGAGTAAATTTTAAAGGTTCATAGAATTACTTGTATATTATTTTCACTTTATTGGGATCATAACTCTGGAGATATGCTGCAAGAAGGAAAGTACAGTAATCAGTCAATAAATGTGGATTAGGTTTTTTCTGCTTCTCTTGACATTTCATGACCCAAAAAATAAAAAAATAAAAAAAAAAAATGTTGGGGATAATGTATATATGTAAGCGTGTTAACATTTTTGAAGTTCAATAACTTTTAACTGGATAAACTGATTTTGATGAAATTTGGTACAGAGATTAGTGTATATGGGATAATTTGTTGATACAATTTTGGGGACAATATCTGCAGGGGAATAAATACTTTTTTAGGGTCAATTGTATCAACATTTTGCAAACATAACCCCACTTTATATTAAGCTCAGTAGTGCGTGCTTATCTTACTGTTCTTTAAAAAAATTTGCCCCAAAATTCCTCCTTCCCCAAAATATAAAAAAAGCTATCTTTTTATTTACATTTTTTTAACAACTTCCTAGACATAGTAGTAGTAGTGCAAGTGACCCAAAAAAATACTTTGAGGACAATATTTGAGGCAGGGCAGTCTATAAAATTTTTAAAATATTGATTTCCTGAAATTTAAAATGTTTCTTGATTTGTTTAAACTTTTCATATTATTAAAACTTTAATTAATAAACTTTTAGTAATAATATTACAATAAAATTTCATTGTAATTCACCCCTACCCATAAAAAAGAGATCTTAGGTAACGTAATATTATACAATTAGAAGTTATACTGTTGTGTCAAAGTTATAATTGTAACTATGTTTTGATTTATATAATTTGCTGCACAGGGGAATGATAAGCCTAATTTTTTTGTCAATTATCATTTTACTTGATATCTTCAGACTGGATTAATTTATATTTATGAAATTTTGAATGATGATTTCTGAATGTCATTGATGTTATTCAGTTGTGGTAGCAATTGCTCAAGGTAGTGGGGAGATAAAGTAACCATCTGTCTCGTATCAAAGAATTTTACTCAAAGAGTAGAATTATTTTTTTATTTATAATTTTGTACTACCTACTTATCTTATTTACTAATTAATTAATTTACTTACTAGCTTACTTACCTTAATGTTCCATTTAACCATCCTTCTATGAAGTAGTCTATCAAAAGCAAAGACATCAGTAGCCAAAGTTGTGTAATTTTCCTGGCTTTAACAGGAAAATCTCTTTCATGGCTTTTACAAATAAATAACAAGATGCGTAAAATTTTATGGTATTATTTATTGCAAATTAAAATTATTTTTTCTAATATGTTTCAATCTTTTATTAACTTCAGCTCAAGAGAGCCAGTATTTTTTTAAAGCGCAACTTTATAATAGTAAACATTAATATTTTATATGATAAGTGTAAAACTGGCAGAATGAATGTATATAATCTATACAAAGTAAGATGAAATACTCAGCATATTTAAACATTGCATTTTTGTAAACTCCAAACGAAACATCCATTATGAACTGAGCAAAAAAATTATTATGATAGTATGGAGAAGTGAGTTAAAGAGACTTTTTTAATAAAATCAATTATACTAAGTCATAATTAATTAAATTTTTTAAATTACTTTATTTGATCATTCATTCATAATGTACCCTACTGAATACTTGTTAATGGAGTTAATGGTCATTCTCGTGCAATTCAATGTATTTTTAAAACTTAGTTTTCTTGTTTACTGTGTATAAATTTATTTCAGTCACATATTTTATTTATAATAGAAAGAAAGATTCATGAAAATCTTAACATTTTTATTCATAAAAGGTTGTATTGCCTTATAATCCCTATTAAAGAATATACTGTTAGATTTCATTATCAAATTCCTCATTCTATTGAAAAATACCATAGAAAGTATAGTTCCTCCTTAAAATATTATAGAAAGTAAAAATACTGCTTGTTCTAATGCAGATAATTGTATCAAATTTAACCCTATGGTAATTACAGTAAACTGTTATACAGTATGCTTTTGCATTAATGGTTTGATGTAATGATAATTATGAGACAGCTAGCAAGTAACGTTGGGTGTTTCATTTACATTTCATTCTTAAATGGAAATATTATGTAAATGCTACTTATATGATCAAAATATTAATCAATAAGTTGGAGGCAACAGGATTTTTACTAATAGAAAGTCATCAGGAGGATGGTTTTTAAATTATAGAATTTTTATTTTATTTTTATTATTTTTTTATTTTTATTTATATATTTTTTGTTCAAATATGAGTCAGGTTTGATTTGTAAGAAGTATTTGTCTGTAAGTAGTTAATGTAAAATATTCTCACTCAAAGAAACTTACATGTTCCTAAGCTAACATGCTTACTTGCTATACACCTGTAAATTACATAAGTTGAGTTACAACTTGTGCAATTATTTTAATAACAATAATTAATCAATTATAAGTTAGTTCAGTTATTATTTGAATATGTATATTTAGTTTATAAAAAGTCAATGCCAGTCCATTTCATTTTTTAAATTCTTAAATAAAACTTAGATTTTATTGTTATTATTATTTTAATTTAAATATTCTATGATAAAAAAAAGTAAAATTTACCTTTAGGAACTACAAAATCGCCCACTTTTACGTCCTCTTCTAATTGTCTACCAATAGCTGGTAATGCTGGAAATAATCTCATAGTCTCTTTTATAACCCGTTCTAAATATTCTAATTTATTAAGATCATATAGGCCTGGTTCTGTATACTTATCATTACCAAATATATAATTTAGCTCTTCATGAACCTGTTCAAAAAAGAACAATGAAAAATTAAAAAGTTTTTAATAATTTAGTCATTAATCCTAACTAAATATTTTACTAGATATAGAAGAATTTTATTTAATGGGCAAAGGCTAATACTAATTACGTATTAGCCTTTGCCCATAAAGAATCTTATTGTATAAGATTCTTTTCTCTAAAGAAAAAATTGATTAGAAAAATACTAAATGATTTATTAAGATGTGCGCTGATTGATTAGAAGGCTCTTCAAGAAAGTATATTTTCAAAGAAAAGGTAGAATGATAGAATAGTTGCTAGGACATTATAACATGAAACTATAGATGCATGACAGGGGAGGTAAAACAATAAACTTGTTAGTAAGTTTATCAGTCACATAACTCCATTAATTATTTTAGAGATAACTTAAAAAGTAGATGGTCATAGAGGATTTTTTAACACATTTGTTCCCATGAAAAATCACTGGTTAGGAAAAATAAGAATTATTTATAATATTTCATGTAGGCTGAGAGGGTACATACTGTGTTATTTTTTATTTGACCACTAGAAGAGGATTTGCAGAGAAAATAATGCTTGTATCAGCGTGCGAGAGAATCTTCGGAAATATAGGTAATATTTAGTATTAGGAAAACAAGAAAGAATTTTACATCTTTTTGTACATCATATGATGAAATGTAGTCAGGAGGTATATAATAAACTGATGCTTTTTTGTAGAATTCTCCAGGTTTATAGATAGTTAGGGTAGTTAATTAGAAACAGGTTCTGGTGTTAACTTTAATGATCGGGAAGTAATGGATTTTTTTTTTATTTTTGTTGTTGCAGATATACGAGGTTTATAAATAAACTAATGAGTATGGTTCAGGAAAAAATTTTTATTTACAGTCCAATTATACATCGACTCTAACACCTTTGAAATAGTTCCCTTGGGAAGCCACGCAATGCTTCAAATGGTTTCCCCATTCTTCACAGCAGTGTTGGAACTCAGAAACTGGAATATCATTCAGATGTTCAGTTACATTTTTTTAATGTTTTCTACTGTTCGAAAATGGTGTCCTTTGGTGTTTTTTTTAAGTCGCAGGGACTCAAGTCAGGTGAATAAGGTGGTTGAGGAACTACAGTAATGTTTTTCTTTGCCAAAAAATTATTAATTGTGAGTGCAGTGTGACAAGGTTCATTGTCGGGATGCAGCATCCAGTTTGGTGGCTGTTCTCATGCAGGCAACTTTTTTCCGCAGTCTTTCAAGAATTTCTCAGTAAACATATTGATTTACAGTCTGTCCTGTAGGCAAAAACTCCTTATGGACAATGTCATTACTGTCAAAGAAACAAATTAGCATGGTTTTGATTTTTGATTTGCTCAGTTTTGCTTTTTTAGGATGTGGGGAGTTTGAAGTGTGCCACTCCTTGCTGTGGCATTTTGTTTCTGGGTCGTACTCAAACATACAAGATTCATCTTCAGTAATAACATTAGTTTTAGAAAATCAGGATTAGTTCAATTCATCCAAAAAGATCACGGCACACTCCCACATTGTTGTTTTTCTGTTCAACATTGAGGTTTTTTGGGACCAATTTTGCACAAACTTTTTTCATATCCAATTCATTTGTAAAAATTTGATGGACAGTGGTATGGTTCAAATTCAATTGTTCTGCAATTATGCTGACAGTTAATCGCTGGTCTTACCATATCAAGTCAAGATTATCAAGCCATATCATATCAAGATTTGTTCAACATTGTCATCACTTTTTGACATTAATGGTCTTCCAGAGCGTGGATCGTTCGCAACTGATTCCTGGCCATTTGAACACACGTTTTAAACCACGTTGAAAATTGGGCTCATGACAGAGCATCATCTCCATACGCCATTTTCAGTAGCGTTCTCACAGAGTTTAACACAAAACTTGATTGCACAATATTGTATATAATTAATATCACTCATTTTTGTAATGCACAACAAAAACCTGTTTCACAAAAAGTTTGTTTACTCTCATGTGGTAACAATAGACTAAAAATATTAATACTGAATATAAATCAGCTGTTCATATAATTGTATGTTTACTTTGGCTGCCAAAAAAACTAGTCTCATTACTTTATTTACAGAATTTGTAAGTTGGTAATCTTATTAATATTTTCATTGATCCATTTCTGTTCTTCTTGGCTTAAAGGAATGTTCTTAATGGCTTAAGGGAATGTTTGGTAAGGCTATGGCTTATTTCTATTTTATTTTATTTTTAGTCTACATGTAATGTATGAACAACATAAATATTGCTTGGAAAAAATATTACCTGCAGTATATATGATGGATAAACCTGGTTTTTTTGTACCATTGATTATATTATAATTGTATTATCATTAATCAATTAATTTGTTATTGATAAATAAATCTATGTAGTGCTTTCTGCAACTTATTTTTGTTACATTAATTAAAATTAAAAAAAAAATCATATCTATGAAGTTGTTAAAATTCAACACTAATGATGCCTTTATTTTTTTCTGGAGGTTACACCATAATCAAAACCATAATTTCAAAATAAACATAAAAAATTAAAATGTAAAAGAAAATAGTGTTTCTTTTTATTTAGATGATTTAAAATTGAGCATATTGATCCACAGAAATTATTATTTTTATCACTATAAATGACAAAAGCAGTCTTAATTAAAATAAAATTTCTTAACTGTTTATATTTAAATTATTAAAATAATACATACCAATTCTTGTACATCTGGATGCATGGCGATTAATAAAAGTGCAAAACTCAATTCAGTAGCTGTAGTTTCTTGGCCACCAATTATAATAGTCATTGTTTCATCTCGCAATTCATTATCAGTCATTCCATTACCTAACATCAAATCTAAGAATGCCAATTTACCACCATCTTCTGTAAACGATAAAGAAAGTTTTACTTAATTACAATCTTTAAAATATCTTTTAATGAAAGGCTTACAATTTATTGTTAAGAAGAATCCTGAATAAATTATCCTGAACATAAGCAGTACCTTGGTCGATTGTCTTCTTTGTCTACTTCTTTCCTGATGAAAGATAGTATATATTGTTAAGACCTCAAACATAATAAGATGTAAATTTTGTTTCTACATAATTGTAGATCTCTATTGAGATTATCTATTGGATAAGTTTTTCACAGTTGTTCCAGTGTTTTTCAGTTGTCAGTTTTTGTCTAGTACAAAGAAAGAAAATTCAGTCATAAAAAAAGAGAAAAAAAACCATCTCTCATATAAGATTTTGAAAATTTTATTTACTTGAAGTTTTCTTCGTAAAATTTTATTTTTTGATAAAATGCCTCCTATACAAGAAACATATAAAAAACTTATGCAAGAGAACTAGAAATCTGTTTAAACTTTCTGTAATTCTTATGGAAAACAGAAATAAACAACAAAATTGCATACAGGCTAATAATACTTTAATTTAAAAAAAAAATTAATTACACTGGTCAACATAAAATTTGGAACCGAACAGGGAGTTCTATATAATAATTTGTATGCTGAATCTGAATATCTATTTTGAAACAAACCATCACGTAACATTCTTAAGTTACAAAACACCTTAAATTTATTTATTCCATTATTCTTGGAACGAACAATACAAATAAGTTAGAATCTCTGTATGTTTGCTCACATCTGATTTATATTGCAATGCATGCTGTAGAACCGTATTTGATACATAACAGTTGAATGCTGTCATTTCATGCCAAGCCAGACATGTATAGAAAAGTCAGAGAGTCAGATAATGAGCAATTCAACATGATGAAATTTTCTTCATGTTGTAGCTCTTGGTATGACTAGATACTAGGTATACTCTTGGTATTCTTTAATTGTGGTAGTGGTTTTATCATACATATATATATATATATTACAAAGATTGTTTCTAACAATCAACAAAATTGTTTATAAGTAATGCTATAGATGTAGTGAAAGATTTTTATGACAGAACAAATTTTGGTATTATTTTATTGAACATCAAGATTTGTTAAGTTGTGTGTGTGTGTGTATGTGTGTTTGTGTTTTATTGCACTCCATGGGAAACAATTTTATGAAGAATTTTGAGTAATTAAGTATTAACAAATTAAAACTTAATTATTTTTATAATTAAGTATTTTTGTAGTATTTCAGTTTACTTTCTTTCATTAAAACATTTTGAATTTTACAATAAATAAAAATCGGTTTTGTAAAAATTCTCCAAATATTTTTTGTTACTTTTGCGGAGAATTCGCCACCAAAAGTTAATAAAAACCACTATCAAATCTGCTGAAAACTGTTTACAGACATTATTTTGACTGTCCCTTGGGAGACCGAGATAAATCCTGGGGTCCACATATAGCATGTATCAAGTGCTACATTAAACTAACACAGTGGTTAAAAGGAAAAAAGAGCATTTGCGTTTTGGCATACCTATGATTTGGTGACAGCTTACTAACAATTATGATGACTGCTATTTTTGCTTAACAAATAATAAAAGCAGTATTGCATACCCAAATGTTCGTTCAGCTATAAGATCAGTACTTCATGGTGTTGATTTACTGATTCCGATTGCTCCAACTTCTTGGAAAGAAATTTCTGATTTCCCAGAAGGCTCAACCAATGAATCCTCTAGTTCAATAGATATTAATTACATTCCAGAAGAATCAAATACCTAACCTCACCTCATCACACAAGCAGAACTGAGCGACCTAATTCGTGACTTGTATTTGTTGAAACAACATACAAAATTCCTAGTTCATGTCCTAAAGAATGGAATTTATTAAACAACAAAACTAAAATTTTAGTATATAGAAATCGAAACAAAAATTTACTGAAATACTTTAGAAGAGATAGTTTAATTTGTTCCTGCCATGACGTTAGGGAGATGTCTGAATTGGACATTGAATATGTTGTTCATGATTGGCGTTTGTGCATAGATTCATCAGAAAGAAGCTTACGGGCACTATTATTGCATAGCTTGAATAAGTTTTCTTCTATACCGGTAGCACATGCTGCAGGAACGAAAGAAACATAGAGAAGTATGTCAAAAATTTTAAAAGCTACTAAGTATGATGATCATGGCAAATCATTGCTGATCTGAAAGTGATAGGGCTTCTTCTTGGTCCCCAGAGCGGCTTTACAAAATATATGTGTGTGGAATAGTTGGGCTACAGATAAACATTATTCAGTTAAAGACTGGCCAAAAAGAAATTAGTTTATCCCAGGAATGGAAAATATTGTCAATATTCCCCTTGTCAAAACAGATTGTATTATTTTACCACCTCTACACATAAAAGTAGGCCTGATGAATTTTGTATAAACATTAGATAAAGATGGAGGTGACTTTAAAAATTTAAGTGAGGTTTTTTCACAATTAAGTGAAGCCAGATCAAAAGAGGAAATATTCATCGGGCCACAAATAAGAAAATTAATTCGTGAAAATATATTTGACAACAAACTGAATCCTCAAGAAGTGGCAGCATAGAAATCATTCAAAAATGTTGTTACTGATTTTCTTGAAAACAAAAAATCATGATCAGCTTATAAATGAACTCTTAGTGAACTACAAAAACTTAGGCTGCAGAATGTCATTGAAATTCATTTTTTACATTCTCATTTGGAGTTTTTCCTTTAAACTTGTGTGACATCAGCGACGAACAAGGAGAAAGGTTCCACCAAGATATATTGCAGATGGAACGTTATCATGGCAGATGGGATGAATCTATAATGAGTGACTGCTGCTGAATGATAAAAAGAGAAGACTTCACTGAAGACAAATGGAAAATAAGAAAAAAGGAATTAAGATAAACATAAATGCCTGCAAAATAAAAGTAGGAATTTTAATTGTAATTATTATTATTTTTGTATTCTATTATTTAAGAAGTTTCTCAATAATTTAAAGGGTTATAACTAAAAATCTGAGGGTGATGAAAAAAATTGATTTCATTTTAAGATTCAGCATAAAAAATACATTTTAATTCATCTACTTTTATCTCAGTTCCAACTTATTTATTTCTTTTTCTGATGACCTGTGTTGTCTGTGTATATGTAAATTTCATATGTCTGTATGAAATTTTCTCAGTAAATCATTGTCTTTTATCCCAGATTTCTCAAAAACTACTAAAAATATAGTTGTGGGACCTATGTTTTTCTTCTATTTTTTAGGTTAGATTTCCTATAAAATCACTGAATTTATCCCTTAATTTGGGTCCCAAGAATACAATCTGGCTTAATTTTACCAAGGGTGCAGAAATCAGGACGAAATCTTAGCCTCGTTAACAAAGGATTTCTAGACCCATGTTTATATAAATATTCTTCTTTGTTTTCACTAGTAGAAAATGTCCTTATAGTTTGTTACATTGTTCATAAATCACCTTTTTCTTTTTCTTTTTTCTGTTTAGCCTTCGAAATCACTGTACGGTATTACTTCAGAGGATGAATGAGGATTATGTAAATGAATTGTAGTCTTGTACAGTCTTAGGCTGATGTGTGGTTAATTGAAACCCAACCACCAAAAAAATACCAGTATCTACAATCTAGTATTCAAATCTATATAAAAGTAATTGCCTTTACTAGGATTTGAACCTAGAAAAGAACTCTCAACTTCGAAATCAGTTGATTGGCGATGATGAGTTCACCACTAGGCAACCCGGTGTAAAATAAATTATACACTATACAGTAAATGTTTGTACAAATAATATAATTGTTGAGCTTTTTAAATATTAAACATTTAGTTTTAATCAAAAGGTTTTTCTACATAGAACTCTACTTCGATTTTAGATCTGATGTAGCATTATTGTCAGTGTCTATATTTGGTTCTATTACAATAAAAATAGCACATTAATCACTCTTGTGTTGATTTTAAATTCATATTATCATCTTAGAATCCATGATATCAACACTTTATTTCTAATTTCACAGGTAAGAGCTTACAGTAGGTCTAGATTTACACTGTGTTGTTGATGTCATTTCTAAGAAATCTCATCAATTAATAATTTTGTGAAAATTTGCTAATAATGTTGGCATAGTATAAGTTTACAATTTATATATTGTCAAAATATTATCTAATCTTCATCCTGGAAAAATTGAAAATTATAAATAATTGAAACTGGTTGTTCATACAATAAAATGTACTCCCATCATGCAATGTCAATTTTCCAGTAACATTTAAAAATTTAAAATTCCAGATCAGTTTTTAACAAAGGTTTTTCAATTTTACTTCTGACAATTTTAGACAATAAAATTATGAAGGAGAAACCATTACTTACCTAATTTTTTATAATACTCATCCTTGCTCATTTCCCATTCTTCATGTTTTTCTTTTATAACTTTTTCTGTGAACTGTAGAGTCGATTTAACTGCTTCATCATGAACTTTTTTTATATTACTTAGTGAAAATAATATTGGTATTTGTAACCATATTTGTACCATTCTTTGTTGCCAAACCTTAAACAAAAAAGTTTTTAAAATCTATTTCTTTAACATTATTACTAAGAGTAGATGACACAAGGGAGATATTAAAAGTAGATTAGCGAAAGAAAGATCCTCCAAGAAAAATAGACGTTTTACTAGTATTAAATTTAGATTTAGAATTTCTTAAAAATATTTTTTAAGTGTATCCTTTATGGTAGTAGAACATGGATGATAATTAATTTAGAAATGAAAAGAATAGATAGGTGGTTTCTGAAGTATGGGTTACAAGCGTACAAGAAAAATTAGATTGGTTGATCAGGAATAATTTCTCTATAACCCAGTAGGCTATTGTCATTAATACACCACTTTCAGGATATCAAATATTTTTAAATTGAATAGTTTTTTATTACTTCTATGTATATTATTTATTAGATTTTACAATTACACTTAATGAAAAAAACTTAATATTCTTTAAAAGAAGTAAAGTACTTCTTGATGCTTGTAATTTGTGAAACTGTCAAATAGCTGAAATGATATGTGAATGTTCTAAATATCAGCAGAATAAATTTGTTTATATATTGGTAGCTCAATATTCTATATTGTTGTGTCATATTCATTCTTAAACCTAATTTCAGAGAAAATGAAGTGATTGTATTAACATATTTTAATTATAAAGAGAACCTATGTAATAACATATCCTGAACTCATTGTGAAAAAAAATTAAATCTTGCTTAGCAAACTACATAGTTATAATTAAATTTATATAAAAATTAAACATTTTTATAAATGGGAATTAAAATTAAAATAAAATTTAAAATTATTATGTTCATAACAGTTGATTGTCAATAGTTAAAATAAGTCAACGTTAAAAGAAAACATCTTGTCAGTAAGATGTTTACAACTGTTATGTATTGATTACATTTATAAAAATTTATATGCACAACTATAAAATTCATAATTTATCAGTAATCCCTGATGATGGAGGAATAATCCGAAAGCGCTTGGATAGTTGATACTCACAATTGTTGGTAAGTGGATTCTCTATTTTTATATAAATTGTATAATACTAACAGTGCCAGATGTTAAGATAATTGGACCTTATAATTAAATGTTTATAAAGATTATAGTTTTTATATTCATCCCCACTAGTGTGATTAAGATTAAATTTACACGCAGAACATTCCAAATCAGGTTGCTCTGGATTGACAAATGTAAATTTCATAAATGTAGTCATCCATCAATCTTTATTACTGTTAGAAACAGCAGGTATCTGATGATGAATGTGTACAGTTTGGAAGTTGTTCTGGTTTCACTGAGGTTATAAAAAGATATCAGTCATTGAATTCACATCCTTTTTATATTTTCAGACATATGTGGTAATTGTAGAATAGTCTTCTGCAATTCTCTTTGCACATAATGGATTTTATTAACATGCTCTCTTTTGATTTTAACGTCTCTATTTTGACATATAATTCAATCAATACTCCGTTTGTTGTTAGGAGATGTATAATTAATAATATGCAGCAACCTTTTTACCTCTAAAAATGTACAGTCTTTAAATACCATATTTGATCTCCTAGAAACAATCTTAAACATTCTTGGAGATGTCTGGTCTAAGGACATTATGGTTTTGAATATATCTTAAGATTAAGGAACAATTTTGATTTAGATTCTGTATTTGTAGTATTAGGAGCACAGTGATAAATAAAAAGGATTCAATCATTTTTATAAAGTACCTTTGTAATTATTAACATGGCTGCAGTATTTTTTTTATGCATATAATTTTTGTGAGTTACAAGTCCCCATTGTCTGGTATTCACTTTTCCACAGGTGCATTATAAGGCACCTGCATCTTGTAAGCATTTTCCTCTTTTAATGCTAACTGTCAGTCACTGATAGAACTATTTGTAAATTTTATATTCAAATGGTGTGGTACCAATCACTCAGCAGCAATACAAATTTAATCCTTCTAATGTCGAAATTTAATCTTTAAAATTACTCATTGAGTAAATCCTGTCCTGTGGACTGGGATCCCTAGCTGTGAGCATTGGTTGTATTTCCAGGTTAAGGGAACAGGTATCAGTATGATGGTTTGCTGAGATTAAGGGGCAACCCGAATAAGCAGTAACAGGCAGCAAGGCCTGAATAAAGCTGCCTGAATAATTAGCAAGGTCTGAAGTGGTGTGGTGAGATACTGTCAAGAAAGAGGGACAGTGCACTTAAAAAATGCAACTAAGCCAAAAACAATCTTGTGAAATGGTGAGTATCAACTACCAGTAAATAATTTGACTCATCCCTCATGTGTGGCGGCAGAATAACGGCTGTGGGCCATAAAATAGCTTCCAGCAGCTTAAAAATGGCTTTGAAACAAAGCGACCTCTTTGTAAGAACAGCTTATGGAAAGTTTGATTAGGAAACAACCACGGTTAGGGCGTTCCCCTGAGGCAATGTGTAGTACTTGGACTTCCAGGGGTGCTATGAGAAATAGGTTACTAGGAAAAATGAAAGATGGGAAACAGCACAGGAAAGGTAACGAGTTAAAGATTGGAATACAAATGTGGGACATTAACTGGGAAGATAGAGGAAGTAATAGACATAGTGATTACTTAAGGTTTGGATATCCTAGGTTGAGTGAGACAAAATGGCATGGAATGGGGAATAAAAAAAAAGCAGATACTATAAATTGGCGTGGAATGGAGGTAAAGAGTGTAAAAATGGAGTAGGAATTATCCTATAAAAGGAGTGGTATAACAGACTAAAGATGTGGAATATGTAAATGATAGAATAATTAAATTAAGCTTTCCTATCAGAGGAGAGGTTAGAGAATTTATCCAACTCTATGGTCCTCAACAGGGAAATAAAGAGAATGATCAAGAAAAATTTCTGGAGGTTGTAGAAGGTTTAATAAGAAAGAATAAGGTATGAGATATGAATGCACAGATTGGTAAGAAGAGGATAGGAATGGAGGAGTTAGTTGGTTCATATGGTTAGAGAAAAAGGAATGAGGAAGGAAATATGTTACATGACTGTCAAAGGAACGAACTTGTAGAAAAGACATGGTTCAGAAAGCAAATGTGAAAGTAAACAAGGTATGGTTGGGATGATCGTTGGGAAGTCATTAATTGACTAATTCCTGATAAAATAGGATGAAAGAGAGAATTAATGGATATAGAGGCTGCCCTGGGAGAAGCATTTGATGTTAAACACAGGTAGTGAAAGTGAGAGTAAGAGGGTTTGTGAGTAATTTTAAGAAAAATACAAAACATATTATTCTAAGGAGTGAGGTAGGAGAAATGGAGAAGGAATAGAAACAGTTTAAAAATACCATGTGGTAAAATGTGCTACAGAACATTACAAATTGCACAGGGAAAGATGGAGATGTTTTGTAAGATACAAAACAGAGAGGGAAAAGAAAAGGGTGTTTCTAGAATGAAAGGTGATGTGATAGCCTAAAGAAACAAAATGTGTCAAGAAGAAAAGAGGAATTGAAAAAGGATAATAAAGGAAGATAAGGAGAGGTGTTGGAGAGAGTTTGTAAATGATTTAGAAGAGAATGTTGGTAGTAGAAAGAAACAATTGTACGGCCTGGTGAAGAAGAGGAAAAATAAAAATGAGATAGCAGCGTTGATAAAAAACAAGGATGGAAAAGATATGGTGAAGAAGAATAATAATAAAGATAGATGGAGAGAGTATTATCATGATCTGGTGAATGTGTATTGGGGTAGCCCAATGGGGAATATAATGGAGAAGTTTAGTTTAAATTTCTCTCTTAAATACGTAACTATTAAAATTTTTTGATTCATATTGATAAATAGGATGAGGATTTTACTCTTGCAGATTTTACATTCTTATTCTACATATAATAACTGGATTTAAATCCATTAAGTCCAATTAATAAATATATTTCAATCTAGTACTGATGCAAAGACAAACTTATTATCAAGATTTATACTGATTATAAAATTGCATATAAATTTACCTTGAACACAGTTTCCAAATTTTTAACAAAATCACACATCCATTTCCATGTTGAGCTTTTCTGATACACCCATTGCTGTTCTACAAATTGCATCTAATGTTACATAATGCTACATATGGATATACATCTGTACATTCACCAACTCTTGAATTGATCTGTGAAATTAGAATTAATTATTCTTAAATCCAGTTTAAAGGATTTTGAAAAAGTAAACCGATAATGAGCGTATTTAAAAAATGAATTGTATTTAGTACCAATTTGCTTAAGTTGAATTTTAAAACTTCAAAGTAAATAAATATGTTTTTCTGATCAGAAAATAATTATATATTATTTACATTATGTTAAGAATGGTGTAAATGTATTATTCCACTGATAACAAAGAACAGCTGCTTTAATATTTCACTGGAAGAGAATAGTGTGACAATGAAAAAACCAATGATCAGTTAAGCATTAAAAAGAATCATAAATGAGAAGAAAGTAAGTGTTTGCAATCCATGTATTCATATATGAATATATCTATTCATATATAAAAATAATAATTACATAAAATAATTTTGAAGAAATTATGCAAAACTTATAAATAAAATTGAAACATACAATATAAAATAACAATTTTGAAGGTTATACGTTCTAATATTGTAATAAGTAAATGTCTGTTAAGAAAGCAGAAAGTTCAAGTTTATCTAATCAGTATTACTTTTTAGGAATGTGTGTTTTATTTTTTACAGAGGAAGGATCTTAATTTAATTTTAAATAAATTATGTGAAGGTTCTTTTGTAGGTTGAAGAATGATTTATTGAAAGTAGAAATTAAGATTAATTAAATCCTTTCTCATTGGCTCAAAGTATTGCACTGCATCACTAAAAGTAATTTTGTTATCTGGTTTGATAAAAGTTAATATTATTATATTTTGTAGGAGTGATATTTAAAAAAAAAATTTGATACAATCATAAATGTAAGCGCAAGAAAATATTAAAATTTTTAATTTAGTAAAAGGTGGTTTATATGATTTTTTTTACTGGCATAAAAGATATGACTGCCCATTTTTCTTCTGATTTTTTTAAAGTAAATGTAATATTATATTTAAGACAGAAATATGTATGGGATTAACAGTTATTTATGACTAGCTTAGGGATTGAGTTAGATGCGTCAAAACAAAACAAGTGGTTTAATATTGAACTAAACAAAATCAATTTAATCATTCTATGAAAATTTACCATCTAACAAGACATCTCAAACATTTTACACAACGGTTCAAAATGTAATTCCATTATGCATTCAAGTGTAAAATGAAGAAGTTTCTAAATTCAATTGTCTCATTTTCTATTTTTATTTTTATTTATTGTAACTTAGAAAGGAGTACTATTGTTGTATATAAAATTTGTTTATAATTAAAAAAATAATAAATGGTGGTGTGGTAAGTTAATGGGGGTGTAGCCTGTAGTTGCTGGAATGAATGATTAAATATAAAAAAAAAAATATAAACAAAATCAGAGGTACTGTAATTATGGTATAACAATTAATATTATTTTAATTTTAAAATAGGACCTAAAGCTTTTATTAGTTGCAATAATAAAATTTTTCTTTATAGCATGATAAATTTCTTTTATAAATTATATTTTATAAATCATTATGTTTATATAAAAGGAACTTCACTCTTTTAAAAATCACATATTGCAAGTAGTTGCATTAAAAGCAATTAAGGGGAATGTCAGTACGGAAAGAATTCTAACATTTGATCTCCAGTTACTAATTATTTTCAAATAGATTGTAATGCTCAAAGATCGATCTTATCTAAAGTTAAATACTGCAAAACATCTTTATTAAAAAGATAATAAAATGTTTTTAATTGTTTATATACTGCATAGTAAACAAGAATGAAAATAATTTTTTCTTTACCCATAAATCTTTTAATGTAGACTCTTTTCATCATAAATTTACTTGTCCCTGACTGAGAAATACCTCACAAAAGAATTTTGGATTAATCAGAGAGGCCTCTTTGTTTACTTGTCATGTAATTTCACATTTTATTTCCAAAATTAAAATACCTTGTCTAGATTGTTCATGTAAATAACAATATGTAAAATAAAACCGGTAATGCAAATAAGGGGACTTCATAATAGGATGCTTTCTTGTTAAGCTATGAATCAATCATAAGCAAAAATCTTTACTATTGTATTAGCCCAATAGTTAATTAAAACATACGCAGGAGCAGACATTGATTCTGACTACAATTTAATAATGATGTAATGTATACTGAAGTTTTAAAAAAAGAAAAAAGTATGAGAAGGAAGAGATGGGAAATAGATAGAGAAAGATTAATTTTTGTAAACATCACATTTCAGCCACGGGCTTTTAATTCTTCTTCTTTTGTGTTTACATAATTCAGAGTCTACTTAGGTATTCTGGTATCATTAATTCTTTCTAAGTACACCCAGCCCATATCTTATAATTAATAGAATCCACATTTAACTTACTTTTTATAAATTAATTTTTACGTTCATTTGTTCAAGAAACTTCCTTCACTCTTAAAAACAGCATCTTCATGTCTATCTGATTCTTTCTTGTCACAGATATTGTTGTTCATTGCTATATAGGAGCATTGGGACAGTTATATGTTATATAATTTAATAATTGTGTCCATCTGGACTTTATTTTTTAAACAGCAAATTATAGTACCCACTTGTATGCGGAAAATGGATTATTTTATTTTTAATCCTATTAAATATTACAAGAAATATTGCACTGCATGTAATTAATTGAAATATGAGTATATAAGTTGCTCCAGAATGATTAAAATAAACAGGCACAGAATTTACTGCAACTGAAGATTTGAAAACAAATATAAAAAAAAATAATTAAAGCAGAGGTAAAGTAAAATTTAAGAGTAGTAAAAGACTTAGGATAATGAAAATGGACAAAAATGAAATTAATAACAAGAAATGTAGCAATGAAAACTGGTTGAAAGAGAGATCTATTGAAGTAACAAAATGATAGATTGTAACATACATAAAGAGATTAAAAAAAAGAATTTGGAAAAATTAAACAAAGATGTGGATGGTAATCTTTGTTACAGAGAGAAATGTATGGTAAAAATACATAGAAGAAGTATGTAGGAGAGTTTTTTTATTTAATGAAGTGCAAGAAGAGACAAAAGAAATTGATTACTTTACAGATAACTATATTTTAAATTCAATTAAATAGTATTTTGAAGGATTTAAACAAGAATAAAGTACATAAATTGGGTGACATATCACCTGAATTATTACACTGTCCGAAAGAAATAAAACTGAATAAACTGTATTTATTAGTAAACTAAATTTATGTAACTGGGAAATAACTTCTTTCTTTAAAAAAAAATGTAATTATTGCCATTTATAAGTAGATTAAGATAAATTTGAGTACCATTTCACCACTAGTTCATTATACATAAAAAACAGGGTAGATCACAGGAAAATAGAATATATGATAGAAGGCATATTAGGTTGATTTGGTTTCACAAAAAGCATTTATATAAGGAGGGGCCATTATGGCTCTTAGACTAATCTTAGGAACAGTCACCTTTTCTACTTTTCTGTATAGTTATTTGCATCTATTACTTTCCTGTTTCTTCTACCCAAGCAGTAAGGTGATTTTTGTCTATATCCTCTTTTTCCTGTTTCTGTTTTTACTGGTCTTATTATTTCTTATTCTTTTCCATTTGGATTTCATCCATAACACTGATAAATAACAAAGGTTCTGCACGGGATTTTAAACTAGTTTCCACCAAAAAAAACTGTCATTCTTTTTGAGGTTCTAATTGTGCTTTCACAATTTTCATTTCCTCTTTTATGCTGCCCTCACAATTCTTCTAGACAGGTTACTATAGGCTTTCTTAATATTTATAAAATTATAATCCACTTTTTCCACACTCCCAACTCTTCTCAATTATCAAATATTCTTTCAAGGATCTTTCTGTGTATGAGTTTAAAAAACTCTATAATTGACATCTTTTTAATAACTGGAAACATGAATATTATTAAGCTATTTACTTTTAAAAGTATTAGTTTTTAGAGTAACCTTTTTTTTCTGGGAGTGTTGGCCAAACTTAAGGGACTTATTCAGGGCATCAGAATAAACAAAAACGTTCCTGTGAACAAACTTCATTTTCCTGTGTCCGCCATTTTGTGTTTTTTTAATAAAATTGTATATCTTAAGAACAGATTGCAATATTTTAATGAATTTTGGATACATCTACTCAATGGCATCTTCTACATAATAAATGTAAAAACATAATACATATATAATAAAAAAAAAACAAAAATAAAAACATATGAATATATTTAAAACATGTATAAATATTTATACAGTAAACATATATCATTTTTTGAAAATTCCAAAATGGTGGTTATGTAACTTTTTTAATCATTAACCGCTCCAATTTTAATCATTAATAAGGGGTTATTATTAATTATTTTTAATTCAATTAGTGAAAAAAGTGAAAACAAGCACAATTATCAAATTGCATCATTTTTGTGATCCACTGTAACAATTTTAGTCATATCTCAGCTGTTTATCAATCTATTTGAACAATTGAGGTGTCTTTACAATAAAAGGCTTAACATATTTTCTAATAAAACTAATATTTATGGAATTATTAATATTTAAAGATTCAAATGGCTGCCATTTTGGAATCTTCAAAAGGTAGAATTTTCAAACTTACTTATTTTGTAGATTTTGAGTATACATGCACATTGAATTTCATTAAAATATTTCAAAGCTTTCTAAAATGCAGGATGTATTTTTTTCATCCTAAGTTTTCTATTTTGTTTTTTTAATTTTCATTTGAAAGTAATCTGCTTATCAGAACAGATCATTCTGTATTATTATACGACAAAAAATAATACTAAGTAACATTATTGCATCCTCTTAAGAATGATGAATTTCATAGTGAGTGTAAAATAATTAGTCATTGCTTCTAACCAGTGGCGGCTCTTATCTAAAATTAACGAGGGTGCTGCTCCAGAAAAGTTTTAGGCTTTGTTTTAAAATTGTGTAAATGGAAGCAAACATGTATAAAACGAAAATTTATTGAAAAACTTGATAAAACCCTAAAAGAACAAAATCAAACATTTTTTACTTACTTTAACCTAAATTGTTACAGTTCAAGATTGATCTACTCATTTAAAAATGAAATCCATTGTTGTTGCTTTAAAAAAAAGAATCAAATAGAATAGCTGGAAGCAGGATAATAATCTAATTCTACACTTTATCACATTCAAAAATATAGTACACAATTTTTAACACTTTATCATTTTTAACACACCCAGAGTAAAAAAAAAACTATCTTCCACCAGTACGCACGCCAGGGATGGCACTGCAGGAGTAACAGTGCTTTCTCTCCCTTACAGCCTCGCGCACAGCTATGTGCGCCTGTGCACAATAGCCAACACCACACTGCTCGAACTATGAAGCGCACAGTTTCATACCAAGATTTTTGTATGTTTTACGTAAACTGGGGGATGGCTACTGACATTAAGCTCAAGGATTATATACTGTACAAATATAAAGAAAAAGGATCTTATTATATTAAATGTTATCAATAAAATCAAGTGGAAATAGGGGGTGCTACAGTTCCACAGTGCCTATATGTGAACCACCACTGCTTCTAACGATCTTGTCTGTTGCCTGAAGAGGATGGTTCCTGATGAGGTGCAAAGTGACTGGAATGCTACCATGAAAAATACACTTCACTCAATTAAGAACCCTGTTTCACCATGGAGCTTCTCATGCAGAAATAACTGTCGAGAAGAGGTCATTATCTGCCATTTGTGAATAGGTTACATTAGACTCGCTCATGAATATCTGATGAAACAAATGGATGCACCAGTTTGTGCTCGCTATGACAGCTGACTGAAAACGATCACATTCTTGTGGATTGATCTGTTATGCAGCACTGCATCGCAAATTTAAACTGGGGCTAACATTCAAACTATTCTACGGATAATGAAATATTTTTGTTTTATGTTTTACGGTTTCTTAGGACCACCTGTTTATACTCAATAATTTAAATTTCTGTAATGTGTATCAGCTATTCATACCAATTGCCATATAGCAATTTGAAATTTTAGTTTTCTAATTGAGACATAAAATGTGATCTCATCTCAAAATAAAAAAAAAATGTTTAAAAACATCCTTTTTTAAAGAGGATGTTAAAAAAACTGTGAATTTAAAAAGAGTAATTATTAGGGATATACACAGATTTGTGACAAGATGGCAAGTAGCTGCTGAATCCAACCAGACATTTCTGTAAGAGGATTTTGGAAAAGCTTACTCTGTTGTTAATGGACCAGTGGCTTTTATACTGTTGATGAGTATTAAGGTAACAGTAAGAGTTTTGTGTTTTTTTTCAGGATGCTATTTCTTAATAGCATCCCGAAATGTTTATTTTTATAAAGTATAAAGAAATAACAATATAAATATAAAGAAATATAAAAAACTAAGAAATATAAATATAATATTTATATTTTTTAATAGTGTTTTTTCAGGATGCTATTAGACTTAATTATTTACAGTTTTTTTTTTTTTTTTTTTTTTTAAATAATTTTGGTCTGTGGTTTCTTTTATTAAATTTCAATGTTAATTTGTTGTCTTTGCTTCACAACCTGTATGAGAAAGTTTTTCAACTATTTTGAGTCAACATAATTGTATGTTATGATTTGTAATATAATTTTTTTTTTGTTAAAATTATGCAATTTAATTTGTTATAATTTATTTATCGTATATGAAAGAAGAATAAGTAAAGAAAATGTTTTAAAAAATTTAGTGGTGTCTTGTACAACTCATTAAATTTTAGTATGTTCATTTATTATTTTTTTGTTACAATTATTATTAATAATAATCATAACTGCATACTAACAGTTAGCACATACCTAATACTACTTAATAACCCACTTATTAAAAGACATAACACACATCACAAAGTTTAAAAAAATTTAATTAAATCATATGTACAATACAAGGTAAGATTTTGAACTCTGAATTCTTTATTTACAAACAAACTTTTTAAAATAGCAAATCAAAATATTAATAACTTTTTTTGGTGTGACTGTGAATCTTGTATGGTTACAGGTATAAAAACCTATAAAATTTGAAACTTAATATATTATTTTTAAAATTTTATTTATTTTGTTACATATTTACTTTGATTTTCTATATTATTATTTCCTGCATAAATATTTATTCGACAAAACTAATTCGAATTGGATCTGATGTAAAATTTTAGTTTTATTATTTAAAAAATATATTATTTCATATTTATCTGTATTATGATCTGTAGAATTACAATCATTTATTTTTTGTTTCTTTTCTTATTTAATGATTATGCTAATTTTATGGAGTAGGATTTTATTGCAAATATTAAATATTTCTCATTTCTGAAGGTCTTGTGATATATTTAATTTTTCTTCTGTTTAATAATGGTATATTATTATTGTTGTTGTTAAAATTATTATTACTATTAAAATTATTATTAATTGGACACCCATTTAAACTGAAACGATCCACAAGTGGAATTATGTACATGCATGGAAAGTAAGAAGAGCAAAAAGAAGGAGCAAAACTCTGAAGATAAAGAGGCTGCAAAGGAGCAATAAAAACCTCCCAGAGGCAGCACCCAGAGCAGCAATAACAAGAAAAAGAGGAAGATTCTTAAAAAAGTGATCCTCATAAAAAAGATTGAGGGGAGAACTTATGCTGAAACCCTCAGTCAATCTGGAAGGAGGTGAAACTGGAAGAGAGTGAGGTGGAATAAGAAAGGCCAGAGCAGGAGACGTTCTAATTGAGTTTGGGAGCAGCACCAAAGACAATTGAACATTCAGTGTGTCCTAAAGGCTGTACTCAGAGAAGGTGTTGCCTGCAATCTGGAACCACAGGAGACCCTGGAGATCCGAGATCCGAGATTTGAACTGTGTGACAAAGAAGGGAGGATGTGGAAGCAGTACTAAGAAGAGATCTTGGAGATATAGGAAACTGAAGGGTTAGCATTACAAATACTAATGTCAGGAAGCAGAAGGTAGTCATTATAGAGATTGGCAAGAAGGCTGCTTTCAGATTACTCAGCCAGTCTATGAAAAAGATTGGCTGGGTGTACTGCCAGATTAGGTGTAGAGCACAAGTCCCTCAGTGTTTCAGGTTCTATGGGTATGGGATCTGGCTTGTGGATTGTTGAACCCACCATGCAAGAACCAAGACCATGCGACTGATCGCTTCTGCATGTGTCGCCTCTATCCCCCACGGGAAGCCGAGGCACTGGAAGTGACCCGTTTACTGATGGACGCAGGAGATTATGGGGTTGCGCTGAGAATGTCTTATTAAGGGGTTTTAGAGAACTATTAAGTAAGAGATTGGTTGCGGCGATGAATCAGGAGGTGGTCTATCATCCTACCAGCAGGGTCGGTCGACCCTGGATGCAGTTCGAGGTTGTTGAGGCAGTGCGTCGGCGAGCAGAGGCCACAAATATTTTTCGCGCCATGTGGTCCTTCTCGTTTTGTTGGACGTGAAAAACGCGTTCAACTCTCACAATGGAACGACTTGCTTCGGGATATGGAGAATTCATTCTACGTGTTCTCGATACCTCCTCAGAATGGTGGATGCATACCTAAGGAACTGCGGTCTCATCTATAAGACAGCGGCTTTACATATTTTTGCTTAAAGAAGATTGTTTTATTTCCTTTTTTTTATATATATGTGTATTCTTTTGTTCAGTAGATATTACAAATAATGTATTCATTGTAAATAATTTTCTATGCAGTAATATTAATATTTTTCCTGGAAGAAGAACTTTAAAGAAAAAAGCTTATTCCTCTGTTACTTATGTACATTTATTTAATATTAGCCTCAATATGTTTTTCTTTCTGCATTTAATTTATTATTTCTTACAGTTCAGTAAACTGTAAAAGTTAACATATAACTATTGATTTTATTTTTTTCCTTTATTAGAAAAATTAAAATAAATTAAAAATACAGAGATTCTTTAATAATATACCAATTTTATTGTATAAAATTTTCTTTCTTGAAAATGTTTTTTCTTAAAAAAAATTACATAGAAATAGATATAAGTTGTGGTTAATATAAAATAAAATTCAAATAATTTGTGAATCTAATTGAAGAATTTACTATTATTATTTTTTAGTTTGACAAAACAAGTATTTTTAAATAACAGATTACGCTCTGATAACAAAAGAATCCGGGTACATTTAATTTAAATTCTAGTGATTACACTAAATTCTCCATTAGCTAGATTGGATGTATATTCACCCTTAAATACAAAAACAGAAATATTCATGCACTTGACACAATAACAGAATAATCTTTTGAAAATCATCTTACAGAAACAAGACATCCAGTCATCTCTTCTCTTCTTTTTCTGTTTAGCCTCCGGAACCACTGTAATGTATTACTTCAGAGGATGACATCCATTCAAACATTTTAACATGTATATAATAACTAAGAATCAACATGTTTGTACAATTTTACTGATCAATATATAAGATATTTTGGAAGTCATCTGATATCCAGAGCAGTTTTCTTGATATGGGTCCTGTAACTAGCTGTCACTTGTTCATATAATGAGAGTAAGTAACTTGTTACATGTAGATTCTCAAGCCAGGATATGTGAACTAAACAATAGAATGATGGCCTCCTCAGTTAGGAGTTACGGCTCCTATTGGGAAGCCATTATTGTTAAAATATAATTGGTATCAATTTCCTGGATAGAAAGGCTAGCTCTGACCATGTATATCACTCTGATACACATGTTTGAACAATATGAAATTATAAACGCACTAAAAATAAAATATGTAAAATAAACAAACAACATACATTGAATATATTAACTATATACTAAAGAGGTTTTCTAATCCCACTTTACAATAGATATCAATCAAACTAATTTTCTAAGAGTAATGATGTTCGATATTGTTAACAGAGTAAAGATATTGCTTGTAGGATTGAGTATCATTTACATGTCAATGAGATTAACATTCTTTGATAAGCAAAATTATACTTGGTTTTATGAAGAAAGCCTGGCGAGGGAAGTTTTTTCTTGGTGAGAATAGCTGTCATTTTTTTTGAACTGGCTTTTTTTAGTTGCATGTCATCATATATATATTTAAGCATGTATATATGTGTTTATTTTTGTTTATTCAAGTACAAGACTTGATATTGTCATTGTAGATTACAGTACAATCAAATATCATTAATTAATTGTGAGAGTAAAGTTATATTTCACTTCTTGACTTCCTAGTCAATTATAAAGAATCCTCATATGCATGTATAATCTATGAACTCAAGTACTTTGTTTTTATGAATAGGTAATGTTGTTAGAATTAATTTAACATTTTTTAAAAATCTACTTTTCCAGAATATCCCATCATTTTTATTCCTTTCCACATTCCCTTTCCTTTGTCTTGTTCTCTTGATATCCCTTTATATTTAAGTAACTAAAATTATGAAGGTTTAGTCTGTCTGCTTTAATTAGTTAACCTATTCAATTTTGAATAAATAGTATAACAAATTAGTCATATATGCCAATTGATTTAACAGCTATGTATCAAAATTTTGCTGTTCTATTTCTTATCATTTTTATTTCATATTTAGATACATGGTAAAAATTAAAAAAAAAATTAAGTTTACTGATGAAAGTTAAGTTATTTTGATGAAGTTTAAAGCGGAGGTTTCAATTTTAAGGCAAAGGAGAACTGTTTCAATTTTAAACTGAATTATAGTTGCTGAACTGAATGGTGGAGAGCTAGCGCCTGCAGTTTTTATGAGAATGTCCTAGGTTCAGATCCCAGTCAGGCTTAGTATTTTTCATATGCAACATAATTTTTATTCCACATTCCCATATAAGATGAATTAATAAACTAGTTTTTATGTTGCTTTTTCCAAACGAATCACATTTAGAATCATAAAATAAGATTTTTAGGTTACTCATCAGATGATAAATTTTCAAGTGCCAATTATATGATTTCGTTTGCAACATGGTCAAACCATATTGTTTCTCTCTGAAGCATCTTAGTCTGTAACTAAATTTGCCATCATCATTCAAGATTAACATGCCTGTGTATGATATAGTATTGCTTCTTGAGATTATTTAAAAATGTTGGAATAAGTTTTTAGAATTCAAAAATTGGATGTCCAATATTTGTTTGGTGCCAATATATGTAACCTTATATATAGCCAATAGCCTTCCTCAAAAAAAAAAAATAATACTATCTAAAAAAGGAAACTAACAATATTTACGTTCATGTATTAAATTAGATAATCAAATTATTTTGATGTTATATAGTATAAAACATTATACATACAAGAAAGGGTCTTATTTATCAGTTTCTATTTTTAATAAATTATTCAGAAATCTAACAAAATTTGTCAAGTAATTTTTTTTAAATTAAAATTTTCTTTTTATATGAACAATATTACTGAGTAGGTGAATTTTTAAATAATACTAATTACATAAATTTGAATTTTTCATATCAATATTTACTTACATCTACTTAAATTTGCATCCAAATATTTATTAATACCTTCAAAATTTGAATTTTTTCTCCAATGATTTTATTTATTTTCATTACATTGCTATGTCCATATTATTCTTATTTTTATATATTAATGTAGACAGAACTATTAATTATTTTGTATTTAATAATATTTTTTCTGATCAAACTTTCTGTATATCTTTCATCGATCCTTTCAGGAAACTGCTGGACTAAATTCTTTCTGTTATTCGTTAAATAGTACATCTAGTAATTACAAAAAATGATCTGCACGGGTAGTTATTTTATTTATTTATTTTTGTGTGTCATACACTAAAATTGATTACTCTTATATTGTCCATAAACTGTTCGTAAGTACTTTGATTCATAATTATCAATACATAAGTATTCTCATTTTAAAATCAAGGTTCTATTATCCAACGTTTCTGAGACTATTCTCTTAAAATTAGCTTGGATAAGTTAGTATTTTTACCTTCAGAACAATTGTACTGATTTCCATGAAATAAATATCAGACAGTTTATTTCAATTTCACAAGTGATTGTGATTTAAACAAATATAAAAGATTGCTTGTACTTATTCATATTCAAACAAGCTCTTTAAAAACGATAAAAAAATAGTCATCACATCAATACCGTATTTTTACATTTAGTTTATATATAAACTAAACGTCTCTAATTGAAATTTCCTATTCAATTTAATTTTCTATACTTCTCAAATGATATGCAGCTTTAAATAAAGATACAAAGAAACATTTAGAGCTACAATATATAGTCAACAAGATACAATAGAGTCAACATTTTCCAATCATTTTATCGATAAAAGAATTTACTTGAACTTTGTCAAGTATGTAAATACAAAGAGATGTACAATAATAATGTGCTACATTATATATATATATATATATGTAATTCAAATCAAACTCATTTGTCAACTACATTCATAATTGATGTCTGCCTAACTTAAAAAAAAGGTGAACATTAAAATCAACTAAAATCATTCATTTTTAAATCGCTGCATCAGTCACTGAAGATAGTTTCATGAGCGAATAAAAACATAATGATTTAAATTTTCAAAATGTTGTATTTATTAAATTTGGTATAGATAATTATTTAAAAAGTTAATTTTTTTTTTTAAAATATATCTATTGTATTAATGTACTGCAATGCTCATACAAACAATGATTAAAATATTTTTTTATTTATAAACATATCTGGGTGGTTGGTTGATGTAGACATTTAGAAAACAAAACTAAATATTTAAACAAATTTTGCTGCTTATTTCTTTGGAGGTTATTTTTTATTTTTTATAAAAAATTAATTTTGGTGTATTTATGTAATCTGGAAATTAACTGTTGATAATTACAATTGTGTAAACCCATATCTTTAATTAGATATTGTCAGTAAATTGGTTTGGGATACACTGATTATTATACCATAATCTATATTACATTAATGGAACAATATCGTTTATTCGTCCTTGCCAGAATATTAACAGTAAATATCATGTTATAGTCTCTATTGTACTGTTATATATAATGTACGAAACAGTACGTTATTCTATCTCAGTACATATAAATATATGTGTGCAGCTTTGTCTGAGCATGACATCTCTCAAAGAGATCTCTTTGACAGGTAGAGGGGTATATAGATAGATAGATAGAGAGAGAGAAAGAGTATTTGAATCCTGGTGGTATCAATTTATGTGCTGGATTAATTTATTTTTGTTTATTCATAAAATCTATTACTCTATAAATAATTTTAAAATTATAAATTTATTTACAGATGACTAAAATAAATTTATTTGTTTATTAAAAATACTAAAATAATCTCAGTAAAGCGTTTTGGCTCTTAAATAATTGTAGAATGCATGACACCTATATGTAGAAGGTAGTATTTGATTATGTAGAATCTAAAAGAAATTAAATTTTAATAAAAATATAACTGAAATATATGAAAAGAAGACTTTACAAGAATCAAATAGCATCAATAAGTGTAAAAGATGAAAAAAGGTTAGCTTTGATTTACGATAAAGGAGATAAAAGAATGTTTATCCAGTGCTTATAAACTTGTATATATAGAAGAAACAATACAGGAATTTAAGAATTCATACAAAAAAATAATAAATTTAAGAATTGAATAAATAAAAGAAGAAAAAGTTAATTTTAAGATTCACTGATGATTTTCTTCTTTTGGTAGAGACCAAAATTAGCTTACAAAAAATTCTGAATGACTTGAATTTATTGCTAGGAGAGATATTCAGCTTTAAAGAGGTTGTATAAGTATGATGGATGCCAAAAGCAGACTGGTACAACCAAACAGATCTTTCATGGCAATAAAAGTCTGATATTATTAAATATAATATCATGTAATATCATATTATGTTTAAAAATTAAATATATATTTTTAAAAATTTGTAAGGAGCAAAACATTTTGTGCTAGTGAAAGATGAAGAAAATAAAAGTGAAAAAAGAGGCTTTTTTAAAATCATGTTAATGAAGGAAGTTGAAAATTCAGTGGGTTGATAAAGTATAAAATCAAGGTATCTTAAGACAAATAAGAGGGATGGAGAAATGTGCAGTAGAATCTTATAAACAGATGAAGAAAATTGTTAGAAAGACATTCAAGTTTGGTTAATTTGATACTGGAAAGATGTTTGTATAGTAAATTTTATATAGGAAGATAAAGATTGGAATTTGTAAAACAAATAAATGAGGTCCTAGGAAGTAGAGCAATATTTATTGCTCTACTTCAGGTAGAGCTTCTATTCAGGTTATAATATTAGCACAGAATTGGAAGGGATGTAGCATAGTATTAAGCAAGTCAAATGACTGATGACTCAAGAAAAAAAAGGTTTGCATATCAATAGAAAAATTATTCTGTTCTTTTCGATTACTAATTCCTTACAAAAGGTCACAAAGCAGGTATTCAATCATATCAATCATTTGGTTATCTACCTTGAAATAATCCGTTGCCCCTTCTTGTTCAACTCCATTTCCATCTACTTCTAGTATATTTTTTGAGTTGCTGTTAGCATTATTTCCTTTCATATTATCCACAATATTTACTCTTATTCATCCTGTCTTCTTTGGATTTTCCTTCTGACACTGTTTTAATTAACCTTTATTCTCCTGAAAGTCCTAATAGTTTGCTTTCCTATTCTGGTTTCATTTAAGTTCTATTCTTCTTTACTATTTTTATTACTTCATTTTTCATCCATCTATCCATTCATAAATATTATAGATAACATCTCTCACGAGTCTGTTCGTTCGATTTTGGTGGATATTTTGGGCATGAGATGCGTCGCTGCACATCTTGTTCCAAAAGAGCTGAATTTTCTTCAGAAACAATACCATGAGCCAGTCTCTTTAGACATGCTGAATGTCGCCAATTCTGATCCCACATTCATGGAACGCATCATAACTGTTGACGAGACATGGGTCTACGAGTTTGCCATGTAGATGTAACACACGATGTGTGTTACATCAAATGGGGCCTACTTTGAAGGCGATAAAATAAATATTGATGAATAAATAAAACTTGTGCATTTTATGACAATTACCAGTACAATCCCGTACTTTTTTCACAGTACCCAGTATTTTTTTGACAGTGGAGTACGTAATCAAATTAAAAAAAAATCATTATGGGTTTGTTGTATGCATATTACCATAAATGGCATGTAAAATATAAATTTGTATTTTAAAAAGTTAAAGACTGTTACTAAAAAATAAAAATTCTTTGGTGTGCATAAAAAAAATGTTAGAAATTAATATAATTAATTCTAAGTAATCATCTGATTTATATTATCCTTTGAATAATATGTAAGCAGTTATTATAATGTAAAATATATCTCAATTATATTTCTTAATCGGGAGAAAAATAATCTAATTACACCTTCCTACAGGATTAGATATAACAAATTAATAATTTTCTAATTTTACAGAAAAATTTTCAATAAACATTTATATTCATTTGTTTATTAGATCAATAATGAAAAATCGCATGAGCTCTCTAGTGCCAATCATGGACTCTTATAAAGATTTACCCTATTGTATTTTATATAATAATTCAGCACAGATAATTCCTGTCATTAAAAATAATTACAGCTTTAATACAATCTGTTTGAAACATTAATCCTTAATACATCCCTTGATGAGTGAAATAATATAATATATAAAGTATTGTTTTACAATTGATAGGGGTACATAATTTATTGTCTTTTATTATTTATCTCATTATTTATCATGAATGAGACTAGAAAAAAACCCTGAGTTATAACCCTGTTATATAAGCTGCTTTCTTTGAATGTAATGCTACACAGTCTTGTACAAATTAATAAGAACAAGAATATATTTTCAAAAATAATCACATTTATTACATATAAAGAATGTTCAGTATTTATTGTGGTATTTTTTAATATGTCCTTCTCGCTTTTTAATAGCCATTTCAATTCTTTTAAGCATTGAACCTATAAGTATTTTTTTTACATATTTCTTGATCGTGAAACCACACCTTTATCACAGGACAAATCATCTTCTCTTTGCTAATGCAGTCAATTTTTTTTAGTCTTTTCTTCATAACTACCCACAAATTTTCAATCTGGTTCAGGTCTGGTAAATTTCCAGGCCAGTCTAAACACTGAATTTCTTTTTTAGATATGAAAACTTAACTTTTTTTGATGAGTGGCAGCGAGCCAAATCTTGTTGAAAAACAGTGTTTTTGACTCCAAGTAAATCTGCAAGTTTTTAAAGTTCTGGTAGATTTGGTTTTGGTTTGCTTGGCATTTCTCCTGCCACCACCCAATTTGGTCACCCTAGATCATAAGATTGAATGTCTGTGCCACAAACAGCTACAGAGCCTTGAAACAGTTTAGCGACTAGTGTTCTAAATAGCTCCTTGAACTTACCTAACAGCGTGAGCAGACTAAGTGTGGTGCCATACACCACCGGCTTATGTGTCTCAAATGCTCACTTGTCGTATATTTACTAAAATGGGTAGGCGCATCCCGTCAATTACTAAAAATATATATGACATACATAAATTAACATTTACTTTGTCTAGACATTTATTTGCTGCCACGCCTAGGTCGCTGAATACCAGAAAGTACCTGTCCACCATATTAAAGTACTTGAAGCCTTAATTGGCTGTGGTTAGCCATATATTTCTAGGTTAGCTTATGACAGCAGTGTGGTAGGAGTCTTCCCTTAAGTAAACTACTGATGTCGGTTGAACATAGCAACCCCATCAAGAAACTCCCACACGGTCCGACAGTGTGGCTCTCGCCACATTGACTCACCGCTTGTGAATGGTCAGTTTCCCCTTGACTTCTAAGTTCCAAGGTGGCTCCCCCGAAGAGCAGGGCAGTCAAACATCAGGTGTTCATTTGACTGGACCTCCCCACAGACGCACAGGTCATCAGCTGCCAGGCGGAACCGAAACAGATATTGGTTCAAATTAACATGGTTGGTGAGCAGAGTTCACCAACCAAAGTTCTGGTAGAGCCCTAATTTCCAATAATAGTCTGTACATTTCACTTTCATCATCCCAGTGATGGGTATTAAAGTTTTAAGTCCGAAGTAGCTGAAGCACCCTCGAATTATCTTCTTTAAAGGATACTTTACAACTTGTTTTATGTGAACGAAAACCGCTTATGTTCAAATTGGACCGATTGTAATACTTTCCCTTCTATATCTATAGCGCTATCTAGACGGGAATGTAAATTAACTACACATCTCAGGAATGGTCGAACTGACAATGTACAAGACTACACTTCATTTACACTCATACATGTCATCCTCATTCGTCTTCTGAAGTATTATCTGAACGGTAGTTACCAGAGGCTAAACAGGAAAAAGGAAAGACGGGAACGTAAAAGTAAAATCTTCTTACACGAAAAATATTCTTCAGGAAACTAGCGGATAAATCTAAATTTCCACAAAAATAGAAAAGGAAACACAGTGGATGGATAGAAAAAAGTAGAAAAAACGAAATAATGAAAGAATTTTGGAAATGAAGAAAGGTAGGATTATGCATGCCTGATTTTTAGGAGGATCGATCGGTAAAAAAGAAAAAATAAAGAAAATAAGTAAACATTTTCTAAAGTAAAATTATATGTTACCTTATCAGCAAGAATTGATGCTTCTTGATAAAATATCGATAGAAATCCTTTTAATATAGTAAAATGAAATGCTGGTATAACGAGTTTACGATTTGATTTCCACGAATTATGATTTTTTGATGTAAATAAACCGTCACCCATAAGAGATCGAAGCACGTCATATTGTTGACTTTTTGAAAATTATTTTACGTTACCTAATATTGCTTCGATATCACTTGGTTTTGATAAAATTACAGCTAGCTAATTTTTGACATAACCATACTCGAAATGGTCCTCTGTTGTACCTAAAAAAAAACAAAAAAAAAAAACAGATATTATAAAAGATGAAAAAATAAGTTGAAATAATTAAATTACGTGATAAAGTAATTCATTAATTTGTTGTTTTATACTATTTCTCAAATACTTTATTTCATTTTTTTGGTAAAACGAATCTTTGAGTTTCTTTAAGAGTTCCTATTATTTAAAAAAAAAACCTAACAAATTTCTGTAATTACTACTAACATATACCGGAGACATGGACTATTAGGAAAGGAGAGGAGAGAAGATTGGAGGAACGGAACGGAACGCAAAGATGGCGGGTTTCATTTCTCCCTTAGAAAACGCAGAGCCTGGACAATGTCCCTTGCTGCTGTATCTATCTATTATTCGGGCATGTTTATGGGTTTATTTTAATGTCGGGTATGATTTTAATGGTTTCTTTAAGTTTTATGGACGGATTTTTTATAGCGTTCCGTGTCCGTTCATGTCCAGCGTTATCATACCCGATTCTGGGTCAGTCCGCAGGAGGCTAGGCTTTTTAAAAGCCCGTGCTCCCGACGTGATTCCCCTTCAGTCCGTCCACTGAAGTCCTTTCGGTGCTAACGCTTTATTGGCTAGCAGGAACACGCCACCAGGGGGGCATTGGCTATTTGGAGGGAGCAATGCGCCCCCTTCTCCGGAGGAAGTCGCAATTGCTGATTTAATTGTAAGTTATGTAGGAAAAGGTTAAGTAGAAGCTCTTCATCCACTTCTTTGATGGCTGCCCTTCAGGACGCATCTCTGCTGGGCTTTTTCCCGGACCCCCGTCCGGGACGTTGGGTCGCGTAGAGGTCTTCTATCTTCTTCTTCTCCTTCCGATGACCTCTTCGTTCTTCTTTGGCCTGCACTTTGCGAGAATCGGCAGTAAACGAAGTTACATGCCATTAACCTTGATATTCCCGTGGCCCCGGAGGGCTGAATGGGGAAAAGTGCAGCTTTCTTCGTTCTTCTGTTCAGTAAGTGGCCGCTGGGCTGATGGCTGCTGCGCTCGTTCCCTTTTCTTCTTTCTTGAAAGGAAAGGGAATAGGGACAGTTTTTGGTGGTGCCTATTCGCGATCGCGGTTTTGGGGCGGCGATCGCCTTTTGAGAAGAAGCAAATAGCAGGTTCTTTACACAAGATAATTATTAATCTCCAGACACACGTGTGTCCGGGAAGGGTTTGGGGGGACCGGGTGGCCGCAGTGAAGAAACCATTTATGTTTGTTGTGGTGGCTGTTGTGGGTTTCTGTAACAAAAGAAACAGAACACACACACGAAAAAAAAGGAATTTATATTTTGGGATGGCGAGATTAAAAGGAAAGGCGTTTCCCTCTCTATTTCGGTGATCCAACGACCAAGACCAAGTGGGCACGAATCGCTCCACACACACGTCTCTCACGTATTTGTAACAAAAGAAACAGAACACACACACGCGAGAAAAAAAACGCGCATTCCCGAAGCCAAACTCTATTAAGGACTGAATACAGTCCTTGAGAGATTATGCCTGGAGCAGGCGTGGCAAGACCATCAAAATATCTGGCAGGACATCCCTCACTGTCATTTGTGACAGGAAATCCATGCCGGTACTCTCCTTCGGGGTAGCCGGTTTGGGTTTGCCGCTGGAGGCGCCTTTTGGTGGGGCGCGGGGCCTCAGGAGCCGCGGTTTTCTTAACTGCCTGCTTGGCCTTCCCAGCCGGAGCAGTCTTGGCCTTCCCCGCCGGAGCCGGCTTGGCCGCAGCCTTCTTAGCATGCTTTCGTTTTACCACCTTTTTGGTGGTTTGGTCTGAAGATAACTTACATATTATAGTCGAGTTAAATTTCCAACAATAATTTTCACTGAAAGTTTGGTGTGGCAATTAACAAGCTCTTTCATACTAGAACAACGTGTAACGGCGAGAAATTATATATAATTTAAAAAAAATTAATTTCTTACACCGCTTGAAAATTTCTCATACGTGAAACGAATTAAAATTTACAACCATGATGGAGCACCATCACATTTAACGAATGAGATAAGACACATTAAAAGTTTACGGTAAGTAGAAGACCTGTAAATCGGCCACCTAGATTATCGTACATTACTCCCTCAGATTATTGTTAATAGCGATCAATGAAATGCAAAGTAAATCCAAAAAGTATAAGTGTGATATGAACTGGCTACTGCCCTCATCAATGACCGCGAAGATATCATTAGATTAGCGACAGAAAATGTAAGGAAATAAGTGGAAAAGCGCATCGATGTCAATGGTGGAATTTTCGAATATTTATTTTAAATGAAAAAAAACTATAAATCACGAGTATCTTTTTAAAAGTAAATAAAAAGTATTTTATTTTTAATTTAGTGTACTGAAAACAACTGTTTATTATTTTTATAAATCCATAACATTTTTTTAAGGTTTTTTTTATAATAACAGTTGATTTTTTTCTTCATAAATCTTATTTCATCAATTTTCTCAAAATTAAATTCTCTAAAAAGATTTAATAATAAAATTAACGCTTTTATTAGTTTACAACAAAGTTATTGTAATTAAAACTTAAAGGCGAGATACTGAAGGTGATTGTGTGTTTTCATTTGTTCAAATATACCGGCTTTCTTATTCTGAAAACACTGTTACTATTATACTGTTGGATAGTGATGAATGTTCAATGTAAGATGAAATACTGAAAGGTGAATTTGTGTAGTCATTGGTATAAATATTATTGACTTCTGTATTCTGATAACACTCTTACTGAGTTATTAATGGAAGGCGATGAATATTCAGTGTGAAGAAAGATACTGAAAGGGGAAAGTGTGTTGTCATTTTTCAAATATTACCGGCTTTCTAATTCTCAAAACACTGTTACTACTTTACTATTGGATAACGATGATTGTTCAATTTAAATCGAGATTCTGAAAGGTGAACATGTGTTGTCATATGGTCAAATATTATCGTCTTTCCTATTCTGATAACTCTTACTAAGTTACTATGAGTGGTGATGAATGTTAACTGTAATTAATGTTAACTGAAAGGTGATAGTGTGTAGTAATTGGTTGAAATATTATCAAATTCCGTATTCTGATAACACTCTTACTAATTCACTATTGGATGGCGATGAATGTTAAATATAAAGCGAGATACTGAAAGGTGAATGTGTGTTGTCACTGGTTTAAATATTAACGGCTTTCTTATTCTGATAACAATGTTAGTAAGTTATTATTGGATGGCGATTATTGTTAAATGTAATACGAGATACTGAAAGATGAATAAGATCTGTCATATGTTTAAATATTACCAGCTTTCCTATTCTGATAACACTGTTACTAAGGTAATGTTTGGTGGCGTTGAATGTTAAATGTAAAGCGAGATACTAAAGGGTGAATGTGTATTGTGATTTGTTTAAATAATTTCGGCTTTCCTATTCTGATAAAATTTTTACTGAAATAATCTTACAGGTCGTTAATTGTTGCAGGTTGTCATATTGAATGGTGAATTTTTTTTGTCGTTTGTTAAATATATCGGTTTTCTATTCTGATAACACATTTTGTAAAGTAATTTTAAAGACCGTTGAATGTTAAATGTAGGGCAAGATATTTAATGGGAAATGTTTGTTGTCATTGTTTTAAATTTTATCACCTTTCCTATCTGATGATACTGTTAATGAAGAAATGTTAGAGGGCTTTGGATGTTAACTGTAAGGTGGGATATACAACGATGAATGTGTGGTCATCGGTTTAAATATTAATCCGTCTTACACAACTCAGCTAAATGACCTGTCTTACCGTAGTTGAAGGTCAGTGCTGTCTTGGCTCACTACGCCTTCCAACGATGTGATAAGTGCTCAAACGCACATAACCCCCGGCCTCCTGGTGACAGTTATTCACAACCTGCAAGTTACCTAGGCGACTATAAATTGTGGAGTTATAGTCGACGCATTTGTATGTGACGATCGCATGACCAGTCCCTTGAAGGCCTGTCTTTTTGACAAATAAAATAGTTTATTAAGGAGATAGTTTATTAAGTTTTTTATCTTAACACAAAGGTCAAAAAGGTTTTTTGTTTCACGTAAAATTTATTAAAACCAATTATGTGCAGTTTTGATATACCACCTTTTGTCTTCTCTGACTTAAAAATTGAAATCCTCTCGCTGTAGACTAACATGTTTTCTGAATGAACTTGTTTTAGTGTCTGCGGAGATTAAAACAAACGGTAGTCGGTCAAGTACCAAGTCAGGTCTCGTATATAGTGGTGCATCAAAACTTACAGTTAAGCTTTCTCAATTTTTGATGGGTCACTAATGATGTGTTGGGTTCAGTGTTGATAAAAGCTGTTACCTTTCCTATCGAACAATTCTGCTCACTATTTTTAGCTTAAAATTTCCATTTTTTGACAGCAAAGATTTAATCAGTTGTTTGACTTGATGACAGCAGCTCGTAGTCCTTTTTGATCCATCATCCATAAAACATTACTTTTCCACAGTTTGTGCAGCTTCCCCTTGCTTAAACTACAATCTCTTCCGTAAGGCCCATTTTTTTATAAAACTGCCCAAAAAGGAGTGTAATGAATTTAGGGTGTTCGTGTGTATGTTTATTCCACCATAGCGGCTGAATGGCTGAACTGATTTAGATGTATGACCCGGCATTGTAATCCTTACATTACCGGAAGTGTCATAAGCTATATAAATATGTGTATATTGTTTACTTGTAACTACAAGACCATAAAGAATCATACATATGATTCTAAATTGATAATAGCATTTTAAGTATCGATTTATTTGAATCAAAAATAGTAGTTTTATGATCTGCTGTGATATTAAATGACTGAATTATGGTAGTAAATTTTATTAATTTACTTCTGTTTAAATAAGTTTAAAAAAAATTACAAAATTGTCACTCGGACGCTTATTTATTATCCTTTATTAGTAATTTATCTTATATTAAAGGGCAATGTTTATCAGCGACGTTTTTTTTTGGCAGTCAAGTTTTTTTTATTTTTAATATTTTTTCTCTTGTTCATCACCTGTAATGAGCTATTTCAAAAACGGTTTGATTTCATTTTGTTTTAATAACAATTTGTATTAACCAATTACGTGCCATTTTGATATACCATCTTTTGTCATCTCTGACGTAAAAATTGAAATCCTCTCGCTGTAGACTAAAGTGCTTTCTGAATGAACATGTTTTAGTGTCTGCAGAGATTAAAACAAACGGTAGTCAGACAGTACTAAGTCAGGTCTCGTATATAGTGGTGCATCAGAGATGGAAATTTGATATATTTAAATTTTCATTGTTAAATCATGTGACTCAAACATTGAGTTTTTACATACATCAATGAACGGTTAAGTAAAAAAAAAATTTATTTTACAAACTTATTTTTTTAAATCAAAATAATAAACATTCTTAATTTTAATAAAAATATTTTTTTTTAGAAGGTATAATGATAATAAAATTGTGTTTAATTTTATAAACAATTTATTAAAAGAAATTTTTTTTTTTATACAATTATATTTTAATATAATAAATTATTTACAAAAACAAAAAAAAATTATGTATATATATTTATTTAATAAAAATGTATTTTTAATTATTTTTCAATGAAAAATTACTAATATATATATATATATATATATATATATATATATATACAGTAATCTGTTAATTAATTTAACAAATGTAAATTCATAGTTGTAAATTTTTAAAAATTAAGTTTGTGAAAAAGTTTTTATTTTAACTTCTACGACATATAAAGAAATAAATATCAATTTTTACATAACATAGTTCATTAATTACAGAAGCAAAGTTTAATTTTTAATAACTTATAAATAAACATAGAAATCTACATACTATCATAATAGCTGTATATATCTGTATTGCTTATGAAAAATTATCAGAGTGAGAAAAAAGGCAGAGTAGCAGCAGCAACAACATATTTCATATGCTTTATTGTAAACATTTAACATAAATCTCAGGTACAATATCTTTAAATTGGCTTCAAGTTATAAACAAATTTAAAAACAAAAATAAAGAACTGTATTTAAAAAAAAGGTGTAATAACAAACAAAAATGTGTATGTTAAAAGTACAATCCACATTATATAATCGTTAACATGTAAGAAATAATAATAATAAAAAATTTGTCCTAGGTAAACATATCCCAGTGTGTGAAGTGTGTGCTTAAGAAAAATTAAAGTTATTTTTAATACTCTGAAATCTTAGCTCAAATAAAAATAAACATACAGGCTCACCGAATAAAAATACATGAAACGATAAAGCCTAGCTCCAAAGTAGTTTTGAATAACCTAACTACACCAAAATATAACTCACAATAAGCTATTTAATTCTATAATAAAATACAGTTCATATATTCAATTTTTACAGCTTTTTGGATTTATTTATTACTTTATTTATCTAAAAAAAAAATTCACGAACTTAGATCATCATGATAGATAAGAGAACAAGAATTGTTTTATTTGATTTTTTATTTACTACTTAATGAACATCTTAATTTTACTTCAAATTAATATACTAAAAAAATAAAAATTATTTTATATCAATTCAGGTGAGGAATAGTTAAAATTGTTCAAGAAAGATTAGAAGAATTACTTAAATTTAATCTTAAAATATTTATGACATACTGCACGTGTTCTATGCATTTATAAATAATTAATAATACATTGCGGTTGATACCTTCTATGTTTATATCAATATTTAGAAAATACCAAATAAAAGAGAAACGGCTTCTAGTTATTTACATAACTATATTATCTCTATTTACATGTCACATCCTTTAACAAAATTAAACTGAATTGAACCTATTACAAAATAGAATACCATAAGAAACATAAACTTTTAACACAAAAAAAGTAATAGAAAAATATCTTACACACAATAGCATTTATGTATGACATTTAATAAAACAATGGTTATCTCGTTATTTATATAATTACAACATAATTATATATTTAATTACGCAGGTCAAATTTTTGCCATTACTGTAGTCTACATATTTATTTATATGACAATTATACTTTTAAAATGAAATCAGTCTATGACTGAAATTTGTATTATTTTTTTTTTAACTTCCATATGATCCTTTTTGAAATTAAAAAATTCCAATTTATGAGTTTTAATTAAACGAGTAACATTTCAAAGCAGTCGTTTCAAAGTTATTTTTCAAACTTACCGTTTCGGAGCTGTAGCTTGTGAAAGTGTGAAAATGTTACTATTAAGATTCTTGACCTGTGAATTGGGCACGTGTTCAAAACCGGTCTAGTCGTTGAACAATGCCGATCTCCCCGGCTACAGTAACAATAGTACTGCTGCGTTGTCATTGTACCCACTCTATAACTCTGGAATGCTAAGTCGTACAAGAAAATTGTTTGAATAAAAGTTGTCTGTTTTTTGAGATTGACTTTTCCAAATGCAATACAGACGAAAAACAATTTTTTCCGGTGAAAAAAACACGTTTTTTTACTACTTCAGCGCCACCTAGTATTTCAATTTCAAATTATACAGCATTACTTCACAGACATTAATTGTAGAGGAGAATGTCCTGTACAGTTTTTGTTTGAAAAACATTTCTCTAAAATGCATAGATTCAGAGAAAAACGCACTTCAAAAACCTTTTGAGTTTTTCAATAATCTATTGGAGGGGGATGTTAAAAATCCGGGGGTAAGCTTCCCTCATCACTCCTAACGCATGGACAAAAGATCAATCGATAGGTAAGGATTTTCAAATACAGCCTACTTTGATGACAAATTGCCTGTACTATTTTTTTTAAGTTAAAGTAATTTAAAATTTTCTTAAAGATTTGTGCATGTTCATGGAAAATCATAAACATATGAAAATGTAGCACAATATTTTTTTTTATATTAATTATACAGAAATGTAATGAATTATTAAATTCAACTGTTACCACTGTTGAAAACATGGCTGTCAAATAATGTTACTAAAGATGAAATATGAATCACTTAAGCAGTATCATAATTAGTCACTGAAACAAACTGATAAAATGTAAAAAAATAGTTTTTTTTTAAATTATAGGGTCGTCGAAAAAGGTTGCAGCAATTTAAAATAATCATATCTCAAAAATTACTACATAATTTTTTTAAAAATTCACCGACAAAAGGTTTTTTATGTATCAAAATGTTTCAATATGAGCTGCGTAGGTCACTCTGCAAACATCCAGCTGATAATCGACTTCTGCCCAGGTCTGCTGGATCATTGCAGGCACAACTACAGCAATAGCGGTGAAGTGATCCGTTGTCTTAAATGTTCTCAGTGACTCGATGAGATTATTGAGTACATCAGAGATTCCCCAAAAATAATAAACATAAGGTGCGGTTTGAGATTCGATCATGTGATCGGCCTATTCTTTTTTCATGAATCTATCACAGGGATGTTTATTTAGACGTGTTAAAACTGTATGTTTTCCCACAAGTTGACCAAATTGAACATTGGTGTAATGTTTCAACAAGATGGTGCATCCCCACACTTTATCCTAGGGGATCAACAGGTTCTTAATTGAAAGATTTCATAATAATTTCCTAAAGCACAGAGCAGTTTCTGTGCTTTGGCCTCCAAAAAGCCCAAATTTGACATCCCCTAAACATTTTGTACAAGGATATGTTTAAAACCTTGTCTACAGTAAAAAAATCAGGGATGTACAACATTTATGACAATACATCACCACCGCTATTTTGCCACAGTTAAGCCTGCGATGATCCACCAGTCCTGGGCACAAGTTGATTATCATCTGGATGTTTGCACAGCAACTGACGCAGCTCATACTGGAATATTCTAAGGTATGTAGAAAACTTTGAGTCTGTGAATTTTTAAAAAAATATTTGTTTGATTATCTTTAGAAGTTTCTGAGATATGATTTTTTTTTAAATTGAAGCAACTTTTTTCGATGACCTGTATTTCTTATGCGATAGATTTTATAATGCACAGAATAATTAGGAAAAATTACACAACCGATCTGCGTACATAACCACAGTTATTCATGCTAACCATAAATGACAGTGACTTACAAATAGTGTTGTGATTTTACACTGCTAATATTGCAGCGTATCTATGAAACATAATTACACATATAATTTAAGAAAAAATTAAGAATTTATTAAGCGATAATGATCATCAAGTAAAGAGAATGAAAAATGTGATGGTGTGACAAATTAAATGCATTAGCAGCAAATAAATATGAAGCAAAGTATTTTTAAACTTATGTATATGAATATGAAAAATATCTCAATATCAGTAGTAGCAATTTAGGGAGGTGAGTAAAATTATAAAACAGTACAATGAACTGAATTTCTTATTACTTCACAAATTTATACTTTTGTAATAACATATAATAATTTATTTGTTTTACATAACAAAATAAAACTACAAATATATATATGTGTACTATTGAGAATAATGGGCTTAAAATTACTAGGTTTTAATGATCTGCCAGTAAAGAGAATGAATAATTTAAAATTTAATCAAATATTTATATTTTCAAACAAAAATCAGTAAAATTTTGTAAAATATTACTTAAATTTTTAATGATGAAAATAATTATAATTTCATTACTATTAATATTAAAAAAAACCTTTTTTCATACCAAGCTAACACAAAAATTAAAATATATCTACAAATTTGTTTCTTTTACTTCATTATTACAATTAACTATATATATAATTTATCAATTCAAAAATGTAATTGACCCTTCTATTTTAATTCTAGGATAAATGAGTTTTTACATACCAAAAGAATGTGCAAAAACTTTTACAAAATGAAATTATTTCAAATTTAAATTTACAATTTGTTAAAAGTTGTCTATTTCTGTTTAAAATATGTTAATTTAATTTGTTCATTTATTTTGTCGATAAAATAGAACTTAAAAAAAACATTATTTTATATCAGTTGTCATTAGCTTGTTCTAATAACAGGAAGAAAGATTCTGTTAAAAAATTATCATTTCCACTAATCGTACTGTGTATAATAGGATATTTTAAAAATAATTTTATTTTTATTATTTCATTTTTTTTTTTAATTTATAATCTACAACCATGTAAATAACATATCATTCATGCTTGGAATGATTTTCTAATAAAAAAATCATTGATATACAACATTTGTATTGGAAATCTTTTATTTCAAATCAGGTGAGATGTTCACAAACTCTGATAGTTATTATAATAATATCATATGATTTACACACAATATTATTATTGACATCAATAAAATGTTAATTTGAAAGTAATGCAATATTTGGGGAAGAAATGCGAGAAAATACAAAAAATAATAATTAGCGATTAATTATTTAATTTGTAACAAATTCAGGAAATTTATTTTGTTTTTCATCAATAGCGGCTTTATTTTTAATCGCATGTAAAAATAAAGAGCACCAATAGATAGCTGAGAATTTTCTAAGAGCAAACCTAAAATTGCTAGCAAATTTTACAATAAGTACTAAAATCTTGCCACAGCTACCACACATAACTCAAGGGCATGCAATAAATAAACTTTGGTAACTCAGTTCCTATTAGATAATTTAAAAAATGAAAATGTACAGATTCATAAGACTCAAGGCTATAGATTAGTCAATCTTTTAAAGTATTTTTAATTCTGATTGCCTTTTAATCCAGATAATGTGAAAATTTGCAAGTTGCTGATAAAATTCTTATAACAATAAACAAATTGCAAAAAATTAAAAAAATTCAATATAGCATTTTGTCTTGAGCTTACTACCTATTAGTTCCATTCGGTATAACTCTTTTATTTGTTTATTTATCGTCATTTGAAAATTGTATTTTTTAAGAAAAAGTGTGTTTTGGTACCTTGGCTAATGCTCAAAACAGATCATTATTAATTCAGTTTATTCATTTAAAAAGTATTTTAATTGTTAATTGTAAGGCAAAACACATGTACTTTATGGCAGAGATGGTTTTTCAAAAAATTTCAATAGGAAGTAAAAAATATCAAATTTTTCATTTATTGAAAATCGATGAAATTATTAATTTATCCATTTAGTCTATGATGTAAGATTTATCGGTGCCTTTTATTTTTACATGCGATTAAAAATAAAGCAAAAAATTAAAACTTTTTTCCTTAATTTGTTAATAAACAAATTAAATAATTATACGCTCATGTTTGCTAGGACACACCTTTATTCTACATACTTCTTCCAAACCCATTCCAACAATTTATTTTCTGTAGTGAATTTTTTCAAGGTTGAAGCCTTTTTGAGTCTCTGTTGACTCACTATATGCTCCATGAGAATATTTGGTGCTCTATGTGCTTCTTATTCAAACATTTTCAAAAATAAAGTTACACCTCCTTTTCATGTGAATTTACATGACTGGATTTCTTTCTGTTTTCAAAAATGAAAACTACACTGAAAGGAAACTGTTTCCAAATAATGTGAGATAAAAAAAATTTACTACTGAATATATAGATATACTTCTACAGTAAAAAAAAAAAACCTATTACAGTGTGAGAACACTAGTTCAAAGGTGATAAATCTAACTAAACTGTACAAACATAAATAAAAAATTTTGTTTTGCTGTAGGCAAACTTCTTATCAATAAACAATATTATAATAGTTTAACGTTACCTGAACTCGTGTCTTTTTTTGTCTCTGGTACCACATTACAAATTAGAAATACGTATAAAGAAAATTATTTTATAAATACTTAATCATTTTACAATAATAACAGAAATCTTATTTAAAATCACAGAGATAAAATATTTATTAATATCTAATTTTATAATATAATTAACATATCGATTACGATTAACTCCTTAAGCAGGTCATTCCCAGTTCTTATACTGCAAGAATGTAATCGAGTAAAAGCTACATAAAAAAACTAACCAAACATACTACTTCTATACAATTTTAATATTAGTTTATATACCTGCCGGTTAAAAAAGTACAGGATTTAAACTTAACCAGTTTTTTATTCAAGTTACATAAACTGACTTTATTTAACAAAAATTAATTTTTTTGTACAGTATATTCTTTTAAGAAAACATTTTTCTTATTAAACCTATACCTAAATTACATACGCTATCCTTCTAGATATTTAAAAAGGATTAATCAAAGTACCTTTTTGATTTTATGGAAAAAGAAGTATGCCAAATGATTTTTTATAGTGCGAGATAATATATACAAATCTGGATCATGGACAGTCAAAGAAATAATTGTATTTTGAAATGTGATTAAGGGAAAGAGTAGCAGAAAAGAATATTATATGTAGGAATTGTCTTTAATGAAGAAAAATGGAAAAAAAGGATTGCAATATTGTAGGTAACAGAAAGCAAACAAAGAAAAATGATGATAAAAAGACTGAGAAAAATGGGTGTTCACAAAACTTATTTTTATACATCTCTTACAACATCGCAGAAAAAAATACACAACTATTACTTAAAAGTATAATTTATTCTAATTTCAAATAATGTAAAAATGTCACTACCAAAAAATATTTGAAACCATTTCTAAAATACTTTGCATTAAATTTTTTCATTCAAATTAAAAAAAATATTTTATTTAATAATTTAACCCTCTGACCAACACACTTGTACATTTATGATTTTTCAAAAATGGCACCTGACACGAAATTCACGAATATTCAACTATTGTTTTACCTGATATATTTGTAAGTTACTGTATCGATAAATGTAATGATTTATTAAAAGATTTCATTAATAAAGGTTTTTAACCCAAATGTTAAAAACTAAGTAAGGCTATTTAGAGCCACTACACGCTTTAGTCTAGTCTTTCAATCTAGTTCTCACTTACCGTACTATTCCAAAATCTTTCTGATGATGATAATGGAAAAATATTACAAAAAATTAATCATAATTTTGATGAAGCAGTATGTGAACAATGAAAATATTGAGGATATGGAACAAAACAAATCAAATGTAATGATGGATTTGTATGTAAAAAAAAAAAGTAACCAAATTTTATTCAGGATGTTTTCCATTAGATATATTTTGAAATCTACAGAGGGGTCCAAAACGATGTACTCACTGTTTGCTAGTCCATATCTCATGACAAATCTGACTTAAAGTGACAATTTTTGGCACTAAGAGAGACTTATGGTATGTGTTAGAAATGACCACCAGCAGCTTCTATACAACAACGCCCATGGTGCCAAACTGCACACCAAACTACAGCTGTTAGTGTATCTGGCATAATGGCAGCACATGACTGTGACTTTTTCACGTAGGTCATTGATTGTTGCAGATTTTTGTCAATACATGTCAGTTTTGACGGTCCCCCAGAGGTAGAAATCCGGAAGTGTCAAATCAGGAGACCAAGATGGGTATTCAACAGCTCTCAACCCATCCACCCACGTCCAGGTAGTTTTATTGAGGTACAACCTGACATCTCGATGGTAGTGAGGCGGGCCTCTGTCATGTTGCATGTAAAAACGTTCATCACCATACAGATTTTGGATGGCAGGCAAAATCCTTGTCTGAAGCATATCAAGATACGCCCACCAGTTACAGTACCCTTGAAGAAGAAGGGATCAATCAAACCATGCACTTAAAGACTACACCATACAGCAACCCCTGATAGATTCACTGCCCTGTCCACATGAGCGTGAGGATTTTCAGGAGCCCTGAAAATCCTGACGCTCCTGAATCATGTGGGCTGTGGGCTCCTGATTTTCAGGAGCCCACAGGGGTACCGTTAATTTTTAATTGCGCCTCATCAGTCCACTCAAACTTCCCTGCAAATTCCTCATCCTCACCAACCATGTGCAGAAACCATTCACAGTACTCCATCCTTCGATCTGGGTCGTCACAGTCTTGGAATGTACGCTTTCCACTCTTCAGAATGTGTCTTACACTTGACCGCCGGCTCACCCCACATTTGCGTGCTCGCTGGTTCACTGATTTTTACAGTGATCGAGCAAAATGTTGCAACACCGCAGCACTGGATGCTGGACCTGTAGCTGTTCACGTTTGGTCAGATCTATCCTTGTTCCAAACTCTATCTGCCACTGGCACTGTACCTCATGAATGTTCTTGTACTTCTAGTAACACTTCAGTACAGCCTTGCATTCAACAAATGAAAGTGAACCTCAGCCATTGTTACTACTCGACTGTCTTCTGCTGCACTAGCTAATATGACTGACTCATTCCACTACTGGCATAAATTGCCAGCTCTGCCTACCACAACAAATTTAATATCTTACAACTACACATTACATTAGTGAGTCTTTTTGTTTAGATACTATTTAATTATAAACAGTGAATACATTTTTTTGGACTCCCTCTGTATAATTGTTTCTGGTTTTCTAAACAAATTTGAAATGATTTTTTTTTAAACAAAAATGAAATTCTAAAAAACTTTGATATTACATTTTCTAACTAATATTTTTACAATTACAGTTTACATTATGAAATTATTTTAAAACAAACAAAGAAATCAGAAAATCTCTTTGAATTCATTTAACATAATTTATTCATGTATATTGTACAATAAGGATATTGTTATGTGGTATTTGCTGTAAAAAATCTTTAAAAATTAGTTTTTGTCCTGTTGGAGATAATTGTAAAAAAATAAAACGGAATTACCTAGCTTGGTTAGAAGTCAGTGTTAAAATACTAGTATTTTTATTAATAAAATTTATAGACATAATCACAGAGTTAGATATAGATTTAAAAAAGGAGAAAATATGCACAAAAAAAGAAATTAAGGTAAAAACTAATTGGTTTTTTTTGAACTAGGAATAAAATTAATAAAAAAAAAAAAAAATTAAGAACAATGACTATATTTGTATAAATACTGAATTTTCAACATTATCTTTCTACTACCAGAATCTCATTTTTAGATTATTTAACAGATAGACTACCAATGACACATTTGAATAAAGGTGGGCCATGTGAACCAAACACGAGTCACAGTTCAAGATTTACTTCCAACCCTTATGCTACATTACTGCATCGCATAACAATCCATTACAAAATATATTTCAAAATTATAATATCACAGTATATAGTAGTTTATTTACCCTGCTTTCTCCCCCGAGTGAATCATGTTAATTCTTAAATATTAATAGATATATAAGATAGAAGACTAAGGAGTAAAACAATTTTTGTTCTTTAAAAGAAAAAGTAAATTTAATGAGCTGTCATTAAAATTTTGATGATAAACAGAAACCATATTTTATTTTAAAAATTTTATTTCAATTACATTATGATTTTACAAGAAAATAGTTTCTTATTAGAAATCATTCAATTTACTGTAAAATCTAAAAAACAACTTTCTTTCCATGTTCGATAAAAATTTGAACAACAAGACTTATCAAAAGCAGTCAAAGGCTCATTTCGGCAGAATCAACAGCATTTACTGACACATTGTCATCAGGCTCATCTACATACATCAGGCAGAATATTGAACCTGTATTTAAAGTTTTAGAAGATTATGCTCATCGAGGGCTGTATTTTATTACTAGTTACTGCAATTTTAAAACGTTACAACAAAATTATTTAAATGTTCTTCAAAGATGAACCGAACAATTATCCAATTATAATTAAAATATTCAAATGCGATAGCCCGAATGGAAACGTTCACAGATATTATATGGCAGTAATTTTTTTTTATATAATAATATTACAATTTTATAAACTAATACATTTAAATCATAAATAACACTTATTTTTTTACATTCTATAACAGAGAATTTCATAAATACTGTTCTTATCATCTATTATCCACAACTTAAAATTTCCCACATCGTAGATTTCTACATATGCATACACACGTATTAAAAAAAAATAATAAATATAACTTGGGTTGGATTGTATTTATTTAATCCAGAATTTTCACACACTACTACAATTAATATTAAGAACTTAATTAAACAAAATATTATGTTAAGTGGATTTTATCCACTATTTTTTTTTTAACCATCTTGCAAATTCTATACTAAATTTAATCTTATGCATCTAATTTTAAACATAATTTTATAATACAACTTAGATTGTAAAAAAAATCAATAATTTTACATTATGCAGATGTAAATTTAAAAATTTTAGAAATCAATCCGATTTTTTTCAACTGAACAGAATTACATAATCAACAGTAATCGAATTTGACCTGGCACCATCAAATTCAAATAAACAAGTTTATAATGCAGGCCTACCTATTATTAATTCAAACTGGCTCAGCCTGAACAACATTTTTTTATTATTATTTTTTTTTTAAGTACATAATTTGTTTTTCCATGTGTTGTTTTTTTTTTACCTATTTACTACAATTTTTTTCTTCTAGTAGTTGTCATTCTATAAATAGTCAATAATTAATAATTAATTAAGAGAAATTGTACATCTATTATTTCATTATTTTTTTCTAATATATATATATACTTTACATGCATATGTATACACACCTTACTAAACAAAACACTTTGTCAATATATTATTAATTGGTCTCCTGTGCCGAAAACAACAATCTTCATTTTCATATCGATATATTTCTGATTACGTTATAAACTGGATTATGGTGTTTATAACGACGATGATGACAAAGAAGATGTTAATAATGATAGCAGCGATAAACAACGGCAATGAAGATGAATACAGCGGTTGGTACGATGATGCTGCTGGAACCACGTAGACACAGGTATTACTTACATCTGTAAAAAAAAACATTGATAAAAGAAAAATGTAAACAATAACAATCATTGTTCAATGCAACAAACGGTTATTCCAAAATTAAACTATTAAACTTCTATAATTACACCACTTAAATTTCAATGTAACAAAATGGTCATTGCAGAAGAAAGACTGTTTTTTTTTTCTCATAAAACCATAAATTAATAAACAAGGGTTCAATGATTAAAGAAATGAATGACTGTAGAAAGATAATTATTTATTCAATAACAATGGAACTAATAATACTTTTCAACATAATCCCCAGCGACACTTAAGTATTTGTCGCATATTTTTTGTCAGTTTTGTTATTCCAGTAGTAAAAAATTCTTCACCTCATTGTCTAAGACATTTCTGTACTGCAATCTTGACCGGCGTATTGTCATAAACTCGGTGTCATATAAAAACTCTTTGAAAGGACCAACCAAACAAAAGTTTATCGGTGCAAGTTTAGAATGTAAGGCCGATGTGGTAACACATCCCACCCTGACTTTTGAATAGTTTTGAGCTGTATGGGAACAAGCATTTCATGCAAAATAATAAGGCATTTTGAAAGAAAACCAGGATGTTTACTTCTATTTCGCTTTATATTTTAGATTATCACAAAAGTACTTGCTGCTGACTGTACATTGTTCTTCCAAATAATTGCAATAATTTTGGACTTTAGCAGCTTTTACTGTGAGCAGAGGACAGTGGCCTCCTTGTTCCCCAAATTTGTCTAGCTGCAATTTTTTCCTTTAGGTTATTTAAAGGATTGAAGTTTATAAATCAAACTTCTCCACTATCGATAACTGAGTGTGAAAATTCACAATAAGAGACTGAAGTCATTGAAAACATTTTGTGTCAGGTGACTCTCAGCATGACTTTACCATTGATGCATCAGCTCAACAAATAAAAAAAGATAAAAAGATTGAAGTGATTAAAGTCTATATTAATTGTTCATATAAAATAAATGAAATAATGTTAATGTAAATATATAAACATAAAAAAATCATAAAAAGACAATTCATAATTCCGAAGGCGGTAATGAAAATTAATTTTGAGCATACATTTATGTATATTTTGTTCAGAATGCAGTTCAATTGTGCTTCTTTTTTGTAATTAGTATTATTCGAAAATTTATCGACAGAGGAACGTTGTTTCTGTAAAAGAAAATTATTTAATTGTATTATAAATAAATTGGTGGGAAGATTTGTTTAAAATGATTCAGTAATTCAGAATCACAATAAGTCCCTTACTTGTAAGTTGACGTATTGTGTTTAGTTATACGAAAAGAGAACTGTTGTCTGGTTCAGTTAACAATTTTTTTTTTCAGCAAAGATTGCATATTCATAAATAGAAACACAAGAATCGAATAAGATATTAATTTTCTAAATATAGGTCTACACGATTCATACTTATAAACACCAGAGAATGATCTGACAGCCCTACAAAGAATGAACCCTAACAGACTATTTGCACACTTTAAAAACCTAAAAAATAATAACAACTGACTAGAGAAACTGAGAGAGACAGAAGAAATGAAAATAATTCAGGAAGACTACAAAGAACATTTACGTGAGAAAGAATTGCAAAATATCTGTTTCCAGGAAAACAAAAACCACGGAAGAAAAAGAAACTGAGCAAGTGAAATAACATGTATATAAAAAAAATTTGATCTAACAAGCGAGATTAGAACTACAATTTAACCAAACATAAATCATGTAAATTTTCTGATATTAATATAGTTATTTAACCCCCTTACTGGTTTTTGACAATATAATTTGTCAATAACTACCTTGATAAAAATTGCCCTTGATAAAATAATTTATCATCCGCTTTTTTGCTGAAAAGTGCTACTGACGAAATAATTTGTCAATATGAATTGACTTTATTTATTCTGTTTGTTGATATGTTGCTGCAATGTGCAAGATTAAAAAATTTTTAATCTTTTTAATTATTATGACTATGTGTTTTTATATATTTACAACTATAAGTTTTAAAATTTAATGTGTGATTTATAAAAAGAATATGTTTTATTAACTGATGATGAGGGAAACCCTCGAAAGCGCTTTTATATAATAGTGAGGCATTATTGAATTCTGTACTCTTGGTGGTAAACTTTTTATACTTTTGTCTTTGACATAATCAGTACAGAGGGGAAATACAGACAAATCCAAATCCAATAACAAAAAAAAAAACTGATTCTTCTAAGATATACATATACAGAAACAATATATATATACATATTGTTTGTCTGTTGTTAATGCATCAAGCGAGAACCAACTGACCAATTACTTTCAAATTTGCAGGATACATTCATCTTATCCCAGAGAAGCTTTTAAACCATCACCCAAGGCCCTGGCTGCCTTGTAAGTTAAAATATAACTTAACTTTGCCCCCAAGGTGGGTGAAATTATTTATTAAATATACTCATTAAGGAAAGGAAAAATAGACTAATCCTTTTACTTCATTATTATATTTCTGCACCTTGCAAAAAAATAAGAATTTTTTCATCGTCAAAGGTGTGTGTCCTTTATTTACCATAGTTCCCATTATTCTACCTTTTGTAATTTAGGTCCTTTTTCAGACTTCTGTAAAGCCTGAATACTATAACTATTATTTTTCAGTATTATTCTCATAACCATGAGAATAACATACAGTGCGGGGGAGTCTAGGATATGGAGTCATCTGGTGAGATGGAAATGGCCACCGAAGCAAAATCTGCAGGTGTCTAGGACACCAGTCCCCCTGGAAAATTGGGAATGGCAATCGAAGCGATGTCTGCAGCCATGGGGTAGACCTTGAGGTGCCCCTGAGTTGGCTCTGGGATTCTCGCATGGGTTGACCTGAGCCTCGAATGGTCCAGGTTCTGGTTAGACGGTTAGTCTCTTATAAGAGACCTAACATGTGTTATCCCTTTGGGCAACCAAGTTACAGGGTTACAAAAATTAGAAAAAGTTTTAAATAATTATATTTAAATATACACTTTAAAACATTATAATATTGTACAAATATAAAACCCTCTGCCTACTATCATATTTTTGAAATTGCACTATCAATAACTGAAGGCAAACGTTCACAACAAAAAACTGAAATTATTGACAACATTTTGCATCAGGTGACTAAGTATGATTTCTTTAGCATTGCCGCATCAGCTCCACAGAGTGCTAACTTAAAATATAATTTGTAATAATATGGTAAATATGTTAACTTTTCCTAATGTAAATACAGAATTAAATTTTATTTTATTTTCACTTCAATAATAAAATTAAATGTCACAACTCTGTTGAATCTGAATCAAGTTAGGTTTTAATTACTAACTTGATAAATATTCAAATATGACAAGTGATTGCAAATACCATCTGTTTACCCAGCGCTTATTAAAATCAGAACTCTATCAAAAAGTTAAAATACATGCATTTCAGATATCACTGAAGTTTAAAAACAACACTTTTGCCCTCAAATGTTAACCATTTATCATTCACACACAACTTAATAAGTCGATATTAATTAAATAGAAAGAGAATTAAAAATAATTTTTTTTTATAACAGAACACATGCATGCGCGCATACACACACAGAAATGAAATTAACAAGAGACTAACTCATGTTTGTTATAATATCCAATAATTATAAATACTTACATGACCCGGATAAAATTCCATCTTTTCTTCTGTCTTCACAGTGTGTAAATCATTTATTTCAAATTCAGTGGTTTTCATGTTAAGATTAATCTGCGGTGAAACTTCATCATTAAATGAGATCTCAGACTCCTTTAAATAAGATAAAAGAAAAAACCTTATAAAAAAATGTGAAAAACTAATTATTATTCGATAAATAATCTTTTTTTATTCTGACTGGAACTTAATAATACCATTATATAATTATATTATGTCATCGCAAAATAAATTAGTAATAATAAAACAAATTATAAGATAAAAAAGATGTGATTAAAGAACAGTACTGTTGTATGGTTCAGTTTAGGTGGATATTGTTATTTGTTAAGAATAAGTGACAATTGTTTTTAGTAAAGATTGCATATCCAAAAATATAAACACAAGGATAGATTCCTGCCGATCTCCATGGCAGATTAGTTAACTTTTATCAGTAGGTCTGGGCTTGAATACTGGTCAAGCATATCATTTTACAAAAACTATTTTTACAAGTATGCTACAAAATTCATTATCATCCATGAGTAAATGTAAGCAGCCATAAGCTTGTGGTTACTGTAGAAATAAAGATTAATAAATAGTATATGATTATACCATGCCGTATTAATATTTTAAAATTTTGTGTAAATCTTTGTTTAACAGATTATTAGATCTTAATTTATGTACCCCAAAATTTTCCTTTCCTGTATGCTCTATCTATTTTACCAACGTTCATTTCTCTTTCCACTTCTGAACACTTTTCTTTAATCCACTCTTCTTTCACCAGTTTGCACTTCCTGTTTATAGCATTTCTTAATTGCCGATAGTTCCTTTTACTTTCTTCATCACTATCATTCTTATATTTTCTATGTTCATCCATCAGCTGCAATATATCGTCTGAAACCCAAGGTTTTCTACCAGTTCTCTTTATTCCGCCTAAGTTTGCTTCTGCTGATTTAAGAATTTCCTTTTTAACATTCTCCCATTCTTCTTCTACATTTTCTACCCTATCTTTTTTACTCAGACCTCTTGCGATGTCCTCCTCAAAAGTCTTCTTTACCTACTCTTCCTCAAGCTTCTCTAAATTCCACCGATTCAACTGACACCTTTTCTTCAGGTTTTTAAACCCCAATCTACATTTCATTATCACCAAATTATGGTCGCTATCAATGTCTGCTCCAGGGTAAGTTTTGCAGTCAACGAGTTGATTTCTAAATCTTTGTTTAACCATGATGTAATCTATCTGATACCTTGCAGTATCGCCTGACTTTTTCCAATTGTATATTCTTCTATTATGATTTTTAAATTGGGTGTTGGCAATTACTAAATTATATTTCGTGCAAAACTCTATAAGTCTGTCCCCTCTTTCATTCCTTTTGCCCAGCCCGTATTCACCTACTATATTTCCTTCCTTGCCTTTTCCAATGCTTGCATTCCAATCTCCAACTATTATTAAATTTTCATCTCCTTTTACGTGTTTAATTGCTTCATCAATCTCTTCGTATACACACTCTACCTCTTCATCATCATGGGCGCTTGTAGGCATATAGACGTTAACAATCGTTGTCGGTTTAGGTTTTGATTTTATCCTTATTACAATGATTCTATCGCTATGCGTTTTGAAATATTCTTTCTAATAGATTATACAAAGAAATAATAAAATTAACGCAAACTCAACTTACGGAGCAATCAAAACTATGAAAACAAATACATAGTAACAGCTCTTCAGAATGATAGGAAACAAGACATAAAATAAAGAAACAATGTGCTATTAGCACTTCAGCATTAAATTAGAGTAAAAATGGAACTATACACGTGCATGTAACAGTAAACCATCAACAAACAGAATAAAACAATTAATAATGATAAATTATTTTGTCAGTCACACTTTTAAGCCAAAATGTGGATGAATAATTATTTTGTGAAAGCCAATTTTTATCAAGGTAGTTGACGAATAGTCATTTTGTCAAAAATTGTTAAGGGGTAAATAACTAACTATTACTATCAGTATTTGGTTCATAGGTTTACACGATTTGTGTTTGGTTAAATTGTAGTTTTGATGTTGCTGTTAATCAAATTGCTTTTATGTACAATTTATTTCCCTTTTTCAGTTTCTTTTTCTTCCATATCTCTTTCGTTATTTTCCAGTATTTTACTTTTTTCTTCTGTCCGGGTAAATATTTCTTCAGTGGTTTTTTTTCTCCTGGAAACCTGAAGTATTTTGCGATTCTTTCTCATAGTAAATGTTCTTTGACGACTTGATGTGTTATTTTCATTCCTAATATGTCTTTTTCCGTCAGATTTTTAAAGTGTATAAATAGGGGGTTCATTCTTTGTAGATTACCATAAAAGGTGATTCTTAATTTTCTGATTAAATGTGATAGTTTCTCCATGTTCATGTAAAGTTCATTATTGTGTTCTTTTCTGTCTTTGATGGACTGAAAGACTTTTTTTTTAGTATTCTTCGTTTTTTTTTGTCGATTAGAAGTTTGTCAAATGTCAGACATTCGGTTGGAAGTAGAGCTTCCGATGAAATGACTGTAAAGTACTGCTATAGTTTAGCATTGAGTGATATTAATTTTTTACCGCAAGTGTTCTTTGTTAATCGATAGGCTAGCCATTTTACTGATTTTGGCCATAATGGCTTCTTTTTGAGAGATGTTGACTTCAATAATCTCCCCAGGGTATTTGAATTTTCAGTTTCATTAATTTCCTGTATGTTATTGTTAGTTTTTTAAACTGCTGATTATTTATCATAAGAAATTTTGTAGAGTTTATTTTATAATGTAGTAATAATAAAAGGGAAATTTAGAAAAGTATGGTTTATATTAGTTGTTCTGAAAAATGTTCATAATTTATATACAGTTAACGTAGTTAACAAATTTACACAAAATTTAAAAATATTAATATGGCATGGTATAATCATATACTATTTATTAATCTTTATTTCTGCTTAATGCAGTCTTGCATCTATGCGTCTTGAAATACTCCACTCTCCTCCCTATCTTCTTGTTCATCACAAAACCTACTCCTGCCTGCCCATTATTTGATGCTAAAAGATAATAATAATAACTATTTAAATGATTAATTAGTTTCCTTATTTTAGAAAAATAAAAGAAATACAAATAAAAAAAAGATACTGTACGAGTTGTAATGTGGTTAAGCGTTTTTTCCACCATTTTCCAAGTATTTCTGATACTCTGGTCCCATAGCAGAGATCATATAATACGTGTACATTATTACATGTACAATGTTATTTATTAGATTTGAAAATGTACAGTGTCCTGAAATTCAAAATATAGAAATAAAATAAAAACTTTATTAGTTCAAATAGATAAATTCTTTAAAAAACTAATTATAAATTGAATTATCATTTTAATTTATTATTAAAATTTTTAGTACAAGTGTGAATTACATTTTTTTTTAAATTTTAAGTATTTTGTTGTACACTAAGTGTTAAATTATATTAAAAATTAATAACATTTGTATATCTCAATTAAATCAAAATATTTTTAGAGAACTTTTATCCATCGCTTCAGTAGAATGATGAATTCTGAGTTTCACTGATGTTGAATAGCAGCGAGATGAGTATCTTGTTGGCAACAATTATTATCTGTGTAAATAGTTGAAGACTATAGTATTTGATTTGTATTGCATTTTTTTATTTAATATATATTAATTTAATGTGTTAAGATGTTTTTATATAATATTAGGTAAATTTAGTTAGTTTTAGTTAAGGCTATGTTAGATTGATTTATAAGTAATATTTATAAACTTGAAAGAAACTTGCCATCATTTATCTGAGTAAGTCACAATTCAAGACTTACTCGCTATTTGCTGACACATATATAGTGTAAAATAATGAAATTTGGGTGGAGATACTGTGGAACTTATGAGGAACATAACTCGAGTGAAAGGTGTTTCCAACAAATAATTTCAGTTGTAATGAATAACTTACGTACTAAATAAGATATATTCCAGATTTCATCAAAATTTGTTTAGAAACAATAGTTGGTCATCTGGTTACAGTATTATAATGATAATTCAATTTTCAGTTTATGAAAAAGGTCAAGCAGTTAGAAAATAATTTTAATCGACTGTGTTCTATTACCGTAAAACTACCGGCTATAAATTTAACGCATATCCATGTTTCAATCGGCGTTAATGAGTGATGATAGAGATGTAACAATGAGATCTGGTTGTCCTTTTTTCTTAGGACAAAGAATATCTGAAACGTTTAATCATTTGACAGTAAAAGTTAACTGTAATTTCAACAAAAAATTATATTACACACCTATCAAAATTATTTTTATAAGTATAATTAAATTGTTGGTAAATGAAAAATATCTATCTATAAATTAATAAAATTTAAATTATTACAGAATTTAAAGTTACAAGAAGCAATTTGTAATACAGTATAGTTATATATTTCTTGTAACTTATTTGAGATCTTTTACATCAATATTTCAAAGAATAAACAGCCCAATAATAATGTGAAGACATTAAAAATGAAATTAAGTGAGGTTGCATCAATAATTTTGTGAAATTTATCTACGGTTTCATAAAGATATCCTGTTTATAAATAAAAATTGACTTTCACGATGAAGCGGTAGTATCTCTGCCTTTCATATTGAGATTCCAAATTCAAATCCTGGTCAGACTTGCAATTTTTTACTTTTTACAAAGATTATTTTTCATCAATCAGCAGTTGTAATAGGCTTCAGCCTGTTATTTTTATAAAAAAAAAAAAAAAAAAAACAAATGTTTTTTTTTACAATAGGGGGAATAAAATTGGTTCAAAATTCATTCTGACTTTGTACCATTTTAGAATTAGAGCACCAACCCAGCGGGTTGGTCTAGTAGTGAACTTGTCATCGCAAATCAGTTTATTTCAAAGCTGAGATATCTAAGGTTCAAATCCTAATACTTAGTTACTTTTATACGAATTTGAATACTAGATCGTGGATACCGGTGTTCTTTGGTGGTCGGGTTTCAATTAACCACACATCTCAGGAACTGTTGACCTGAGATTGTACAAGACTACACTCCGTTTACATTAATTCATATCATCCTCTGTAATACCTTATGGTGCTTCCAGAGGCTAAACAGAAAAAGAAAGAATCAGAGTACTGATATGCCAGTACATTTCTTTTATTGTTTTGAATCATATTTTAATCAGTTTATTGATTTTTTCTGAATAAAAACTAGATTATCCCAATTAAAACACAATTTATCTTGTTTAGCGGTTATAGAAAGATTAATTATTAAAAAAATTGCAATTTTGTAATTTTATTATTTATTTATTTACTCCTGAAACAACTGGCCGATGCCGATTAGAGTTTAATCGCGTTAGATGAATTTTGCAGTGTAAGAAAAATGGCCAGTCTGACCAGGATGAAAGGCAGAGATGTTACTGCTCCACAAATCAGTGGGGAGAACAGTATTTCATAAATAAAAACAATATTTTGTAAATTATAATTGAATGCTTAAGTATTCACTACCTTGCGGTACCCCATTTTCTGAGACGACACTGTCTGAAAGCGAATCGTCAACACGAACACGAAACGTCTGGTGATTCAAGAATCCCCAGATAAAAGCAAGCATGTTGCCAGTGATCCCCCACCTCCTAAGGGTGTTAAGAATGTCACGTCGCCAGGCCGTGTCATACGCCTTTTTTATATCGAAAAAGATAGCAACGAGGTGTTGGCGGTTCAGGAAGGCGTTTTGTATGGCTGTCTCCATCGACACCAAATGGTCAATGGAAGATCTCCCATGTCGGAAACCACACTGTTTCGAAGAAAGAAAGCCATGTTTCTCTAAGTACCACACAAGCCTGCGGTTCACCATCCTTTCCATTACTTTACACAACACGCTTGTTAAAGAAATAGGGCGGTAGCTTAAGGGATCGGTTTTCTCTTTGCCAGGCTTTAATACCGGTATAATAAATGCCAACGACCAGTTGGGCGGAAAGACTTGTCCAGAGAATAAACCATTGTAAATACTCAAAAGATGTTGTAGTGCTGAGTCAGGAAGGTGCGAAAGCATACAAAGGCGAACGTTGTCCGGTCCAGGGGAAGTGTCACGTGAGTTCCTAAGTGCGTGCAACAATTCTTTAAGTAAGAATGGAGCGTTCAATTCACCAACCAATATTCAACTCCAATACTTCCATCTGTGCTTTGTACCTCTGAAAGTCGTTAATATATGACGAGGTGAGAGAAACCCGATCGGAAAGATTTCGCTAAAGTATTTGCTACAGCCGAAGATGACGTAAGGAGTCCTCCCTCATCGAAGAGACCGAGAATAGATTGCCCTGGCGACCTGAAAATTGCATGGATTTTTCTCCACACAGTAGATGTTTTTGTTGTAAAAAAAAACTGAAGATGGTTGATGTTTCTTGATTGAGAAACCTGAAATTGTATTAAAAAGAATTGAATTTTTAAAGACATTTAAAAAATTAAAATGTTTGTCATGGATTAGACATGGGTTAATGAAAATCATTAAGAAAAATGAGATATTAAAATTAAAGTAGTCATCAGAAAGGCAGTTGTTTAATAGTGTGTCACGCAGTTTTGGTTAAAACAGGGTTCATTAAAGAAAGTATTTGCAGTTAATTCTTCAGATTATCATTCAAAAATGAATAGGGACAGTTTTAAAGAACAGAAGAAGAAGACAAAAACAACAAGAATGCATTCTTTATTCATAATTGTAAAAGGAGCTAAGTTGGCAATTTTTTATCTACTACATTTTAGATGTCCATATTTTTATTACTTACATACACCTATATAAATTTCTTTTAAATATGTTGTCTAGTATGCTTTAACTAAAACTAAAATTATCAATGAAGATTCTAAAATAGCAAGCTTAATATTAAGCTTAAAAATTTCGTAACATTTTATATCGGTTTATATATTAATATTACTTCACATTGCTCAAATAGATGTGTTTATAAGTGAGAACATGTTGGATCCGTAACCATCACAAATATGTTCAAATTTTTTTTAAATTTAAATATATTGATTTATTAATAATTATTACCTCTGATTGTAAACATTTCTGGATTAAAATTAAAAGTACATAAAATTTTATTTTAATAATAACGTCTGATTTTTTTTTAATATTTTTTTTTGTATTGTTATTATTGAATTATTATTTATTGTTAAATTTTTTTTTACAATCGGAGGTTAATAATTACTAATAAATTAATATATTTAAACTAAAAAAAAGTTAAAAAAATATAAGTATATGAAGTTAGAATCGAACTGATGTATCCAAATATTTCATTAATTAAAACTTGATTTGGCTATCTCTGGAACCAATGAAAATAAGTACCCCTTATTTACTTTTGAAAAGCTATCAACAAGGGCTTATTACTGCAGTAAAGAAAAAGTCCAAAATCCAATGTTTCAAAATTGAAACCCTGCTTTATTCAGATGTCTGACTGTAAACACAATTTTGGCCCAGTCAACTGCAATCAAAACAAGAGGTGCACAGCTATATGTTACAACAGTCCTAAATACAAAATTTCAACGTTCTACGGCTAACTGTTTTTGAGTTGTGCAAGATACATACGTAAGGCATCACGTTGAAACTAGTCAAAATAAATTCAGGGATGGTCGAAATGGATATTTCCATTGAAATCTGAAAACCGAAACTTTTAGCGATTACAATACTTCCTTTATTTTGTAAATGGAAGTAAAAGTAAAAATGATTAAAAACTACTTACAAAAAAAATTATTTTTTTATATGTTCAAACCACTGATACTGAATATAATTAAATACGAAAATATTACCAATAGCTCCAGTAAGTAACATGGGGTGCAGACATGCTGGACCCATTCAATAGTTGGCAACCCCGCAATGTGAAATTTGGCACAGAAGTTATGCCACCTCCAGGTGCACATATCGAAACACCTCTATCTCCATCCATAGTCGGACCCCTTGAAGTCCATGTGTAGGGCATACCAGATAATTTCTGTCGTAAAGAATACTCAGCAGCCATCATATCAGGTGATACATAAGCACCTACACCTGCAAATATTAAAAATATAATATGTAATCAAAAGTCGCTGAAGAGATTAAACTGATTAGTAGATCGGTTTTTCAAATCGACTTATTAGGTATTATTAATCTATCCAAGATCAACTGATGATAAATCTGCAGCTCACAATCATTATTTTGGAAGTAAATAATTGTCTAATTGTCACATATCTCATGCAGCCTTAGAGTAACCTGATTAAAATATTATATATGTCAAATTAGACAGTCCACTTAAAGGGGTTACTGGCCTCCAATCTTTTTCAATTTAACATTCGTTAATATGCAACTTTAAACATAAAAATAAAATTTTTTAAACAAAGAAAATGAATTAACAACGCATCTTAAATTACATTTTTTCTTTTTTTCATTGGAGGTGAAATCTTTTATAAGCACCTTATGGTCTCCAACATTCAGATTGCCCAGGGGCATAAGCAGGGTTGCTATACATTCCTCCTTTTTATATTTATCCTCCTACCTACTTTTAGTTAAATCTTTCTTTCCACCTTACTTTCTCAGTTCTCTCTCTCTTCACCAAATTTTTCAATTCTAGCACCCACAAATCTAACTTTACCATACTAAGTATGAGATTTTTCAAGATCCAAACATACCTAAACATTTCATAATTTGTTCTGTAAACATTAAAAGTGCAGACAGCTTCAAAAACTACAAATTTAAAAATTTTGAGAGGAAAAAAAGTTTTACTATAACAGAAAGTACAACTATTCAGGCTCTCATTAAGGTTTTGGATTTTGCAAGCAATGCAGATCTCTGACAGCCTATGTCAGTGAAATCTACATACGCCTTCATTACATCAGCCAGGTGAAAAAAGTGCTCTCTGCACATTTGTAGACTTGTTTTCAGACTTTTGACTGACATTCTTGCACCACGTAGTTGCCAGATTTTGCGAGCATAAACATATGAGGGTATATCAAATATAAATGAGATTTTTGTTCCTGAGAGTCTACAGTTGTAGGACTGGGCCTGCACTTCTAATATGCTGGGTGGAGTCATTAGGAGTGGGGAGAGCCGACCATCCCACACTTCCAACCAATCCACCAGTAACGCTCATGATGTTGGAGCAACAGGTGCACCCCTCTACTGCGCAATGCAAAATTATAAAATTTCTTGCTCGTAAAGGAGTTTCAAGCGACGAAAATTTTCTGGAGATTGACTGCACAGTTTGGGGACCAAACACTGTCAAGGACTCGGTTTGTTTGCCTGGCATAGAGTTCAAGGAAGGACAAGAATGAGTGGAAAATCACGAAAATGATTGCCATTCTCAATCCAGCATTACAGACGAAAACATTCACGCGGTTCAAAACATTCTTGAAGATGATTGATGGGTGAGGGTATCCAAAATTTCAGAACAGGTCGGAATAGGTTATGGGAGCTGTCAAGCAATCACCAGAAATGACCTACAGTTACAAAGTTTTTTTTTTGGGGGGGGGGGCAAAAAAACGCCTGTGTGTTAAGAAATCGTCCGGAATTTTCTTTAATAAAACGGTAAAATAATTCTAAAATAATAAAACTTACATAAAGTGTGTATCAAACAAGCCCCCTCGCCTTTTGACCACAGATCAGAAGTTGAGACATTTGGAGGTCTATCCGAAGCTTACAGCAAGGTTGCGATCAAAGGTGATGCATTGTTGAGTCAAATCATCACCTGCAATGAAACGTGGGTCCACCACTACACTCCCCAGTCAAAACAAGCCAGTAAGGAGTGGCAGAGGAAAGGGAAGGCAGCCCCAGTGAAAGCCAAGACTTGACTGTCAGCTGGCAAGGTTCTTTCAACCATTTCTTTCGACTTGCGAGGCATTTTGCTCATAGATTTTATGCATGAGCGACGCACAATCAAGACTACTTACTACTGCGAGCTGTTGAATGAGGTGAGACTGCATATCACTGTAACAGATGAAACCAATTGATTCGAGAGGCCATCCTCCTCCATGACAATGCCAGGCCCCATACTGCAGCTCCAACAGTCTCAAAACTAAAAGAAATGCACTGGACTAGCAACTTGATCATCCTTCCTACAGCCCAGACCTACCGCCCTGCGATTTTCATTTGTTTGGGCCGCTTAAAGAAGCTCTAGGAGGGCAATGATTTGAAGATGATGAGGGCTTGGAGGGATTCGTGCGCAATTGGCTCCTGATGCAACCAGCTTCATTCTAAGATGCTATGATAAAAAACCTTCCTTCTTGCTGGGAAAAATGTATTTCTAAAGCAGGAATCTATGTAGAAAAATAAATTATATTTGCCTTTTATTTTTCAATAATTTTTTTTTTTGTTTTTTTTTAAAATCCCGTTTACATTTTGTTTTCCCTTGTATTTTACCACAAATTCAACGAATGCAACATGGAAATAAGCAGACAAAATGGCTCTATCATATCTTAAATACTGTAATAGTTTTGAAAAAGCTAAACAGTAGAGCTTATGATTTCCTACTGCTTCTAGTGTATATGTTTTTACCAATTTTTATCTTTAAAAATAAAGACAAGAATATAGTTTAGATAAATAAACCATAAATAATATGAATAACCTACACAAACTAAGAAAAATTTGGCTAGAAGAATAAAAGGTCAACCAAAATTTGGAAAAGCTCAACAATTTCTATTTTCTTTTTTATAAAGAACTTCAACAAAGTTTCAAGTAGGGGGACTGAAATATACGGCATATCCATAAAGTAAGAGCCATCGGCTTATATTTAAATATTAGTGGGTCTGAAAGTAGTTTCATGGATACAGGCTCATCTATCGGCTATTTACGAAGCCACTGCAGTTGTTTTGATTCAGTAGTCATTTGCCTGTCAGTGAGTGCAGATCACAATGTCCATGACAATTGTTTCTCCCACCAGTTGTGAAGTACACACTTGATTCGATTTTTGTGTGCAAAATGATCTTCAGCTACTGAAATTCATCAGGAGTTGTGCCTAGTGTATTGGACCTGCAGTAATGTGAAGGAAAGGTTAGACAATGGTGTCGAGACTTTAAAAATGGCCGCACAAATGTGTATGATGAAGAACGGAGTGACAAGCCCAATATTCAGACTGATGAAATCGTTGAACAAGTGAACTGAAAACTATGATGTGATCGGCAATTGATGATTAGTACTCTGGCTGATGAATTTCTGCATGTTGGACACACCTCTATCTACACAACTGTCACAGAATAGCTTGGATATCAAAAATTGTGTGCAAGGTACGTACCAAAAATGCTCATCGACCAACACAGAGCAAAAGAATGTGCAGTGGACGAACATTTTTGGACTGCTACCAACAAGATGGAGATAATTTGTTTTCCCACATTGTTATGGGTGAAGAGACGTGGATATCCTACACCAATGCAAAATCAAAACAGTCAATGCACTGGCGCCATTCAAGTTCCCCAAAACCAAAAACATTTAAGTAATCTCCGTACTCAAGTTGAAAAATGTTGGCTACTGTTTTTTTGGGACAAAAAGGGCATCATATTGGTTGATTTCATAGAATGTGGATCAACAATTACAGCTGATGTGTACTGTGAATCGCTCACCAAACTGAGATATGTGATCCAAAATCAACGATGCGGGAAATTATTGTCCGGCATAATCCTCCACGACAATGCGCGTCCTCAAACCAGTGCCTTAAAGAAGAGTCAAGATTTTCGTTGGGAACTTTTTGACCACTCTCAATATAGTCCCAACCTTGCACCTAGCGACTACTTGCATTTGAAAAATGCATTTGGAGGACAACGGTTGAAAATGACAAGGAGCTCAATGTCATTGTCAACTGGTTCAATTCCCAAGCAGCGAAATTCTATGCAGAGGGGTTAAAGAAACTGGTGCAACGTTAAGAAAAATGCTTAGAACTGAATGGCAATTACGTGAAAAAGTGAAGTAGATATGTAGTAAACTAAAGCTGTTAACTAAAGTCCTTTCCTCACAAGTTAATTTTTCTTAATGACTAAATGGCTCTTACTTTATGAATATGCTTTGTACTTACCAATTCAAAACAAAAAAGGTAAAGATGTGTACTAAACCCTATGAAATGTATTTTGAATATTAACACTGTACTCTGTAGTTTCAAACATATATCTTACAGACTTCAAAGATTAATTTAAGGGCTTTTCAAACAATTTTTTTAGATTATTACATGAATGTACAGATTATCATAAAAGTAACTAACTGTATTAAAAGAAATATTTTATTAGGCTTTTCTTACAATTAACTGAAAATAAATAAAATTAAAGAGATAAAATATGAAAGTTATGTAATAAACAAACACCACTCATACAGTATACAAACACCATTATTCATGTATAAAATAAATTGCACCGATAGCATTTGACAAAATTAATTCTATTGCAACAGATGTGAAATACAGGATCATTGAAAAAGGTTGCTGCAATAAATTAGAAAAAATCATATCTCCCTGTGTAATTGAGAAAAATATCAGGATATCAAGTTTTTTTAAACATGACCAGCCGTGACCTTGAGCTGATGCAAACAACGGCACAATGGCTCTGTGCTGTCAGTGCAATGGCAACAGTTCAGCAGAAAGCACAGTGCATTTTGTGGTTTGCAGAGCATAAAGTTATAACTTTTCAATGGACTTTCCAGTATGACATATCATCCTCTGAAGAATTATCTAAACGGTAGTTACCGGAGGCTAAACAGGAAAAAGAAAGGCAACATGGAAATGAAACATTTCCCTGGACGGCTCAAAACAAGTGACGAAGCAGTTGAGCATACACATGAAAGTTGTTTAAGAGGCCCTAAAAAACCAATTTCTAGATAAAGTTTACAGTTAGGAATTCTAAAGACAACTATTCAAAATGTGTTGCACAAGTGTTTACATCTTCATTCTTAAAAAATTCAGCTTAAACATCAAATTAAACCTACAGATCATCCTAAACATGTTGAATTCACAAGTAAAAATGCTTAATTAATAACACTGATGATGATGAAACATTTTTAAAACATGTTATGTTTATGGATGAAGCGACTTTCCATATCAGTGATTGTGTCAACCAGCATAATTATAGGATATATGGATCTCAGCAACCCAATGAAATTATTGAGTATGTCAGAGACTCCCAAAAAATAAACATTTGGTGCAATTTGATGTACAATTGTATGACTGGCTCATTCTTTTTTCATGAGCCTACTATCACAGGGAATGTTTATTTAGAAATGCTACAGCTGTACATTTTCCTGCAAGTTGACCAAATTGAACAAGAACGTAATGTTGCTATAATGTTTCAACAAGATGGTGTGCCTCTACACTTTAGCCTAGGCGTTTGACGCACTCTCAATGAAAGATTCCCTAATTGTTGGATTGGTAGGGCCAGTCCTGTGTTTTGGCCTCTGAGAAGCGCATATTTGACACCCCTAGATTTTTTTCTATGAGGATATGTTAACCTTTTCAGATCATGTAGCCTTGGAACTGGGTATGTGCGGCATCAGTTTTAAAACGCTGTTACAAAATCATTTTATATGGGATCTAAGTCGGTTATTTTTTTTTATATTCACAAAGGAATCAGTTTTATTACACAATTTGAATAACATTTATATGATGTAAAATGTTTTATTTAGACTAGAAAGAATATGACCATTTTTTTCTCAGAAATGTGCTGGTGTGTGTGTGACTTGTATATTATAATTGCTATGAGGATTACGGATTTATTTATTATTTACAAAAATAGTTTATCTTACTAGCAACATATCGAAGTATTGAAACACATAATAAATACGTCACTTTTACTTGAGGTCTATAAATATCTTTTCTGACAAATGATATCGGTAAACATGTAACACACATCGATTCGTAATGAATAAGAGTACACAGTAAAAATGGTTTTTTGTCAATCTGAATAGCCTTTTGACTGGTGGAGATTTTTATAAAACGTAGTTTTCTGAATCTATTTTCACTTATACTAACATGTTACTAATCTGTGATTTATGACATGGATTTTCATCATATTTTGCCCAATTTTCAATCGATTTGCTTGAAAGAATTATTTTTAAAATCAGCAAACCATGTTTCATAAACACAAAGCAAAAAAAAAAATTACTGTTAATTAGTCGAGGTTAGCGAATGAAGCAAGCTTAGGTTAAATTTGGTTAATTTATAAGCAATAATGTTATATATTTAATACGTAAAATATGTTAATGATCCCGTAAACTTTGAACTATTTTCAAAGTTACAGGATCATTATAGTTATGGTCGATGGGCTAATACGTAAGTACCCATTATACGTAAGTAATTACTCTACATCTTTGTAATCTGTTGCAATACAACTAATAAACTTCTTGTTGAATGATTTCTTATTAAGCTACATTTATCATTACTTCTTAATATAAGTAAATTTTTTATATTCAAATATTACTAATAACATCATATTATTTAAAAAATTACAATTAAAATTAAAATTTTGCCTTTCATTTCCTTTAAACATGACAAAAGTAATAAATAAAACAATAATTGTATATTTTATTACACAAAAAAAATGTTTGTTTCTAAAAGCAAAAAGTATGAATTTCATCTGCATCATCTCCTAGAAGCTGGGATTTTAGACTTTTAAATTAAAATGAGTTCCAACAGAATTAACATTCAGCATTAACAGATCAGAAAATAACCAATTATGTAAGTCTTTATCCAACTAATGGTTCACCATAGTCCACCAAAATGGGTTCCTTTTAGATGGATTTTGAACCATGCTGAACAACATAAATACAAGTCTAACTCACAAGTATTATAGAAGAAGAAATTGTATGTCTCTATGCAAAATTTCTTCAGATAATGTATGTAAAAGATCAGTTTTTCAGAAAACAATTGGTTGTGACAAAGAAAATACATACTTGTTGACATAAGGAGAATAAAATATATTTATTATGCAGTAACCATAGTTGTTAACTTATGCGATCTGTTTCATATGTTACTTTTTCTATAGTATATTCAGTTGTCAGGAGTGACAACTCCTTTATTACAATCAATAATAATTTTATTACGGTTTTTTATTTCTTGTTTTATACAATACAAAAAGAATATACTACTTTTGAAAACTTTTCAATTTTTCTTGAAAAATAAACTAGTTTTTATAATTGGGTTCTTTAAATGTTCTATAAACCAAGGACTAAAATGAAATAATTTCACTTTCATAAAAAAAATACAATTTATATATACAAATAAATAGGTTATCCATACAGATCATTGCAAAGGACAATGCCTGTGTTACTACTCGCCATTCCTGTGTTACAGAGGGACGGCACCTTGAACACCCAAAGAGTTAAATTTGGTCGCCATTCCCGTCTACCTAGTATTCAAATCCGTATAACAGTAACTGCCTTTACTAGAATTTGAACGTTAGAAAGATCGACTTCCAAATCAGCTGAAGAGTTAACCACTGGACCGACCCCCGGTGGGTTAGAATAACAATAGCTAAAGTAACTAAAGTACACACACTTTTGACAGAAAAATTCATAACTTATTTCTTTGCCATAATAATGAAGTAAAAGAATTAATCTTTTTTTTTTCCGTAAAGAATATCTTTAATTTACAACTTCACGCTCCTTGGGGGTGAAGAAACAATACATATATTAATGTTCAAGGGAGCAAGAGCCTCGGTCTGTGGCTTAAAACCTTCCCTGGTGTAATACAAATGTATCCTGAAAATGTGAAAGCAATCGATCAGTTGGTTCTTCAGAGATTTTTTTAAATGAAATACATCAAAAAACCTTCTCAGTTATGCCCAAAAAACATGGGTAAAAATCTGGTTGCGTTTGATCAAGTGGTTTTTTGTTTATCCCGAACAAACAAAACCCCTTTTCATCTTTATGTAATAGATATAAGAGATCTAAAATAACGAGACAATTTTTTTTGACAACCACTTTAAAGTTACTAGTAAACATATGGTTATTATATGACCAGCTGATTTATATTGGGTATTAATATTTTTAGAATATTGATGCAACGTGAGACGTAAACAAACTTTTCGTGAAACGAGTTTTTATTGTGCGTTACAAAAATGAGTGATACTAATTATGAACAACGTTTTGTGTTAAACTCGGTTAGAATGCTATTGAAACTTTTTCAAAATTGAAAAGGGCAAAACAAAACACCATACGAAGGAGTGGCACACTTCAAATTCACTGCGTCCCAAAAAAGCAATAATGAGCAAATTAAAACAATGCACATTTGTTTCTTCAATAGTAATGAAATTTTCCATAACGATTGTTGCCTACAGGATAGACTGTAAATCAATATGTTTACCTAGAAATTCTTGAAAGACTCCGTAAAACAGTTGCCGGTGTAAGACCAGCCATTGAAGACAACTGGATGCTGCATCATGGCAATGCACTTTGTCACACTGCACTCTCAACAGTGCTGTAGTTCCTCAATCCCCTTATTCACCTGACTTGAATCCCTGCGACTTTTTCCTGTTCCCGACTTTAAGAAAACACCTCAAAGGACACCATTTTGGAACGGTAGAAAATATTTTTAAAAAATATAACCGACATCTGAAGGATATTCCGGTTCTGAGTTCCAACACTGCTATGAAGAGTAGGAAAACTGTTTGATGCGTTGTATAATATACCAAATAAACTATTTTGAAGATGATACGAGTCCATGTACGTAGAATTGGATTGTGAATAAAAAGTTTTTCTGAACCGGTCTCATTACTTTATTTACAGATCTCATAGATATCAACGGAAACACACATAACTGCAAATAATATTATTATACACAATTCATAATATATTTATTTATAAGTAGCAATATTTAATAGGCTAATGTAGAATTTTCAAGTCTATATAATGATTATTTTCAGATATAGATACAAATGTCATCTGTGAAAACAATAACAGTGAACAGAAAACATCAACCCTACCACAATAAAAGAAGTTTACCGAGCACTCAGTAAGATGAAGAATTAGAAAGCAGCGGGAGAAGATCAGACTTTTGTAGATATCTGGAAACATGCAGGAAGATCAGCAAAATTTGCCCTTCATCAACAGCTTTTCAACATCTTATGACTGTCTGCAGAGAATCCCTACTAAAAATTCTAAGACACCTTGGACTACATACCAAATTAATAAGCATGATAAAATTGATCGTCACAAATACTAAGTTGAAAGTAAAATTCAGAGCTGAGCTCTCAGAACCATTTCAGATCAAAACAGGACTGGACCAAGCCAATGGGTTCTCACTACCATAATTCAACTGTGCTCTAGAAGAAGTAATGAGGGAATGGCTCAAAAAATGCCCCCAAAAGTAAAAATCTGATGCGGTCACCACACGACTTCCTTGCATACCTAATTACATATACACATTTTTACTGCACTTCATTTAAACTTATTTCATTTGAAAGTGATATACGATCCTCCACTTCCTTAATAAAAGTGGACAGTTACACAGTCGCGGAAATATTACTTATTAGCATCAAATATTTATACAAATATTAATTTATGAAATATTAGGGCAGAATTAAAGTCCCTTTATTACTACTAGATCAGTATTATTCGCATCTTCATGAGTTGCTGATTAATAAAAGTTTCAGATTTCTGGTGTGTCATATAAATAAAAATTAATAATAATTAAAGTATTCCGTTTAGTGAACTCCTGTATACTGGTTATAAATGTTAATTTTTACAGGGTAAAATATTCAGTTTTTATTATTGGATTAGTCGGTGAATAATCAAAAATAATCAAAAAAAAGTAACAATCGTACAGAAACAAAAAAGATAACATGAAGAAATATATCTCAGAAAAATGACAAGAAGATGAATATGAAGAGAAAGAGTTATTAGTCTCTAAACATTAAGAAGCAATAGATTTGGATTGTATCACCATATCAGTAATTAAAAATTACACAAATTCATAATGAACCCTTATATTTAATAAATATTTCCTTTAGTCTGGAGAAATATTTTATAACAGTATATTGAAATTTACTGAATTTCATGAAAATGTACTTAAAATAAAAATTGAATTCTTACATTAGTTAATGTAGGAAATCAAAGGTACTGGACTAAAACTTCAAATTAAGAAAAGACACCATCATTTTTACTGGGCTGAATAAATTAACTGCAATTATTTACTCACGAGTATAAGTTGGAATAAGATTTTGTAAAAAAAAAAACTAGCTGGTCAGGGCTCACTTTTCTTACCCAACCGTCTAGCCAGGACCCCCAATGTGCTTCAATATCCTCATGCTTGTGAGAATAATACTGATAAATAAAACTTAAACCTCGTTCAGTTTACAAAAAAATATCATTATATGGTTGGTAGGTAAATTTCTTCAAAGCACAGTTTAGTCGGTACAGGACCCAAACTCTGAGCGATTTGAAGAGTGTGAGTTTCAAAATAGTCAGCCTTCATCTTAAAAATAGTAGTTATATCCATCCATATTTAGTCTGGTTCTTAGTATTACCCTACAAACACCAGTAGGAGGTTATCATATTTTATTTCTTATTTTTCTTATGTGTTTTTTGGTCAAGTAACTGGAGGCAGGTGCAGCCAGCTGGGTCGCACTACAGTAACCGTGGCTATTGGTTGAGCTACCAATAGCGTCCCAATAGTACACGAACAAATCCCTTAAAAAATCGAAAATAAAAAAAACAAAAAATAGTCTCAACAAAGAATAATTGCAAGCCCAAATCTACTTAATATACTGTCCAATCAGGAATGGGAAAAATTTGCAATCATTTTTCAAAATTTTTTAACTTTCTTCATCCCTTTGCAAAAAATATAAAAATTGTTTTTTAGATATTCAGATTATTACACACACACATAAGCGCATGTGCCAAAAATCAAGTTGATATCTTCATTTGTTACTGAGAAATGAAAAAAATAGTAATTTCATTGTACTCCATTTTAACCCTTTAAACCCAGAATTTAAAAAAATCCTTTCTTAATGTGCATTTACACAGTATAAAAAAAAACTTATACAATTTCTCATTAATTTACCTTCACTAGTTTTTGTTGCGCATTGGTAAATCAGTTATCAGTCAATCACGACAAGTTGCTTTATAGGTACAGATTTTCAAAATTTATAGCTGGCTTAGACATGAACCCCAAACCTATGGCACATATGGATAGTTCAAATAGAAACATACACTGCCTAGAAATACCTCTTTTCCAAAGAAATTTAACAAGGCAGCAAAATACACCGGTTTAAAGTATAAAGATGATTTCATAAAAGGTTCAGATCCTAATTTATCCCCACCAGCAAACAGTTTTATCGAGTAAACACTATCAATTATACAAAATGGTTAGCCAAAATCAGCAGAAATCATAAGTCAGTGCACGCATAGGAAGTTTTATAAATGTAAAATGATTTTACATTAGTAAAACGTAGAATGCATTTTACTAGTGTTAAACTGACTATCTCCTAAAATGGTCACAAACTGACCACCAAAAACCGAACTTTAATGTACTTTGTGGATGACTTCTAGTATATGTTTATTTTTTATAAAGAATAATTTTAAAAATAAAATATTTAAAAATCACAAAATATATCTTTTGAAAATAACTAAGATTTATAGCGCTATATAATTCATTTGATGAACTTGATTTTTATTAAATGACTTCTTAATTTACAAGATTTTTTCTGTCTTAATATCTTTTAAATATGATTATTAATCTGTCTATTGTTTTTATATTTCAGATCGACAATCTGAATAATGTAACTTGCTTGGGAGGAAAATCTACATCAGAATTAACAGTAAATGAAATTTGTCCCATATCTACAGCAGGCGTAATAATTATTATTAGCATTCTTTTGGCTGTTCTTGGGCTCATAGTAGGTCTTCTTATAGCTCTCTACTATCGATATAATCAAGAAATAAAAGTTTGGCTTTATGCACATCAGATGTTTCTTTGGCTTGTTACTGAAGATGAACTAGATCGTGATAAGCTGTATGATGCTTTCATAAGTTATTCTCACAGAGATGAAGAGATTTTGCGATAAAACATTTGGTTCCAGGGCTGGAGAATGGCACCCCGAAATTTAAGTTACATTTACATTATAGAGATTGGATTATAGGTGATTATATAACAAGTCAAATAGCAGTCAGTTGAATATTCAGGTAGAACTATTGTTGTGTATAATATTAAAATAAAAAAATAATTTTAAGTTATCTGTAAGTGTAGCTACTATATTAAAGTTTATAATAAGGCTTCATGTTTTTGTTTGAAAAGTTATTTCCAGATTTAATAAATTATTATTATACTTTTTTATTTTTCACTTAATGTTTCGTGTAGAATTTGCTGTCTTGCAAATTCTGAAAGGAATAACGCAAAAACAGATAGCTGCCTGATATGAAAAAAAACCCATAAAATCTTTACTTGTGCAGAATTTCATAAAATGTCTCTGCAAGCACGAAACAGTCAAGTCATGAAATTAAAATTGTGTCTGAATTGTTTATAAGACAAGGACATAGGGTTAAAGAATGTAAGGTTACTAGTCATTGTAAAGTATGTTCTAAAAATCATAACACTCTATTGCATAACCCACAGGATATTCAAGAAATATCAAACCAATCATCAAGTACGACAATTCCTACATCAGTTTCATGCACTTCTCAAATCAAAAACCATAATTTGTCTCAAATTATTTTAGCTACTGCTCTAATTGAAATATCAGACTCTTGTGGCACACCTTGTTGCTCCTGGTTCATCTGTTAACATTATGACAGAAGCTGAAACTCCATCGAAGCTCATGTTAGCGGAATCAATAATGTGAGTACAGTTGCTAATTCACGTGTTAGTACAACAATTAAGTTACAATTCTCTAACTTTCAAAATCAGCTAGACTTTATAGTGCTGCCTAAAGTTACTCAAATGCTACCTAGTTCAACAATTGATACTTCAAAATTGTTTATTCCGCCTAACATATATTTAGCTGACCCATTTTTCTACCAGCCGAACAAAGTTGATGCTCTCATTGGAGCAGAAGTTTTTTATCACCTTCTTTGCGTCGGACAAATACGATTGGCAGATGGGAATCCTATCCTGCAAAAAACTTCCTTAGGTTGGATAATATCCGGAAAGATACCAGAGTCTTCACATTCGGATGTTCCATCCCTACACTGCTGTCTTGCATCATCAGAAGATGTTCAACAACAAATTGAAAAATTTTGGTCTGTTGAAGAATTGCATTTCAACATGTCCGAATTCAAGTTTCATGATGCCATGAAATGCTGCAAACGGTTGAAAAATGCTGAATACTCTTTGATTATAAAGAAAGGCCAAAATTACAACCAAAGAGTTAGTTATTTACAACTCTTCTTTTGTTTTAAAATAGAAAATTTCTATTTCTCAAAACTATTACTCAGCATTTTCTACATTTATGCGTTAATAGATACTTTCAAGATAATGATTCTGCTTTTGCTATTTTTGCTGTTGAATTCAAAGATTATTCATCCCTATAAGTCTGTTGGTATAATTGTGTTGAGTTAGAATCCAATTTAATCCTTTAAAAAAGGGATTATTTATTATAACTATAATGTAATAGATTTGGATATGATTTCATTGTTCATATGTCATTTAATTTTGTTTTATCACATGGATTTCTTGAACATTTTTAACTTTATTATAAAGTTTATTATAAAGAATGTAAAAACATATCTCTTTCACTACAATAGAAGTTATAATTGAAAAACTGAGAAAAGTGAATCGGTGACTATTGTTGGGCAAAATTTGCACTACCAAAATGAAAATAATAAAAATATTAAGAAATAAAGGAAATTAATTAACTATTTAGCTATAGATTAAATACTACATAAAAAGGGCACTTTTAATTAAATCCACCCATGTATGAATTTCACGGCATGGACTATAACATGACTAATATGACATGGACATGTAGATGCACAATATGTAATTCAAACTTAGATCATCTAAAATGATAATGTTTACTTTTAACTCTTTTCATACAACAAAAAATGATCAAAATAAAACAGGGAACATTTCCTCCATTTTAAATATATGATATAAACAACACTGTCTATTCTATTCTAAATAGAGTAACCAAAATTAATTTACAGTAGTATTAAATGATGTCTATTTCAAGTTGCAGTAACTCATGTTTCATAGACGTGTCATGAAAAAAAAAATGTAAAGACAGCAAATTCTACACGAAACATTAAGTGAAAAATAAAAAAGTATAATAATAATTTATTAAATCTGGAAATAACTTTTCAAACAAAAACATGAAGCCTTATTATAAACTTTAATATAGTAGCTACACTTACAGATAACTTAAAATTCTTTTTTTATTAAGCACATACTGAAAAAAGTAACAGGAATTGATAATTAATTTAGAAAAGTTATTTTGTAAAGTTAATAAACTAGATACAACTATGAAATTAAATATTTTAAATTACTTTTTTTCTGGGTGGCATGGAGTTAGCCCAAAATATTGCCCAGAAAATAAAACATGTAAAAAACAATAATAAACGATACACTGATTGCACACTTACAGTTTGTGAAATCAAAAACTGTAATTCATTAAGAATTTAATCTCCTAAACAGAGTAGAATAATACAGATTTTAATAAATATTCAAACAGCTAGATCAACAAAAAATTCAAAAGAAAAACCCACTAATTAAAAAACAAAAAAAATAGTGTTAAATTAAAAAAAACACAAAAAAACAAAATGGAAGATTGATAAAAAAATTCTAATTATCATTTAAATAAAACTCATTATAATAATTCTTACTTAAATCTTACAACAACTTGTCTTTTGGATAATGAAGTGGAGGCATCTTGTAAAGTAGACAATTTAAAGCGCTTATAAGTTGTTATACTAAATTCATATCAGATGCCCAATTTTATTAAGTAAACCATAAAACAGAAAGAAATTTAAAGTTACTTCTGGCTTATTAAAAATGAAATAATAAAGTCATGTAAAAATTTTTAATTTCACTTATTACATTTAAATTTTATTGACATATATTACCTGAGAAGCACAAACATTTTGACAACATTGCATAACTAGAAGATATATGTAAAAATGATATTATTTTGCAAAAAAAATTAACTATAACTAAAATAAGAACTTTTATAACCCACATTATATAAACAAGCAATTAAGTACGTTTTCCTAAAGTAAATGCAAATAAAATAACAACTGACAGTGAAGGTATATTACTTAGCGATAAAAGAATCAACAATTACCATAATAAAAAAAGAAATATATTCAGTTCTAAGTAACTGGTTTATAAAAATTTATTAAAAAAAATTATTTGAATCACATATGATTATTGTAATTAGAAGACAATAGTTCAAAATTCAGAAAGAAAGAAAAAAATTCTATTCTGATGATCATATTGTGTTATGATAATTATGTTTTTTCTACCTCCTTTTCATAATTTTTAAGTTGCGACTGCATCAATTGCTTAACAATGCTACTTGACAACAACCTGCTTTGATACTGTTACCCATATATTTGAAATTCTGACTGAAAGCAGTAATGATTTCTAGTTAATTAAGAAAATTATTTTAATGATAATCTGCAAGGTGAATTTAAGCAATTTAGAAAAAAATTGGGAGCGGGTATAATAATGTAGAATTCTAATTAACTATTAAAAAGAAATAAGTAAATAAAACAAAACAACCTAAAAAAACTAATAAAAAGAATGATACTTACTCAATTTTTCTATAATTTCCATTTTTAGAAGTCAACACCAAATTATAAAAAATTAACTTATATAATTTAGTTACTAGCTTCAAAAATTTTAATTTAAATGATTAGAAAAAGATAAATTTTATATCTTAGAACCTTCTTTATGTCGATTTTATTTATTTTTTTAAATTATATAAGCCTACAAAAACTGTTACCTGTAACCAAGCCACAGGCAAGAAAAACTAAACTCAGAAACATAATATTAACAATAATAATAAATATGCAGAAAATAATGTACAAAGTCTGTTAGCAAGTGCTAAGACTATCTAAAATAGAAGACTATGAAGATCTTTTTTGGAATATTTAGGATAAAAGTACTTCTAATTTTTTCAGATTACCTCAGGCAATACGTACGTAGAATATAACAATCCAGTATTTTGCAATAATAAAACAATAAAAAACATTTTTAAATGTTTTATAGTCAGTATAATTTCTTGTTTAAAAAATTTTCAATTTAAATTATCTAGAAAAATAAAAAGGATAACTGATATTGTTCTGTTTCATTGTGAGTAGGGTTTGATGAAGCAGAATAAAAATATGCATGGGCTGAATTAAGAATGTAGGTTTTTTTAAAGTTAATAAGATTAAATTATGTATGTGTAAATAAATATCATTATCTGATTTAGTTGAAGCCACAAAATTTGTGGTAATAACACTACTGATAAAATTAAATGCCTTTCAAGGATTCCTGCTGAAAAAATTAAAAGCAGCTAGGTACAACCCCAAATCCCCTATTTCTCTGTTAACCCATATAAAACAGCCACACGAAATTATCGATTGTTTAATTTAAAATTACTGGTAATTATAAAACAATAACAGGAAACATCCAAAATGAAAAGATTTATGGCTTACTACAATAATAAATAATAACTGAAAAATCTAAACATCAGTATTGTAATTGGTTTTATTATATTATATAAATTTTTTACTTCCCTAGATGTAACCTAACATCATATGAACATTTAAAAAGTTATTTCTTATACACACATACACTCGCATATGAACATACTCGCACACATGTGACTTTGTTAATTAGTTTTAAAGTAAGGATTTATTTTATCATAATTTTGGAATAAAATAAATTATTTGTAAGTAACCCAAAATTGATTGGAACAAGAATATTGTTCAAGTAGGATCCTAAAAGTAAAAACATTACCATATTTCAAATTTCTAAATGGAATCTACATTAAATGTATGAAGTAATTATAGTTAAATAATTATTATTTCAAAGCAGTTAGTGAATTTGTTGCACGGTAGCTTTTTTTTGTAAACTGAAAGCATATTAAGGAGAGGCTAATAACTAATTATGTTTAAATTACACAAAAAAAAAAAACAGGTAGTATTCATGAGAGAAGTGAAACATAAAAATTAATACTACAGAGCAGGGCCCTAATTTTTATTTATAACGGTCCTTAACGTGATCTAAAATACTGAATTATTATATTAATGAGAGAAGTGAATTTAAAAAGGTTTGTGCCTCCAAAAGAAGATATCTTTAGTTGTAATTAAATAATACAAAACACTATTAAAAAAAAAACTTAAAAAAAAAAGTAGTAACCAAATAATAAGAAGCAAAAACATAGAACAATATTTCTAAAGGTAACTTAAAAATTGTAGCTTCTTGGATCACAAGGTTGCATTCTTTGGCTTAGACAACTAGCAGTTTTTGATAAAGAGAAATTTTATATATATATATTTTATTAAATTAAATTTTAACCACCAAAACAAAGTTAATAGATAGATAAATTGAAGTTATATAAATTTCAAAAATCAATATTTGCAGGATCCTGGATCTTCAGTCGGTATTAAATTCTATTATATATTTAATTAAACAAACGTAATTATCAATTATATTAAAACATATTTTTTTAAATCTTTTGTCATTTATTTGAAATTATGTTTTATATTTTGAAAAATATGAAGCGCGGTTTTTCAGTAAAGGCCATTTTCAATTTGCTCCCACTACATGTAGTGGAAAATGGTGCTAGTATAGCATGTTAATTTATATCAACAATCATCTGTTTGCAACAACAGGTTAACATTACTCCGGTTAGTTGCTGAGTTTAGCCGTGCTGAAATGAGTGCTACAATAAATAATCATGTGAGTTGTGAAGTACGATCAGTAATTTGTGATCTATTGGTGAAAAAAATCTGCTACTGATATTCATACAGAAATTGTTGATGTTTACAGACTCGGTGTTATGTGTAAACGTAAAGTTCGCTACTGGTGTCATTTGTTTTGTGGAAGAAGAACAAATGTTCATGATGGAGAACATAATGGATGCCTCTGATTGTCATCACCGATGAATCGACTGAAAATGTGAATGCAAAAATCCATGAAATCAGAAAGCTTACTGCTTCTCAATTATCAACTGAATTTCCTTTTGTTTTTGATCAGTAATTTATGACATTTTAACTGAAAAACTGGGTTACAGAAAGTTGCGTTCCAGATTGATACAAAAAATGTTGACAGAAACACACAAACAAAGACATCTTACTATACCTCAAATATTTTTGAGACACTACGAAAATGAAGATGGTGATTTATGGAAACACATTGCGACCGGTGATGAAACATGGATACCTTATTCAAATGTTGAAACAAAGCAGCAATCATCATTCCCAAAGCCCAAAAAGTTTATGCAAGAAAGTTCAATGAAAAAGCTTCTGTTGATTTTTTAGGGATATTGCTTGATTGAATTTCTTGAACGTGGAAGAGCTGTTAATGGCAATATATACTGTGAAACGCTTACAAAACTTAAGATGTTCAATTGAAAATAAAAGGCGCAGGAAACTAACCGACAGGATTTTGTTTCTCCATGATAACGCAAAATCTCACACGGCAAACAAAACCACTGAACTGTGACAATTTAATTGGGAAATCTGTGAACATCCACCTTAGAATTCGCATCTTGCACAAAGTGATTATTACCTTTTTCTCCATTTAAAGCAATAGCTTGCATTGCAGAAATTTGAAGTTGTGAAGAATTCCAAAACAAAGTAAATAATTGGTTTAAATCACAAGCAGGAAAATTCTTGAATAATAAAGTTGGTAAGCCGAAATCAAAAATGTATTGTGAATATGTAGCAAAATATTACATATGTGTAAATTTATTTTGTTATAAAAGTTTTTTTTAATTTCTCTTATTTTAATTTTTATATCAAAATAGCCCTTACTTAAAAAAAACATGCCTCATGTAACAAGCATATATGTAAATTTTGCTGTCCAGTACTGTTATGATGTTATCTTTAAAACGTATATTTTACTTTATTCTAATGTCATTATTTCCAAGTTTTAGACTGCATTTTTATTATGTTTTTAATTAAATCATCATGTTCAAAAGTTGATCTGGTGATTCATCATTTTATATTTTTATTTTAAATTTATAAATATAAAATTTTTCAAGTATTTCATTTTTTTATCATTATTACATAAATCTAAAATTTCTCAATTATTTTAATCAGTACGTATGTATTTCATATTTGCATATATTTCTATATTTGTATTCTAACAAACGGTCAACTACATTAAATATACTTCTCTTTTGGTTTTGTATGCTGTGTATGTTCTGTAAATCTTTTTTAAATAAGTATTGGTTTTGCCAATACTGGTATTACAGAAGGATGATGAAGATAAATCTGATGGAAAAAGTGTCAAATGAAGTATTTAAGAAATACTTCATTACACCCTCTTAATGTGTATTAGGTGAGCTAATACACATTAAGAGGGTGATACAAATACAGATAGAAGGGAGAAATTGTAGGGAAGGTCTCGGTTGGAGTTCATAAAACAGATAATGGACGATATGAATTGTGATTCTTACTGGGAGCTAATGATAAAGGCTGATAAGCGAAGAGTGGAGAGTTGCTGCCAACCAGCCTAATGGCTGTTAACCAAAGAAAAAGAAGTATTATTACATTTTTTGGATATACCTCTCAATTTCTCTCTATTACTTTTATTATTGTTATTTTTTTAATATATTTTATAATGCGATTATTTGGATTATATGCTTTTTCTATAATTATTTTTATCATGTACATTAATATTTTTTCTATTATATTTTTGTGTAATTGTATTTTAGGTTTAAGTTATTATTAATCTTTCTGTTATTTTTTTGTTGTTGAATTTTGGTATTTTTATTCTATGTTTTATAGATTTTTTCTATAATTTCACCATCAAAACCAGTAAACATTGCTGCTATTTGTTTAATTTCATATATTTCTTTCATGAATTTATTACTGTTTTTTTGTATAATTAATTGTTCTAAATATCATGTTTTCATATGTATTAATTTTTTTGACCATGGGTGGTTAGAATTTAATGTATTGTAATATTATTTTTGCTGTGGATCTTCTGTAAACTGATGTTTCTACTATATTATTTTGATTTCAATATCTAAAGAATATATTTTTTTCTTACCTTCCATTTAGTACATAAATTTTAATTGTAATTATTAAGTTTATTTAAAATGATCAAATGTTCATTGTTTAGGGTCGGGTTATATAAGATTATAATATCATCTACATACCTTATCAACAATAATATTTGGTGTATATTTAATATGCCATGAATTGTGTTCAGTTTGAATTACGCCTAATTTTAATTATGAACTACTTTATTTTCAAAATTTTATATAAATACGAGGTGTGTGAGAAAAGTAATGAGTGTTACCAACACTGTGAGTGATCTGGAAACGCTGCGTCTACCGGTCTGTGCTAGAACCAGGCATTGGCAAAATAAAAAGTTGTTTTGTAGAGCAACTTTCAGGGCAACTACTTAATCAATGGATGATCTACCCTGATAAAAAATGCATTGTTCTGGGGCAATTAGGGCATTTCTCTAAAGGTGTCGCACTAGGCCATCACGGTAAACCATCGTTTACCACTTGTTCCATCACCTTGCACAGGGTACTGGTCAAGGATATACAACGATACTGGAAGGCATGATTTACCTTTACCAGGTTTCAGTATGGGGATAACCAATGCCTCTAATCAAGAATTTGGAAACACCTGGTCAGAGAAAATGTTGTTATAGATACACAAAAGATGTCATAGTACAATATCGGAGAGGTGTGATAACATACTGAGCCTAATATTATCATTTCCAGGGAAGTTTCATGAAAATTATTCAGAGCATACGTACTTCATTATAAGAAAAGGATGTAATTCATTTTGCGAGTTTCCGGTTTCCAATTGTATATTTTCTACCTGCAACTTTATATCTCACAAACTCAGGGCAGTACGATGATGTAAGTGAAACTGCTCTAAATGACCTTCCAAATATGGTTGGTACATCAAATGGTGCAGTAACAAGGTTATCGCCACTTTGCAGTCCAATCGACTGCAATGACTACCGATCCAAACATGGTTCGAACCTTTCTCCATGCAACAGATGATGATGGTGTTATACGAGAAATGAATTTGACGTAATTCAACCAAGATTTTAGCTTAGCACACCTAAACACTCTATGAAAAACGCCTCTCATGATGCAGAAGGCGCAAAGAAATTTAATTGTCGGTCTTCGATTAAAATTACATAAAGCCCTAAGCCAGTCCCTTAGTGCAGGACTGCAGTCATCATCCCATCAAGGAACAGCAGGTTGCCTTGGCTTTCCAGATGTTAATGAGATGAATTCATTGGCACTATCGAGATTTGGGTGTGTAAACTTCACAAATTGGTGAATCGCACTACTGTTCTCGTCATAATCGCTAAAGGAATCCTTGAATCAGAGCCAGTTCACTTTCTAAACTACCCATCAGCATGGCTGAATCTGAGGCAATTCACTATTACTGACCGAGATTACAATCGGTCTATGATCACTTTCAAATAAGATTTTAGAAACGCACCATGTAAGACATGGGAGCAAGATTGCTGAACTCACTGATAGATCGATGCAAGAAAATGCACCTGATGAAGATGACATAAACTTCCATGATCAATTGTTCAATAAACAGAGATCTAAGTTCTGCCTCAGTCGATCAACAATAATACCTGCAGGAGAACATGCCAATGAGCCCCATGAATGGTGTTGGGAACTCAAATAACCAATTATTAGGGATAAAGAAATCTGGGGAACAGACTAGAAAGATCATTCTCACTAATATCAAAATTTGGAGGAATACATAAGTTGAAGATATTCATTTCGAATATCTGCAGTGAATATCTTCACTGTGATTGCAGGAATGTTTGACACTACAAGAATACGGGTGCTATTATGATTTTAGATACAGTTTTACTGTATTGTATTACCATTTATTAATAATATATTCTATGATAAAAGAATTGTGGTTAGCAAAAAAACCATGTTTTTTATCTACCATGTTTCTTCTCTAACTTCTGCTTATACTACATATGGAAAGTTAATATAATTTATCTTACGGTTAGGCAGTTTTATGTCTTTTTTTTTCAATTAATAAAAAGTTAGTTTTCCATCACTTAGAGGTCTAACACTTGACTTACAAAATTGATATTTATACATTTTATGCATTTCAGTAAACCTAACAGTAGAGTGTTTGAACCAACTTGACAGCTTACACCATTATTGAGCAATGATTATTACAAAATTTTAATTTTGACAGCTATTATGAGTAGAACCCAACGGCCGAATGCAACCATTCGTATTTTTGTAATTCCCTAACTATGCTTAATAGAATGCTGAAATCAAATCAAAATCAGAGACAAACGTGTTCACACACATACTTATTTTATTCAATAATTAACTGTTCATTTGTTGAAAGTCTAATTAATAAAACCAAAAATTCAAGATGATATAATTAATTATATAAGCTTGAAGGTTACGTTTAGGGGAAATTTTGAAGTATATTGAAAATACAAAGTACAGGTGTTTTTAAATCTAAAATATTCTGGTTGAAAAGCAAAGTTGGTCGTATTCTAAAAAAAGAAAATTTCTGATTAAATCGCTTTATTGTTCTATTTAGAATCAAAAAAATTTAACAATAAAATCCCTTTTAAATCGGTTACACTATTAATGTTATACAAAAATGAGTCAACCAGTTAACATGATACAACAAACATCAATAAAGTTTATACAATTTGGGTATTCATGATGGAAGCACGAAGAGTATCTGGTGCGTAAAGATGACATGGACATAGAATCAAAAGGTGGGATGGCGTTTACTTAAGTATATTTAAAAAAAAAAAATTAAAGCTCCAGTTAATGAACTACGCTTATGATCTCATTCTTGCCAGAGACATAATCAAAGTATTAAACTTGTTCTCCTGTTAAAACACTACTTGGTTCATCACCGGTCATAAAAAATATTAAAATATTGTTCTGATTTTTAGTACCAGAAGATATATATATATATATATATATATATATATTTATATGATTTAGAAGTTGGGGTGTCAAGTATAAATTGAAAATTCTGCAAAGATTATATGCTGACATAGTCTACTACATCACTTGATAGAAAACTGTATTTAAAAAATGAAAGATTTACTGTTAACAGAATGAATAAATCAGAATCTCCATTGCTTCAAGCTGTTGCAGACAGAAAGATATGGAAAGTAGGAAAGTAAACTGGTTGAGAAGCCGTGAAATAAAAATAGTTAAAGATGAAGGCAGCACAACTTTTTTTCAGAATGATCTGTCAAATGATTTTCAAAAAGTAAACGTTTGTAAAATAGTTAAAAAATAATCGACAGAACTTGTTTGTATTAAATGAACTTTGCCTGATGCCTAATGTCAAAAGTGAAAATTATACTTTTATTAAAATCAACGAGACTCATTCCTACTGATACATAATAATTTTAAAAGTTTTTTTGACATCAAAAGACGGGCAAACTTTTACAGATGATTTAGAAGAATTTGTTCAAGATATTGATCTTCAAGTGGAAAATTAAGATCAATTACAAATTTGTTACTCAAGACTATTCCTATTTTGAATGAAAATATTTTAGTTTCAAGAGTGAAATTTTTCCATCTATTATTAACAATCTAATATTATTTTCTTTAAAATGTTTTAAAAGATAATTCTAGTTCTTATAAATATTGTGTTTATCTTCTTATAAAAATTTAATTTTTTTAATATCATTATTATATTCAAACTAAAATTATAATTTTATAATCTTGGTGTTTGTTAAGAAATATATCAATACTGTTTAGTTTCAATTTCAATAGTTTAACTAAAAATAATTTGTTTTTCTGTAAATTATTTGTACATTTGAACTCTTGAACTTTTACATTTTTAATTCATTATCATCATTTCATAATGTAATAAAACTCGCAGACCTATTCCGACATTCCAAAGATTCCTCTTTCTGTCTCTCTCACCACCCTCTCTCACAATATCACTCTCATTCACTCTCTCTCCCTCCTTCCAAATGGCGCACAGTTTGGGAATTCTTCTTACACGTCCCTTCCATCACTCTATAATTAGTTATTACATCAATTATGGAAATAATATTAATTCTTGTAAAATCCTCATCTTCACTGGGTATTCCATTCCATTTCTTAAGGCAAATTCCATTTCCTCTTAAGAAATTCTTTTCAGAGGCTTGTAGCTTAAAATTCATTTCTCATGAAAACCCAATCCTTGCATTCATAAAACAGAAAAGATAAAGCAATGGTCTCGTACAACATAACAAAGTTTCTTTCAGCGCATTTTTTATTATAATCCCACAAACACTTCTAAATTATTAGTTTTATTGTGAGTGTTCTTACTCATAACAAAGGAGAGACTACAGCCCAAACAGTGTTATTAAGTATGTATTTAAATCTTACTGGTTTTGCTCCTTTTTTTATTTACTAATGCACATATACCATTTTTTAACTTATTAAATTTTCTAGCCAAACCATGATTTAGTTGATAGAAACATATTAAAAAATATGATATTTTTATTTTTACAAACTGTTATCGTAAAAATTAATATAAATACATATTAACTTAAATTAATTTAACAATAAAAACAAACAAAATAATTTTTCTTAATCTATTAGTGTAAAACGCCTAAAAATAATTCTCATAATAAAAACTCTGTTTTTTATTATTTTTGAGTAATAATAGAGTTTTTATTATGAGAATTATTTCTAGGGATTTTACACTAATAGATTACGAAAAATTATTTTGTTTTTTTTTTTATTGTTAAATTAATTTAAGTTAATATGTATTTATATTAATTTTTACGATAACAGTTTGTAAAAATAAAAATATCATATTTTTTAATATGTTTCTATCAACTAAATCATGATTTGGCTCATTTTATTAAACTGTATCCTTCATATTATGTTTGTAGAGCTGCAGTGTTCTTTTTGAAGCAGTTAACCATCTTTCTTTAAAAAAAATTCAATATTACAATTTTTCATTTTTTCTCATTTTTCAGTTTTTCATATATATATATATATATTATAATATACTATACTATCTATAAATATATACTAAATTTATTGAAATTTTTAATTTTTGATTTATTATTAATCTCCACTAACATAAGAGTACTAATTGTTGTCATAAACATTAATGGCTAACCCACAAGATTGGTCTAGTGGTAAACATGTCTCCCCAAATCAGCTGATTTGGAAGTCAAGAGTTTCAGCGTTCAAGTCCTAGTAAAGCCAGTTATTTTTACACGGATTTGAATACTAGATCGTGGATACCGGTGTTCTTTGGTGGTTGAGTTTCAATTAACCACACATCTCAGGAATGGTCGAACTGAGACTGTACAAGACTATACTTCATTTTAACTCATACATATCATCCTCTTAAGTATTATCTAAACGGTAATTACCAGAGGCTAAACAGGAAAAAGAAAGACACATTAATGGCTATTTTCTTGAAAGTGTAGAATGATGTTAACTCCTTATTGCATGCGTAGATGCAACTGTGTACAATTGAAAAAAAATCATGGGTTTTAATTGTTTGTAAAACAACCTATTAGAAAATTGCCCGATAAAATACATACCCAAAATATTTCATCATTAATAAGAGATGAATAAATGGGGTAGAAAAACTTCCAATAAATTGCTGAGAGTTGTGTAGTTCAAAAAGTTACATAAAACTGAATTGAAAATGAATACAAGTATAATGAGAGAGCCTGGACCTGTTGGTTTTTAGTTTCTTTGTTTTTAGAGGAATGGTAAACACATTGCGGCATATTTATTAGCCAGATAATGTAAAATTTTCAGATTTGTGTAAAAACCGTTCTGATCTGCTACAGTCAAAATACAAACACACATTTGAATGTATTTATCAAGGTAAACACCTGGTTACTAATCGAAGGGAGACTTACAGAAGTTAACATTTTTAATAATTAGGTTTACCTTCCATCAACATTTCTGCATAGATTCTCACAAACTATCTACTCTTTTGAAACTCTTAATCTCTCCGCTTTATGGATTTGGGGTTTTGTCACAAAATAGTTCCAGATTCAAAGCACATTTGTTTTACGGTATAAATTCCTACTTGTGGGATCGGTTGACAAAAGGTAGATGGACCCCCCACAGGCTGATTCCAGACCTCCAGACATGGCTGGGCCGCAAGAATAGTGAGGTTGATCCAATTATGGTATGCTTTGAAGCACACATGACCCAACTAGTCATGGATGCTTCAAAGCATAGGGTGGGTGTGGACATTGAGACCCTCTGCGAAGTGTGACTATTGTCGGGAAAAGAACAATGCAGAACACACAGTGTTTACGTGCAATCAGTTCCTGCAGCATGCTGGAGGGTGTTTATTCTTCCTCAGATAACAAATAGGAACTACATTGCAGACCAAATGGATGGGCGTCTGTGATGTTGGTAAGGATTAACCATACGAAGATGGTGGAAGAAGTGAAGTTGTGAATAATTCCCATGATTCTTTGTTGAAGCTGTGTTTATATTAAAGCAGTTCCAACCGCAATATAGATAACAGAAAAAAGCATACATTGATCAAGTTCAAAGTACGTAAATAACTTAACTAAAACTGGTCTGTTGAGGGGCCAATAGTCCATTTCTTGATTGATAATTCAGCAATCCAGGAAAATAAGATTTTGCAGTTCTGAAATGATAAGAACGGCAACGGCCACCACCAATAAGATGAAACATCTGCTTGCTAGTGAAATTTAAATAAGATACTTCTGCCACTGGATTTGATCTGCAATCATTATCTATCTCATTGTTGTATAATATGGAACACATTAAAAAGTTGTTACAGCAGATCGGATAAACAGTGCACACATTTGAGTAAATTCAATTACTGAAGTACCAAAAGCTTGCCAAAGCTTTAGAAAGAAACATATACAAAATTAAAGCTCGATTAGGACTCAAGAAATCTATAAAACATTGAAATATGTTGATAAAAGCCCGGAAAACTATGTGTAATAAAATAACCAAAGTTCTTTAAAATATGCAATAATATTTTTAACAAAATTTGGGCACAAAATTTACATCTGATAAGAAGAAACAAGATTTCAAAGCTAACAAAAAAAAAAAAATATAACAAAAGTAAGAAGCCAGGATCAACTTAATTGATATACTTTAGTGCACCTCAAGATTGACCATGGCATCCTAACTTTTATTTACATTATAAAACATGTATTAAAAACCATTTAAATTTCTTATAATCTGGTTCCAAGTACAGTAATGAAATTTTTTGTAGAATTTTCTGATTCAGTTTTAGAAAAATCTTTCATTCACATTCATTCAATAATGCAAACTATGTTTTAATGGTCAGACCGAGTATAATTCCACACATTAGTTTTACCTACAAATTTCATATTATTGATCTATGCAGTTTGTATTAATTAAAAGTCTGGACAACAATAAAAAAATTAACAGATTTGAATTGAACATTTAAAAATATTTTTAAAAGATTAAATTTAAAAATGAAAAAAAAACATTAGAAAAATCAATTTAATAAATAAACAGATGCTATAAAATATATAACACTAAACCACTGCATTCAAAAAGAAAATTATATATATTTAGCATGCTAAGACATTCATAATAAAATTAATGAAAATAATTAAAATCTGTTAAAATCTAATGCAAAAATTATTAAGGTAGAAGGTATATTCTACACAGTAATGGAATTAAAAAGAATAAATAAATATACAAGACTGACTCTCAAGACTATAATAAACATTCCATCATTGATCTCCCAGTAACAACAAATATGAAAAATTACGACTAAAAATTGAGTTCTAAAAAGGCATACAATAAATTAACAACTTCACATTTCAGAATGTAGTCGGAAAACAACCATTTTTGGTATATTTATTAATTTAGATTTTTTTAGTTACTAGCTCACAACTGCACTGATAGATTGTCGTCTTGTAAAAATACGATAGCTTAAACATTTCAAATAATTACAAAACACTTTCAAATTAATTACTTATGAATACATCCACATTTCTCTGAATTTTGCTATGTTTAGAGCATGTTTACTATAAATCTAGAAAAATTAACAAAATCAAAAGATATGTAATCTTAGTCAAATTAAAACGTTTTTTTTTTTTTTTTAATTAAAATATTTATCACGAAAGACAAAGGTTTTCTTTAAAGAGTTTTATCTCATTAATGTCTTTAAATAATTCATTAAATGTTATTACTTTCTGCATTATTATTCCTTAAAACTTGTAATAATCAATCACAAAAAGTATCTAGTTTTTAATTTGTTTTACCTTGTAGTAAATTTTTTTGTGTTCTGTAATTTTATTTAGACTTTACATATACAAAAAAATAGGCATTTTAACTAACTTTAGACTTTTATTTCTTCGGTATAAGTTTATAAAATATTCTGATAAATTAAAGTAATTAAAAACCGATCTTTTATAAAGACAATTAAGTAAATACTGCTTCTTCAAAACACATCATCCTAATTTAACTGTGCTTACAAGATACTGACATGACATTTCCAAAACAGGTAATCCAAACCTTTTGCTGAGAGTTTAATTAATAATACTAACAACAACGACAGGTTGAAAACAAGATACAACTAAATATCAAACTTCAAAACAACAACAGATTTAAAAAAATAATGAAATATTATACAGACTATACAAGTGATTTGTATATAAGGATGTTTTGACACCCCACTCTTAGTTACAACAATAATATCTATAAAATATCAATCGCTACAAAATTAAAGTTCATCAATATTATCTTAGTCTAAACTTTCAGTAACATAGCCATTAAAAATAAAGGGACAGGAATGAACATCTGTTTTCCATTTGACAAAAATTCTTCAAGCAGGTAAATAATGAAATACAATTTCACTTTAAATGTGTAACTAATACAAATTAATATAATTTTTGACACATATAACCAATTTTTTTCTAACGCTACAATCAGAAATATTGGTACTTGTTCCAGCTCCCAACAACATTTTTATTTTTGTACTTTGACATGTTAAGATAATTGGAAAAATTCAATATCTTATCGATACATATCAATAATAGATAATTAATGAGTATTGTTAATTAATAAATATTTTACAGCTTATTTTTTGCATAGGCCTTCGCTAGTTTTGTCAATCTGATAATCAGTAAATCTTTTGCCTGATATCTAACTTGAAATTATTTATATTTCAAATAGGTTATGCACAAAGAAGTGCGGGCATAACAATATTATTATAAATTCAAATAGATACCGTGCAAGAGAGATCCATTAGCTTTAACTACCGAAAAAAATGGGCGGTATTTTTAAATTTTTGCATATTACATTCGGTTAGCATATCTGATTAATATTTTACAATAAATAATATAAATTTTAGGAGATAAATTAATTGGCAGTATGGTGTACACAAATTTACAAATGGTACCGATTATCATAAAGATTACCAGAACATTTTACAGAGTATTAAATAAAAAATACATGTTTTTTAAACAAAAAAATATCTCAAATTAAGTCAGCCATGCGTTGTAACTATATGTAAATTCTAACAGGAAGTAGGTTCTAACATCTAAGCTGACATGAACATTATAAAATTAACAACAAACAATGATGAAACAATACAAATAGCTTTAAATTAATATAAAAATATTATATATATAAAATTAATATAAACTATATGTATCTAACCTATAACAAACATATGAATGTACATACAATGTAACATGACTGATAAAAAAAAATTGTATATGTACATAAAACAAATGAGTCTATAATAAAATATATATATATATATATACACGAATGAAAAAATTTATATAAATTTAAAAAAAATAAACTTCAAGCAGCACATCAAAATTAACTAACAACATTTTATACATTAATTTTATGTTAGTACTCACACGTAATGCTTGAGCAGCACTTGTAGTCTTACTAATCTTCAACCCTTATATTGCAATAAAATCACTTATTTAAATATATATAAATAAATTTATAATAAAAAAAGGGTTTTTATTTATTTTTTTTTTTGTACGTGATTAAATATTAACACATGATGAATTAAAAATATCTTGAAAAATAATTAACAAATAAAACACCAATTTAATGCACTTATAATAATTTGCAAACAGCTAGAAATTATATCTTATTAAATCTAACAGATAAAACAAGAAATAATAATAATAAATAATAAAACAAGAAATAATTTTAGGAATCTAAAATTATTATTGTTTTCAATCTATCTCACAGGTGTAGTTAACTATCATTTTCAAATCCCCCTCTGAAAATTCTTTACTGCATCCAGCCACAAGGATGAAAGTTTCCTTATATTAATTTATACATATATATATTTTTTTTTTACCTAAATGTGTTTCACAAAATATGAAGCTACTGTTCAACTACGATATCTTTCTTTAAAAAAAAATAATACAATAAAAATTAAAATACTACCAAACCTACATTACTTTTGCACAAAACATATTAAATAACTTACATTTAATATCCTAGGTTAAGTAATGGGTTACTAATGTTTAATTATTACCGATTAAAGAAAAATAGACATACATTTATTCTAGGGTACATTTTATTTATTTATATATCAACTAAGATCGACGCCCAGTAACAGTTACTGATGGATAATAATAAATCAGTAGTAGGATCGTTAAGTAATTATATGAACTAGTTAAGGCTGTACGTTCAGTAAAAAAAATCAATCACCTTTTTAGATATGTTATTTATTTATTTCCTTCAATACTTTATTACAAGCATCCAAAGCATTTTAATTATAATATAAAATATTGTCGCTTAAAAGATTCCAAAACACGCACGCATAAAAAAAATTTCTTATAATTTAATCGTATTGAAACTCCTGCTATAAACAAATAGGTTTACAAAACTACTTAAATGTTAACTCGACCGATTTTTGTTTTGCACAGAAATAATTAGATACCATCAGCATTTTCATTCTTTCAAATAATTACTTTTTTTTTTAACAAACATACAATAGTTAGAACATAAGCATCATTTTTGTGACACACAGTATGCACAGCTTCAATCAATCTGAAAAAATGTACAATTCTACAATCAATCATCTTATAATTCTTACCTTACATTAATACATTTTAAACAGAAGGAACGACCGATTAAATGAGTTCAAACGTAAAAGAAACTAAAATTAATCTGAAAACCATTTACTACACTACTAAACATCAGAGGTATACTTATTAAATCAGACTTTACCTCGTGTTCCACGAACATTCAGAAGAACTGAAACCTTTTCATAAATAAAAAAAAAAATCATACACGTTAATTAGAAAACAATAACCGCTTAGTAACAAAAAAAAAAGCATACGTTATTTACAGTTACTTTATCAGGATTCATATTAAAAGAAGCACTACTTTGTAGTATAGGTTTTTTTAAATTGCCCTGATAATATGAAACCAGATAAGTTAAGCCGGATACGACTGATCATGTCACCTTTATTTGTTGTATTGTAATAGTCACAGTATAACTTGACAACTGAGTTAAGCATGTTACTTGCAACAAAAAAAAAAAAATATATATATATATATATATATATTATAGAAAAAATATACCATAAAAATAATCAATCTAATCTCAGTAAACATATCAATAAATACATCCTGTGTTAACAGATAAAATTACTATAACCATTATTCAACAAATACTAATCAAGGTAACTTTAACAATATTAAATGATGCTCTTCATCCCATTAGTAATAAACTTGCTACATTTGGAAACATAATTCAACCGATAAGCAAATGGATTCACAGATTACAACGGTGATTCATATTGGTATTACTGAGAGATGGCAGAAACCATCATTATTCTAATTTATATGCGCTCATTATGTGTATTATATCAGACATAGTTCTTCTAATAAGTTTCAAAATATCTTACAGTAATTCAGTAAACATTTATTTTATACATACATCATGTCAGTTTCATTGTACCTTTATATCTTTTTCTTTTTTTAATTTTTTTTTTGATTTCATGTTTTTACATTAATTCTTTTTTTAGTTTAATTTTTTTTTTACGTAAGTAAATAAGTAATAATTACTATTTCAAGAATATGAACAGCCAAAGCCAGCCAGCCAATTCACTTACAAAAAAATATTTTTTTAAATGAAAAACAAGTTGTTATATTAATAATTAAGATTTAATAACGTCAATCTATAAATATAAAATTCTTCAAAAATAGTATACCATCAAAAATAGTAGAGTTCATCATTTTTAGACAGAATTAAATATTAATTATAAAGAACATATATAATATTTAATTATAAAAAAACAACACCAACAGCAAAAAAGAATAAAAAAAGGAACAATAAGAAAATCTGAAGATAAAAAAACAGTTTCTGACTAATTAAAATGAGTAAATAGATTTTATTGGTCGGTAATTGTTGTAAAACAAACTATTACACAAAAAATTAGTAATTTTTTTTTAAATCACGCTAACTCACTAGCTTAAACCATTAAAATAAATGTAGAATTTAAGTCAAAAAGCAACGAAAATATCTTGGGAAAACAGTAATAGAGTCCATCGGATTTACCAATTGCCAGTGTCTTTCAAAGAATACAATACAAGTTATCATGGCAATCCTATGTTAATTCTCACCCGTCGTTTAAAAAAAACCAACATTGTAGAAATGATTACAACAAACCCTTTCCTGTCTTAAAATATTTTTCTAATAAAGCTAGAAACACGAAGTAATAATCAAAATAATTACATAGAAATAAAAAAGTAAAAGGACAATTGACAGCAAGAAGGATTCCAATTGATGTGATGACAGATTTTCCAAATGCTTTATATAGAGTATGCTTTATGTAGTATAGCTTTATAGAACTCACCGGGTTTGTCTAGCAGTTAACTCTTCATCATTGCAAATCAGCTGATTTCAAAGTTGAGAGTTCTAAGGCTAGGATTTGAACCGTATAAAAGTAACTACTTTTATACAGATTTGAATACTAGATCGTGGATACCGGTGTATCCACCGGTAATTGGCATTCCGGTTTCAACTAATTACACGCCACAGTAATGGTTGACCTGAGACTGTACTAGACTACACTTCATTTGCATTCATACATATCATCCGCATTCATCCACTGAAGTAATAACTTACGGCGGCTCAGAAGGCTAAACAGATAAAAGTAGTAGTAGCAGCTAATAGAGTACGCTTTATATAGAGTGAACAGTCAGAAGAAGGAAGAAAAGTACTTGGATAATTTTGAAATACGATTATGGAGATAAATTACAAAAGCAAGATGGGTGGATGAAGCGTCACAAAACTACAAACTATGAAAAACTAATAAAAAAATCTTGTCAAATAAAAAAAATTAGCACAATATTAAAATTTATAAGGAATAAAATTAGTCAACACCTTCATATAGTATAATGTATACATGATAATCCAAGTAAATGATGTAGGAATCGGAAGTAGTTGAGAAAAATGTGAGAAGCAGAAAATCTGATGAAAATATGGAAGAAGTAAACAGCTTTATTGGGCATATTCTAAATAGAAATTACCTTCAGTAAAAGATAAACAAGAAAGAAGAGAAAATGTCAGTCAGTTATTTTTATTTACTAATCTAAACTTGATTTCTTCTTAAATACCAGCTCAAAAGCTGTGACGACAATAAATTATACAAAAAAACAAATTAACGATTAATGACGTAAATATTTTTTTGTTGCAAGGATTCTTTTAATAATATAAAATACACAACAGATCCCAATTTGTACTATTCACACTGTATTAATAACTTACTTGAGAGTGTGCAAGACCAATTAACAAACTGCGATTGAGTAAAGAAGAAAAATCATATTATATAATCTCAAAATACTCATAAACACTACAACCAAAATATAAGGCTATTAAATAATAATACTAATGCTGCTAGAAAAGAACTGTGTATGCGCCAAATTCACACGACTGACAGCTGTGTAGTGTGAAGCATTTTCTTTCGATTGTTGTCACTCCAATTTCTGTAGACATATTAGTCTGGCTGTGGCCTTCATTTGGATAAAATGTTTTTTTTTTTGTACTGCTGAAAGAATAATAAGTGTTTCATTAGACCAAAGAATTGTCATGAAATTTCATATGAAATTTGGAAAAACCGCTACTGAAACTTATCTTCTATTAAAAAAAGTATACGGCAATGAATATTTGTAACATGCGCTGATTTTTGAGTAGTTTAAGTGTTTCCAAGATGGCCAGGAAAACATTAAAGATGATGTTCGTCCAGGTCGCCCTTACACGTCAAAAACGGATAAAAATATTGAAAAAATTGGTAATCTGATCGTCGGTTAACTATTCTTGTCTTTATTCAAGGTCCTTGCTCAACTCTGTGAAAAATTAAGACAATAACAACCCGAATTGTGGAAAAATAAGTCACGGGTTCTTCATCAGGACAACGCACCGGCTCACACTGCATTGTCTGTCAAGAAGTTTCTAGCCAAGTATAACAATCCAGAGTTAGACCATCCACCTTATTTGCCTGACCTGACACGATGTGACTTTTATCTGTTCCTCAAAGTCAAATCTGCATTAAAAGGAACAAAATTTCAGACCACTGAAGCTGTGAAAGAAAAAGCAGAACGCATCATTAAAGCGCTCAAAGAAGAAGATTTACAGCACTGTTTTAAACAATGGAAAATTGACATAGAGCGTTGTAGAGATAGAGGAGGGATGCCTATTGAAGAGGATAATAACTAAACATGTATAAATTTAAAATAAAATATTTTACAGCACTAGTCTCATTATTTAATAAGCCACACCTCATACAACAAAAATAATTTTTCTCCTCTTTCCAGTTCCCTACCCTTTCCTCATTCTGTAGTTCCTTTTTCCTTAAACAAATCCCATGAAAATTTACTCAGCCACCCTTACTTTTTTTAGCCACGCCACCGTAAAGCTGGGTAACTTCTAGCAGTCTGCAGAGCAACCAATTCTTTATTGGAATTTAGCAAAGAACTTTTGTTGCTGTTGACTATCCAAAGACTCTACTGTACAGAGTCAAACAAAAAGCCAACCTAGTGGGTGAGGTATATACTGAGTAAATTCAGACTATCTCCGACTTCTAATCAATCTAACCAAACGATGAATAAAAAAAAAGGATCCAACAATACATGGATAATTTATTGGCATGTGACCAAATAAATCCAATAATCAATAATAAAAACAACTACATCAACCGCTTAAAACAAGTGAATTTAATTGTAAAGCGCAAATCTTTTTTTTTTGAATAGTCAAAAATGTCTATAACATAACAAAATAACCATTTCTTTTTTTTTTAAATGGTATAAACATTTTTTTCTTTTCCTTGATTTCACTACAAAGCTTGAAGCTTGTGCATGAGAATTGGAAATGTAATTTTTGTAGTATAAGAAACATGCCATGGATGAGATTGAAACCCAGGACCTTCGGGTAAAAAGCAGAGATATGCCACCACTCTGCCACGGGGATAGACATTTACTTAGTTAAACCCCTTAAAAAGCCTTGGCGTCCTGTACTACATTATTATCTACAAAAATGATCAATGTTATGGAGTGAAGTGTAATAAGCATTATTTACATCTTCAGTTATCTCTAGGCAACAAGTTCACTGAACTTGGTTTAATGTTTCGCTTTCCATCTTAATGAATTTGATTTCAAGAGACGTTCAAGGCATTGCAGAACTACAGGATTGTAAGAGTGCAGTTTACCATCTTATTTACTATATATTAAGTTATATGATTTGACTGGCAGAAGCTATTAAATTTGAAAATTAGAAATTAAAGGATCAGAACCCTATTTACCGTTGTTAAAAAAAAAATAAATAAAATAACATACATTGTAAAAAAATGTCTTTTAACACATAATCATAAAAAATTTTAAAAAGTGATAATAAGTAAGGATTTCAGCTTCTCTACTCTTTATTAAATCAGAAATACAAATATAATTGAACACTGTTCCTTTTATTTTTTATTTTTTTTTTGTCTTCAGTCATTTGACTGGTCTGATGCAGCTCTCCAAGATTCCCTATCTAGTGCTAGTCTTTTCATTTCAGTATACCCTCTACCTCCTACATCCCTAACAATTTGTTTTACATATTCCAAACGTGGCCTGCCTACACAATTTTCGCCTTCTACCTGTCCTTCCAATATTAAAGCGACTATTCCAGGATGCCTTAGTATGAGGCCTATAAGTCTGTCTCTTCTTTTAACTATATTTTTCCAAACGCTTCTTTCTTCATCTATTTGCCGCAATACCTCTTCATTTGTCACTTTATCCACCCGTCTGATTTTTAACATTCTCCTATAGCACCGCATTTCAAAAGCTTCTAATCTTTTCTTCTCAGATACTCCGATCGTCAAAGTTTCACTTCCATATAAAGTGACACTCCAAACATACACTTTCAAAAATCTTTTCCTGACATTTAATATAATTTTTGATGTAAACAAATTATATTTCTTACTGAAGGTTTGTTTAGCTTGTGCTATTCAGCAATTTATATCGCTCCTGCTTCGTCCATCTTTAGTAATTCTACTTCTCAAATAACAAAATTCTACTACCTTCATAATCTTTTCTCTTCCTATTTTCACATTCAGTGGTCCATCTTTATTATTTCTAGTACATTTCATTACTTTTGTTTTCTTCTTGTTTATTTTCACGCGATAGTTCTTGCGTAGGACTTCATCTATGCCGTTCATTGTTTCTTCTAAATCCTTTTTACTTTCGGCTTGAATTACTATATCATCAGCAAATCGTAGCATCTTTATCTTTTCACCTTGTACTGTTACTCCGAATCTAAATCGTTCTTTAACATCATTAACTGCTAGTTCCATGTAAAGACTAAAAAGTAACGGAGACAGGGAACACCCTTGTCGGACTTCCTTTCTTATTACGGCTTCTTTCTTATGTTCTTCAATTGTTACTGTTGCTGTTTGGTTCCTGTACATGTTAGCAATTGTTCTTCTATCTCTGTATTTGAACCCTAATTTTTTAAAAATGCTGAACCTTTTATACCAGTCTACGTTATCGAATGCCTTTTCTAGGTCTATAAATTCCAAGTATGTCGGTTTGTTTTTCTTTAATCTTCCTTCTACTATTAATCTGAGTCCTAAAATTGCTTCCCTTGTCCCTATACTTTTCCTGAAACCAAATTGGTCTTCTCCTAACACTTCCTCCACTCTCCTCTCAATTCTTCTGTATAGAATTCCAGTTAAGATTTTTGATGCATGACTAGTTAAACTAATTGTTCTGTATTCTTCACATTTATCTGCCCCTGCTTTCTTTGGTATTATTACTATAACACTTTTTTTTAAGTCTGACGGAAATTCTCCTTTTTCATAAATATTACACACCAGTTTGTATAATCTATCAATCGCTTCCTCAACTGCACTGCGCAGTAATTCTACAGGTATTCCGTCTATTCCAGGAGCCTTTCTGCCATATAAATCTTTTAATGCTCTCTTAAATTCAGATCTCAGTATTGTTTCTCCCATTTCATCCTCCTCAACTTCCTCTTCTTCCTCTATAACACCATTTTCTAATTCATTTCCTCCGTATAACTCTTCAATATATTCCACCCATCTATCGACTTTACCTTTCGTATTATATATTGGTGTACCATCTTTGTTTAACACATTATTAGATTTTAATTTATGTACCCCAAAATTTTCCTTAACTTTCCTGTATGCTCCGTCTATTTTACCAATGTTCATTTCTCTTTCCACTTCTGAACACTTTTCTTTAATCCACTCTTCTTTCGCCAGTTTGCACTTCCTGTTTATAGCATTTCTTAATTGCCGATAGTTCCTTTTACTTTTTTCATCACTAGCATTTGTATATTTTCTACGTTCATCCATCAGCTGCAATATATTGTCTGAAACCCAAGGTTTTCTATTAGTTCTCTTTATTCTGCCTAAGTTTGCTTCTGCTGATTTAAGAATTTCCTTTTTAACACTCTCCTATTCTTCTTCTACATTTTCTACCTTACCTTTTTTACTCAGATCTCTTGCGATGTCCTCCTCAAAAATCTTCTTTACTTCCTCTTCCTCAAGCTTCTCTAAATTCCACCGATTCATCTGACACCTTTTCTTCAGGTTTTTAAACCCCAATCTACATTTCATTATCACCAAATTATGGTCGCTATCAATGTCTGCTCCAGGGTAAGTTTTGCAGTCAACTAGTTGATTTCTAAATCTTTGCTTAACCATGATATAATCTATCTGATGCCTTGCAGTATCGCCTGGCTTTTTCCAAGTGTATATTCTTCTATTATGATTTTTAAATTGGGTGTTGGCAATTACCAAATTATACTTCGTGCAAAACTCTATAAGTCGGTCCCCTCTTTCATTCCTTTTGCCCAGCCCGTATTCACCCACTATATTTCCTTCCTTGCCTTTTCCAATGCTTGCATTCCAATCTCCAACTATTATTAAATTTTCATCTACTTTTACGTGTTTAATTGCTTCATCAATCTCTTCGAATACACACTCTACCTCCTTATCATCATCATGGGCGCTTGTAGGCATATAGACGTTAACAATCGTTGTATGATTCTATCGCTATGCATCTTGAAATACTCCACTCTCCTCCCTATCTTCTTGTTCATTACGAAACCTACTCCTGCCTGCCCATTATTTGACCATGAGTTAATTACTCAATGTTCCTTTTTATTAATATTTAACCTGTTAATCCAAAATGGAGGTAGTGAAAAATACTGTTTTTATTTATTTATTTTAATTATTAGATTATTTTTGATATTTTAGCCACAAAATTTTTATTATGAATTATATACTTAATACCTGTTGTATTTTTAAAATATACATATATTTGAATTGAGATTTTTACATTTGTTGTTTTATATCAACTGGAAAACTCATAAAAAAAAAAATATATATATATTTAATTATAAATACCTCAACAAACTGAAAATATCCCTTATAACCTGATCCGTTCATGTATACATAAAATTATCAGAAATAGCATCCTAAAAAATGAACAATATTGGAAATAAGAATAAAAGTTTTAGAAATGTTTTACAAAGATAACATAAGTAGTGTAAAAGTGCAGTTCTGCTCCACGCTATTAGCATTTTATTTCAAGTTTATGCTATTTAAATTTTAATAATAATAAATAAGAAAGAAAGAAATAGAGAAAAAAGTATAATAAATGTAGTAGAACGGAAATAATAAAAACTGAATTGATGTAATATACAAAACAAAATTTGGCATTGTGATTAGCTATGAATTTATTTTTGTGATTATCTATGTATTTATTATATAATAAATACAGCAACATTAGAAAGAAAGAAATAAAAATATTTGCACATGTTTTGTAAAATAATAAGAGTTAAAAAAAAAGACAAACATAAAAATTATTTAAAATAAAAACAATAATAAATCTCATACTTTCAAAATATATCGGAATTCTTTTGAACAATCTTTTTGTAAAATTAGTTTGTAAAGAAATCTTCTGAAGGAAAGATTTTTCAGATAGTTTGGCAAATTATTAAAGATTACAACGGAAGCATTATAAGCTTCTCTTTTTTGTAAATCCATCTGGTTTAGTAAAGATGGATATTGTTATTTTTTTAAGAATAAGTAATTATTTTTATTAGCAAAGATTGCATATTCATAAATATAAACACAAGGATAAGTTAACAAATTTAATTTTCTAAATATAAAATCCACGATTCATACTTACTGGTACCAGAAAGATTTAACAGTCCATTTTTGTATTTAAAAATTAATTTTGACTTTTTAAGGGAGTTCCAAGAGTTGGCATTATAATTTACAAGAAAATGTACATAGGCATAATAATTATGACAAATTTGATTGATTAAAATAAATCTAATGAATAATTTTTTGGGTTATCACAGTTTTTGATATATGCAAGAATTATGAATTCTCTGTACTAGGTGTGAAATTTCATTACGTAGCATGGTTTTTTCTTTTTTTTAAGTGTAAGAAGGTATTAATCTGTACCAAATATTTTATTATAATAGTGTATTACAATATGATTATTTATAAACACATAAGATTTGAAAAGAGAAAAAAATCAATATCTTACACTAAAAATATTTAACTAAATCTTTTTTAACATGGGTACCATTACTATCACTAACTCTACAAAAAAACCAGCTGTATAAATATCATAAATGTTCACTGGTAAACCAATTTTCAAGTAATTTAAAAGCAATTAAACACATAAAAGGGAATGAAAAATTAATAGTTGGATATTGGAATGCAAGTATTGAAAAGGCAAGGAACGAAATATTGTGCGTGAATATGGACTGGGAAAAAGGAATGAAAGAGGGGACTGACTCATTGAGTTTTGCACGAAGTATGATTTAGTATTTGCCTACACCCCGTTTAATAATAAAATAGAAGAATATACACATGGAAACAGCCAGGTGATAGTGCAAGGTATCACATAGATTATCACAGTTAAACAAAGATTTAGAAATCAACTCTGCGACTGCAAAGCTTATCCTGGAGCAGACATTGATAGTGAGCACAATTTAGTGATAATGAAATATAGATTAAGGTTAAAAACTGAAGAAAAGGTGTCAGATGAATCAATGGAATTTAGAGAAGCTTGAGGAAGAGGTAAAGAAGATTTTTGAGGAGAATATCACGAGAGGTTTGAGTAAAAACGTTAAGGTAGAAAATATAGAGCAGGAGAATGTTAAAAAGGAAATTCTTAAACCAACAGAAGTGAACATAGGGTAACAAAGAGAACTGGTCTTAATTATCAAAGGATATATTGGAGCTGATGGATGGATGAATGTAGAAAGTATAAGAATGCTAGTGATAAAGAAAGTAAAAGGAACTATAGACAATTAAGAAATACTATAAACAGGAAGTGTAAATTAGCAAAAGAAGAGTGGATTAAAGAAAAGTGTTCAGAAGTGGAAAGAGAAATGATCATTGGTAAAATAGACAGAACACAGGAAAGTTAAGGAAGAATTTGTGGTGCAAAAATTAAAATCGAATAATGTGTTAAACAAAGATGGTACACCGATTTATAATACAAAAGAGAAGGTCGATAGGTGAGTGGAATATATTAATAATATATTTTGGAATATATTTTTTTTTAGAGTGGAATATATTGATAAAAACAATTTGGGTTTTTAAACGGTACTCTTGTGTTTCCTCAAACAGTTGTAAACGCGTAAAGATATAAATACATGAACATACTTTCCTAAAACTGCAGTGTTCTTTGTGACATATAATAAAATTGTATTAACACAGGAAGTAGCCTGTATACAAACAAAAAATGAGAGATTATTACTGTGCCATCACTCTAAAAGTATTCAAAAAGTAATAGTTCTAGTAGTTATACTCCATTATATATACTCAATTCAGTACAGTTAAGATATTCTTGAGAGTTACATAAATATACCAAAGAAGACAACCGACTGTGAAACATGAAAACATAAAACCTCCTCAGAATCTGTGGTAACATTAAAAAAAAAATCAGCTGTTACAAATTTTTTAACAGAAACAGATTCATAAGTGTAATTATCAGTCTGGATGTCCAAATTAAATCAAACGTCTGATAAAGTTCAAACCGTCATTGAATTATCATACTTAAAAAAAGGTTCTACGCACAATTTACCATTACAAAATAAACAAATTGAAATCATATTACATTTAATACAACATAGCAATACGTTAAATACGTAATACATATACTAACACCATCAAATAACTCGCTCTTAAAGACCCCAACCTTACAGAACACATTTCTACTTGCAACTCGCAAATCATTTATCGATAATAAATTACTAAAATTCTTTCAATTACCGATAATGTATGGTATTTTTATTTGATTGTTCCAATTATTTATTTATAATTTTTTTTATTTATTGTATATAATATAATTTATAAATATTTAAAATCTATGTACAGTATAAATATATTCCATAATATTATTATTATTATATTATTGTGTTATGCTTTTACGGCCAACATGGGACCACTTAAGTCAATTTTAGTTGGATCTTTTCTGAGAAAAGCGTGTTATTTTACTCTTTCGAGCTGCCCAGTATTTCTTCATCCGTTCAGATCTTGCTTTCTTTTCTTCATCCGTAAACACCCTCTTCGTTGTATTTTGTCGTTTGTCTGTCTTTTGTTTAAATCTAATGCTTTTATCTTTTAGCTTTGTAATTTTTCCAGTTTTATTCTGTAGGTCAGTCAGGGAAATTCCCAATTCTTTCATATCTTCTCTAATTTCTTTGATCCATCCTACTTTTAGCTTTTGGAACCAGAGCTTTTCAATGATATTTCTTGACAGTCTTGTTTGCGGTGTCCTTATGAGATGACCGAAGAAAGAGATTCTTTTTTTCCGGATAGTATCGGTAACAGGCTCTATTTCTCGATACACCACCTCATTTGGCACAATCCACCATTGGCCTTCTTTTTGGTGTTTTTATTGATACACGTTCTGACAATTCTCCTCTCTATTTTCAGAATTTTTTCAATTCGGTTTTTCTGAGTGATTTTGAAAAGGGTCTCGCTTCCGTAGGTGACTTCTGGCTGTACTACAGTTTTATTATGTTTAAGTTTTGTTTTAGCAGAAAGGCATTTTTTGTTATATGTTGACCAAGTTAATTTTTGGGATTTAATAATTTTATTTGTCCTGTTTTGCCATGTCACTTTTTCATTTAAATTATAAGTTATTATTTCCCCTAGATATTAAAACTGTTTTACTATTTTAATTTTCTGATTGTTTACCGTAATGCGCTCTATTACCAGAGGATCTATGGCCATTAGTTCAGTTTTTTCGAAGGAGATATGAAGCCCTATCTTTTGTGCTAGGTTTTGAAGGCTCATGATTTGTGTTTTGGCTTCTTGAATATTATTTGCTAAAAGAGCGAGGTCATCTGCAAATCCTAGGCAATTTAGTGTGATGGAGTTTTTCTTAGTACCCATTTTTATATTTTTGGGATTTATTTCATACCATTTTCTCATGACAAATTCGAGGGCGCAGTTAAAAAGGAGTGGTGAGAGGCCGTCTCCTTGCCTCAATCCAGTTTTTATGTAGAAGGGTTGAGAGAGTTCACCTCTGAATTTCACTCTGGACTGGGTATTGGTTAAAGTTAATTTTATCATGTTTACGAGTTTAGGGTGAAGGCCCAGGTTTCTCAGAATATTCAGCATGGATGGTCGGTGTATACAATCATAGGCCCTTTAAAAGTCGACGAAGGTGATTATTAGTTGTTTTTTCCGTCTTTTATATAAGTCCATCATAAGTTTTAGGGATATTATTTGCTCCGGGCAACCTCTCCATGGCCTAAATCCCCCTTGGTATTCCCCAAGTTCCAGTTCGTTGGTCTTTGCATCGGTTGTATATGATTCTCGACAGGATTTTGTATGTGCAATCCAGGAGAGATATGCCTCTGTAGTTTTCAGGATTAGTTTTATCCCCTTTTTTATGTAATGGATGGATGAGGGCTGTGGTCCAGTGTTCTGGAAGTTTTTCTTCGTTCCATATTTTCACGAGGCATAGATGTAGGGAAGTTTTGACTGAATAAACTGATGAGTGTTTCCAGAGTTCTGCGAAAAGCTGGTCTTCTCCGCTTGCTTTGTAGTTTTTTATTTCATTTAAGGCTGCGAGAACTTCTTGAATTGTTGGCGGGTTGATATTTACTGGTGAAGTTTGAACTGGAGTTTCAGTGTCAATCTCAAAAAGCTCTGGGGGGTCGTCACAGTTGAGGAGTCTATTGAAGGTTTCTGCCAAAATTTCAGCATTTTCTTTATTGGTGTGGGCCATATTTCCTTTTTTTCCTCTCAGCATAAGGGTGGGTGGTTCATATCTTTGAAGAGCCTGACCAAAAACTTTACAATAGTCTCGGAAATTAGTTTTCTTGGAACTTTCTTCTATTTGCTGAATCAAGTTTTTTTGGGCTTGTCGTTTGGTTCCTCTTATAATTTTCTGAGTTATTTTCCTTTGTTTGGTGAATTCATAGTTAGATTCTTCAGTTTTCTGGGTTTGGTGGTTGATCCAAGCCCGGTGTCGGTCTTTGACTGCTTTGTCACATTCTTCATTCCACCATTGGTGTTTTTTTCTTGGGTTTATAGGGGCTAGTTCTTCAGCTATTTCTTTCAGTTGGGATGTCAGTTCTTTTAAATTATTAATAATTAATTTGATTTTTTTTGTTGTTTCTTCAAAGATGGCATTGTTTATTAATTTATGTGGATCATAAGCTCTTTTGTTTTTAGGTTGGGATTTTTTCTTTTTATGCGGGGTGAATTTTATTTTAACTTTAATTAAGTAATGGTCCGATCCAGTATCTGTTCCTCTCAAGACTTTTACATTATAAATCTCCTTGTGATAATTCCGGTCCATGCAAACATGATCCAGTTGCCATTCTCCTTTTTTCCAATCTGGGTGTTTCCAAGTCTTCAATTTGTTTGGTTTTCTCATAAAATAGGTGGATTTTGAGATCATATTATGGTTTCTGCAAAATTCGACAAGTCTTTGGCCGTTCTTGTTAGTTTTCTTTTGGGCAGGCCAATTTCCGATAATATCATGATATCTTCGTTCTTTACAAAGTTGGGCATTAAAGTACCCTATTAAAATCTTCGTGTGGGTCTTATTTATGTTGTTTGCAGTTTGGTCAAGAAGTTCCCAGAATTTGTCCATCTCTTCTCTATCTTTTTTAGGATTGTTTTTGTCATTGGTGGGAGCATGGACATTTATTATGGTGTAGAATTTATTGGCTGATTTTAGGGTTAAGGTTGAAATCCTGGGGGAGTAAGACTTAAATTCTACGATTGAGTCAATTATTTTAAGATTGATTGCAAATCCTGTTCCGAACTGTGGGCAATTCTTCATCACACGTTTCCCGAGGATTCCTTTGTAAATTCTGTAACACTGAGATTCAAACGGCTCTCGATCGGTGTTTCTCATTTCTTAAAGTCCTGCGATTAGGATATTTTGTTTGTCCATTATGTCTGTTAGAGTTTTTAGTTTGCCGGGTTGAGTTAAAGAATTAATGTTGTGAGTGGCAATGTAGTTTATTTGCTTGTGTCTTATCCTCAATTTTGAAGTTGTGTTGTTTTTGGGTGTTTCCAAACGCTCCGATTCATTGTTATCTTTTAAGCAGCTGCCCACCGGATTCGAGTGCAGCCTTCTCTGGTATTTACCAGACGGTGGATTTTTTCTTAAAAGACCTTCCATATTTGACTTTCAAAGGCAAGTCAGCCTTGGGTGGGAATAAATTCCCGAGTTACAACTCTGGATGTGATCCAGAGAGGTGATTCCGACTTAGTTCACCAGTAGAAATCTCCACGTTTCTAACTGGTTATCCAGACGAACCAACGTGGAGGCGCAAACCGATTTTTTTAATTGAGACTTTAAGTATGGAGAAAGTTTAAATCGGTTCCGGAATCATTTCGTCCATTATTATTATTATATATATATAATTTGAAAATAGTATGTATGTATGGGTGTACTTTTTATAATAATAAACAATATGTTTTTTCTTAAAAATTCATTGTAACTTTTTTTGGGGTTTTTTACTTATTAATTTATTTTATATATTTATATATAAATACAATTAAAAATATATAGATAAAAATAAAATATAAATAAAATAATTACACTCATTTCTTTTAAGTATTAAAATTTTATTTAAGTAAAATGAAAATAATAAATAGATTTATAAATACGTCCCGTATTAAAAATATAACAAAAGGTAATCAGAACTTACTTTTTCAGTATCTATTAAACGAAATAAAATTTTAGCCACTTCTCCGCATGGAGTTAACGTGGTATCAAAACAACGCAGAACTAAATTTTTTAATCCCACGATTATTTGCTGTACCATCTCTTTATGAAATTTCGACTGTCAATCTAAATGTACTTTCAGCAACCTCATTCTGCTCCATTTTAATAGATACAATCTTTGATTCATGTTTGCAATAAATTTTATTACTGTTCAAACTTTATTTTTTTTGCAGGAGAGGTTAAGCAGGAGTAATTTCTGTGATAGTTTTATAAGACTATCACAGTCTTATAAAACTACTTATAAACTACTTATTTATATTTTAACTACTTTTTATTTATTTTAACTACTTAAAACTACTTATAAAACTATATTTTTTCTATTTCAGGAAGGTGTCAATCTTCCTGAAATCGAAAAAATTAAATATAGAAATTTGTAGAATAAAAAATTTCACGTATTAGCAGAATCAAACCTGAAACTTATTGAATTAAAATATAGAAACAGTAGATAATAGAAATTTAGGGCATTACTATTCATCGACACAGTAAAAATAAGTATTAAACTTTAGGATTGGTTTTGCCCTTATTTGAGATGAATATTCTGATGTTTAATGAATACAAATAATAATAATTTTGTAAACTCATTCCAGTTATTTAATTATGATGAACTATTCAAACTCTGATGTATTGAAATTATCCTCAATGTGATTTTTTCTTTCTTTCTTTTAATATGTTGTCGGTGATTACGTGACAAATGAACAAAAAATACTATATAACGAACACTTTTTTCTCTTAAAAAATCTATTTTATATCCCGATTAAGGAATAGCCGGATTAGAATTTTGGTGTTAACATTATACTTTTATCATTACTGTTCGATTAACTGTGCTTTCTTGGGAATGGATGACACGAAACTGACTGTGACTAACAACTTGTGAGACGGTAGAATCTTAAAGCAAACAAAATAATTGATTATATAACAGAATACAAAAACTAAAAAAGTTTAAGATATTTAAAAATTCTGATAAATTTATCAAATTTCTACTATTATTACAACAGATAAAAATCAGTGTTTTTTTTTAGTAAGTTCTAAATTTGTTAAGAAAAATTCCAAAATAAATAATTCATTAGCATCCATTTAATTCCATACTGAAAAATTACATATAAAGAATAATACAATGATTTTAACATACGGTTAAGAAATATTTATTTGGCACCTACGCACATCAGTTCACTTTAAAAAAAGGATAATCAACAAGCACAATAAAATGTTTGGTGTACAAGTAAATATTATTTTCACTAATATATTATTTCATAAAAGATTTACATAGTTCACGTTTTACAGGAATTTTTAATTACAAATACCTTACAAACATAATTTTAAAGATAATTATTTTATTCTTCTAAAACAGTAATTGAAACAACCAAAATATCTTTTAACACATTCTAAGGAGCTGCCATTACACAAAAGTTACTTATGATGGATAACATTTAATTTGACAATGTTTTCTCTAAAAAAAAAATTCCAGTTAGTGATCTCTTACACCAAAAATTTCATTCATAAAATTCTACTGATAACAATCTATAACATATTAGTCAATAATATTAAAATAAAATAAAAATTTCATTACACTCGCACAGTAAAGAATTTATAAGATTTAAATAAAAAAAATATATAATGAAACATTATCGACTTCAGTTATATAATTTTTTTTAAATGCACTTCCTATTTAATTTTGCATACATAGTTAGTAAAAAATAATTTGCAACTTTACGACCAACATCTGGAACATTTCTGATAATATTCAGGAAGTTGAAGGATGTGAACCGAGATAAAATTCCAACAGCAAAAACCAGGTTTAATAAACCGGTTAAACACTATCCTAGTAATGCGATTTTAATAATCTCTGTTGTTACTTATTTGTGATTAATTATTACTTAAAAAATGTCATCTAACATTTATATAAAAATATATAAAATTTATTTATACGATTGTATTATTATTATGACTTACTTAAAGGATTGCTTTATAAGATAGCCTGAATGGTAGAAAACAATATTTATTTATATCGCAGACATGGAAATACAGATTCTTAAGAAAGAAAGAAAACAGGTATTGCTGTCATATGCAGACTACATTTTCTCCTATAAATTTATAACTTTATAAGTTAACCTTTAAATTATAAGTTAGCCTACCGGCCAAAATGAACTAAGCATCATTTGTCATAAACCATTCAAAATGACTTTAATTTCAACTGCAAGATACTAAAAGATTTTGAAAAATAAATAAATAAAACATTTCAAAAAATTGAAATTTAGAATTACTAGATGAATAAAAGCAATAGAAACGATTAATGTTAATAGCGATTACGCTATTAAAAGAAAATTCCTCGGGAAATAAAGTTGGATAACACTCATATAGATATATTTGATTACAATCCCTTGAAATTAAATTCACCGGTTCCAGCAGAACAAAAATCATTCGAATAATTGTTAATGAGATGACCACACTCAGTCTAGATCAACAAAATTCTGGGTTTACCGGAAGCTATTCCAACTTACAGGTAACATGTTGCAATACAACTTTTAGTTAGTGGCTCTTAATCTACATTAAACTAGTTCAAAGTACTACAACAAAACAATCTTTTATAGTTCCCCCCACCCTAAAAAATGACTTTAAATAATTAATATGGGTAAATATTGTTTAAAATGGAATAGCTTTTTTTTAATTTTATTTTTAAAATTATGAAATTTCATATAACCGGTTCAAACTAAAATCTACATAAATATATAAAGTGTATACAGTGGGACACCGATTAACCAAACGCACATTTTCTGGATGTCTAACTACTTAGACTGCTTACTTACATCAGTACTAGGCGATTTTAAAAAATTAATATGTTACTTAAAAAATCTATAATACTATTTAAACAAAGCTTTGCTTCAACAGTCAATCTTTGATTTTATTGGATTTTTAATTGACTTTTTTGCAATTTATAGTATTACATGAAGAAGAAGAAAAAACAAGTAAATTTAGGCCTATATTAAACAAATTATAAAATATACTTCTGATAAGCATATTAATTGGTCAAGCATTAATGAATTGCTGTCGTACAAAAAAGCTCGTGAATCTTTGTCTATTGCTATGGACTGGTTGAAGCGACAAAAAGAATGCGATTCTACACGCATTCTTTGTTTAAAATAATTACATGATCTTGCAGCTGACAACAGAAGATCAAATTAAAACAAATACAGATAAAAATTTTTTTTAAGAAGTAGAATTTTTAAAAGTGTTTTGATTACTAACTGTCACTAAATTTTATTCTATTACAACTGCAGTAATTTTTTTATATTTTATAATTTTTAAGAAATTATAATTTTATAACACAAGTAACTCAAATCAATTTCTATGCAACACATTTTTTGTTTACTTATAAGGTTTTTTAAATGAAATTTAAAGTATAGTAAATCTAGTATAGTAAAGCATAGTAAATTTTTAGTATAGTATAGTAAATTTTTATTCCTTTCAAATAATTTTTGTAAATTCTGATTCTTTTATAAGCAAATTTCTATTCAGTGGATTTTAGTTCCTTATCAGTTTTTTATTACACGTATGTACATTTCAAGTACCTTTTTAATTTTATTAATATTCAGTTTCTTTTTATATTTTTGTATTACTAAGTGTGATACATTAAATATTAAAATGATATTTGTAGTACATACGGTAAATCTTTTTTAATTTCCGATTATCCAGATTCAGCCTTGTAAAAACCAATCCTAATAACTGACATTCCACTGTATACAAACATCAATTGTTAAAATTACTATTTCTATAACCTTAATCAATTGGCATCTAAATCTTCTTTTTTTTGTAACATTGAAAAAACAAACTTGACAATGTTAAACAACAATGACAATAATAAAGACGGCAAAATTTTTTTCAGAATAAAAATGTTTGTACTATACCAGACTTCATTCTATATACACTACTGTCGTTTGTTCGAAAAAATAAAATACATAAACGACGCAAGACCTAACTTAAAGGATGAGGCCACCGTAAATTCTCTAATATTTAAAAGAGGAAAATAAATCATCGTTTAACTTCACACTGGAAAACCGTGTTCACAAAAACACGATTAATGAAAATATTTGAAACTGTAATTCAAACATAACAAAATTTTGGTAAGTAAATCATACAATTCAATTTAATTTTAACAAATAACTTTAACAACATCTACGTTCCTCATCCAGGGCGGTAACAGCTGTACTTATGTACAATACATATAGCTAGCTAACGGGGCTCCGAGTAAATTCCTCGGATATGCTTTTTCTTTTGACCTGTCTCACCTTCAGGTCACCATACGGATTGGATTTTTCGGCTACCTGCAGGATATGAACAATTTAGTGGACACATACCAAACTTGGTATGTGGTATGGAGCTGGGGATGTGGCGGCCAGGGTCAACGTTATTGTAGGTGTAACGGAGACCCTTCCGTTGTCCACATGCCCCCTGCGATGGCAAGCATGTAGCAATGGTGCCCATGTATGTCGGTGCATGGGAGCTCTGAAAGCTTTGGTAGGAACCTGGGGTCAGTGCAGAGACTGCGCATCCGCTCTCTGCCAGGACATATGCCGGTTCCACCGGAGTACCAAATCGGACCTCCAAGGTTAGTAGCCCTGGAGTTGGGTGTACTCTGGCGGGTAGCCTTGCTACAGAAGAGATAAATGTTCATGAATATTCCTGAACAAACTAACGTGGCAGAGGGTGCACGTAAACAGCCTCGTTTAGAAACCGCCGATTCGGCTCAAGCGAAGAGGAAAAAAAGTAAGGAGAGTGTAAGATGAGAAAAGATGCTGATAAAATCAATAAAGATTTAAGAAGAGCTTTGTTTGGAAACAATGTTCCCAAACCAAGATTTTTGGTCATTACGAAAGAGAATGGTAACTTCCAAAAGGTAAGTCCTGCTTAATTGCTAGAGAGATTACCAATTGTGCTGGTGGTCCTGTCAAGGAAATCCATAAAACGATTACATATCGAAACTATCAACGACATGCAAAGCCAGAAAGTCCAGGCGTTGAAGAAGATCGGTGAATTTGCGGTTACTGTCCAACCGCATAGTACACTTAATACATCTAGAGGAGTTGTTGTTTGCTGTTAACTTCTTAACTGTACTTAAGAAGAAATAGTGCAGGAAATGTCTAGTCAGGGAGTGACACATTGTCGCAGACTTACTATGAGATGAAATGGTGAGATTCTTCCTTCGGCCTCACATGTTTTGACATTCAATAAGCCAAATCTTCCTGAAAAGGTACGACCTTGCATCCATCGGCTTGATGTATGGGCATTTATTCCGCAGCCGATGAGATGTTTTAAGTGTCAACATTTCGGACACACTGCAGCTAGATGTGAAGCGCAGGAAATTTGAATATGCGGAATGAAGATACATGAGGGTGATCCATGTAAAGACCCTCCAGTCTGCATTAATTGTAAAGGGCACCACAACTGTCGATCTAGAAACTGCCCAGTATACAATTAGAAACAGCCATTCAGGAAGTTAAAACGCTTCAAAAAGTTAACTATCCTGAAGCGAAGAAGATTGTCAATCTACGTACACCTAGACCATCGACTACATACACAGAAGCAGCTGCTGCTCCCCCCACATCTAAAATCAACATGGAGCAGTTGCTTAATACGATGGCACCGAGTCTCGCGACAAAGATAGAAAGAATCATTGATTCCACGATCGAGTCGACTCATCAGACACAACAAAGTAAACATGAGAAGGCTCATTCCCGGACTGACGTCGTTGATATAAGACTCATACCAGCGCAGTTTAAAAAACCGGCAAAATCTTCGATTATAATGCCATCAATAGACGTAAAGAAGAAAAGTCTTGATTTATCTGACAAAGACCAAAAGATCACTCCGATGACGAGTCATAAAGCTAAAGATACCGAGACAAGAGTACAGGAAAAATCTGAGTCAACCAAAATAGAGGTGCAAGTAATTATCGAAAAAGCACCAGACACAGACGATAATAAGACTGTACGTACAGAAGCTCCAAAAGCTCAGAGAACAACTGTGGCGAGCTTCTGTATCAGCCGGCCCAAGCACAGCCTTAGACATTGAATCAAGTTCATCAGCCGCCGAAAGTGCATCGCTTGCGAGTTTAGATTCAATTGCAACGATGCTCACAGCACCATTGAAGCTTTCATCACCTGGTGTAAGCCGGCGAACGTCATTGGCATCAGAAAGAGAAGACGATGCCATGTCTGAAGCCTCAGACACACTGTCATCGGAAGTTGAGGCCGTTCGCAGAATGGAAAAACGCAAGAAAGGATGGCCGAAAGGAAAGCCTAGGCGGTAATGTGTTGGATTTAAAATTAGACGAATGTGAAATTTTAACATTTTTCCATGAAAATATGAATTATCAAACTTTTTTTTTATTTTTTTTTTTTTAAGTGGGATGGGGCTAATGACCAAAGTAGTCGATGCCCCTAAAAACCTCAAAAAAAAAAACTTAAAGAAAATGATCTACTTATTAAACATGTAACAGCGGGACTACTGTAAAAAAAAATAAAAGGAAAACAAATATGTAAAAATTTGCACACTGTTTCTCTGAACAACTAACTATAACAAACAAATTAGAAGAATAATTACTCCCAAAGGTATCTCAAAATAAAGCATAATTATGAATATATTAAGCTTCATAATCTTGTTACCTCATAAAATAAATGAATAAACAAATTATTTTATTGAACAGCAAGCAATCACCTCCATTTAAGTAGGAAATCAAAGTTTTTTCAGCATACAAGATGAAAGATTTTAACACAAAATTAGTGATAAAAAATTATAACATCATTTCATTAAAACCAGTTCTTATTCAAAATATCATGGACATATATACAAATTATTGACATTTAATTCAAACCGGTAAAGTTAAAACAGTCAAACTTTTACAAAGAAAAAAGGATTTTAACACTTATAATATACTCACAAAATAAGTCATATATACAAGAAATATGTGGGAAAAAAAAGATAATATTTTATGTTTAACAAGAAATAGAATTTTTACCAACTTTTTTAAAGATTTTATAATTGTATTTTTCCTTCATACAGCCTGGAATTTAAAGGGTGAAAGTAAAAATTTAAGGGTCACTTGTTGGAAATTCATTTAAAACTTTATTTTTTATTGTTTGGCTTCAAAGATTTATCATCAACCGAATCAGAAAGTATCATTTATAAATGCATTCTGTTGAATATTGTAAAAAAATAGTACAAATTATATCAACTAATTGAGGTTATACACTAAATTCTTCCATTACTAGCTTGTTTTCTGAAGATTAGATTATTTTTATAGAGATCTCACCTTCTTCAGAATGAATTTTTACATTAGCGCGCCAAAATATTAATTACTGGATTAAATTACCTACCTTTAATTCATATGATTTATTTCTTGTCATTTCCAGAATTACATATGGAAATGCACAGTCAGCCTGCAACTGCAGATGGGGATTTTTTTACATCAATGAAATCAACCAAAATCAAAAATACTTCAGAGCATTCTAAATTTATATTTAGAAATGTAACTAGCATATGAACTACTGCACAGACATACAAATGGTATACTTTGAAGAGGTAATGGCCACTAATGTACAGTTCTGAATGTATGTTTTTTACAGACACATTTCAGTAATTAAACTTGCACTACACCTAAAATAAATGACAAAAATCCTAGATCCTTAGCGGCCACGGTCTATGTGTTTTGGGAAAACAATCTGGATTTTATCATGATAACTGCCAACATCTATATCCTTATTTAATAAATCAATACGTGTAGGGTATTGATTAATTTAAAACAGTACTGCATACTGGCTTTATTAAGAGTTAATGATGTCAGCAGTTAATGCCGATTTTTTTTTAACAGTTTTCTACTACCCAAAATGTGAAATTGAAACCCAGATGATTTGAGTATAGTAACCGGCAATTTAACCACAACAGATATTCAAAAATAAATAAATGAGATATATTTTATGTTAACGATATAATAAAAATCAAAGATTTAAAAATGATAAATTTGAAATGAAATGCACGTATAATTTGTATAAAAGAATCAGCCGTACATAATATGTTTTAAGTCTCAAAGAACTTACATAAAAATCATCACATTAAAAATATATCATCTATTACTTACAGATTTAAAAATTAGAAAATGGCAATAAAAACTATACAAATCCAGTATAAATAATTAGCAACAGTACGTTAAGAATTGATAATCTTTGATTAGATTAGTATCAAAAAGGGATAAAGGGGGTAAATCCTGAATCAAAGAGTTACCAAACGAATGATAGAATATTCAATTACTCTCAAAAGATAAAATCTTAATCACTGTGAACAGGAGTATCCCAGGAAAGCATTCAAGAGTGATAATTGTTCTATCAACAAATTTTCACTTCCATCAAAAAATGGTTTTGGATTGTAGATCTTGTACTTACAACAAATCTTTCAACCAAAAGGGTGATTACAAAAAAAAAAAACACAGTATATATGTATCTTTTCAAAATATGTACATATATCTATAATATGAAATCATAAAAATAAACCGGTTATGAAAAACTTACTTTCTAACATTACCTCATAAAAACGATTTAATAATAAGTTGATAAAATGCTAAATGTTTTTAGGCTGGTGAATGTGGTCATCATAATTTATCTGTGATGACAGCAGAGCATAACACCCGTAACGATATGCCGGTTAACAGTTTGATTGGCCAAAAAATATGCTGCAGAGTGCAATAATATCAAAGAGCAGTTACACAAAAGATGATGCCTCACCCGGTAACCACAATTTAAAAAAATTTACATGTTACAATAAAAATATTAACCCGTTAACAATTACTACCGCTAATAATAAATTTATTTTAACTGAAACAAACTTCCTAATACTTTTTGTATTATTTCATTTTTATAAGACCTCCTGAATCTAAATTTATTTTTTAATAAAGTTTATTTCAACAAATAAAGATCAATATTGCAGATATTATAATTAAAAAAATTTTCAACTTTTTTAGTACTTAACTTACCTTCATCTTAACATGATAACTATTATTTTTTCTTACCTTTATTAATTAATTTTGTTTAATATTAACTGGTAATTAAACGATAAAATAAATTAATTAAAATTAACATACGCATACACTCAAAACATAAAAATGAATTAATAAAGAAAATAATACATACACGTGCATTTGTAAAAAAAAGCATATAAAAATTAAACGTATAGATGAAAAATATACAAAGTGGAAGAAATATAAGTTAAATAAAAATTACAACTGGAATAGTTATAAGGATAACTCCCCCTCACAGGTGGTAAATAAAATTGGTTTTCCACTTGATTTAATTTTTTCAATAAGCGTCATAAAAATAAAAGTCAATATCTCATAAAACAAGAGAAGTTTTTAACTTTTGACAATACCGATTTCTTTGATATATAAAACAAGACATTTTAAAGTTCACGGAAGAAACATTAATCATAATTTAATAAGCGTAAACAAAGTAACATTACAAAAAAAATGTAATTACATTAATTAATCAGCGCTCTGTATATTGGATCTGAAATAAACACAAATCTTGGTTAGTTGATTTTAAATCACAGAAGTCTCTCTTATTTAGTTCTTATTCCCAAAAAAAATACATGCATGAAAAATTGTTTGACAATACAGAAAGTATAAATTTAGCCAGAATTTATGAGAAACAATCCCGTGCTCATCAATAACTAAACGTATGCTACTTTAAAAAAATATATATATAAATCAGCACCAAATCAAGTATATCAAGGAACTGAGATAACGTATAATTCAAAGCTTTCTACTTTTTTTTTTAATAAATTCTGTTTATAATTTATGATGGGAATCCATCCAAATTTTACTTTTTACATTGAAACACATTACAAATTATTTTTCTGGTTGTATTTAGATTCTTATAAAACAAATTTTTATTCGTACATTATTTTGTAGAACGTGCTTTCATATCAGGAATGCATTGATGCCAGAGAGCACAGGAATGCTGTTCCAGTACAGCGCTTTTTAGGAGAAATAAAAAATTGCCCTTTCTCATAAAATTAGTTTTAACTTAAAGTCTGTCTGGCCTATGTTATTATATTTCTTAATGAAAGAAATTATCACTTCTTTAAGTCAGTCATGTATGATGAAATTTTACGTATTAAAATGTTTTTGTGGATATTAAAACTTTGCTTTAATTCTTCACCTTTGTTTTTACTGATATATTATTAACAAACTATGAGCTTATAAAAAAATATAACCTAAATTATAAAAATCAGGACAGCACGAAAAATAGTCCTTGCTTTTGGATATCAAAAGGCAAATGGCAGTAAAATAAGTCACTAAAAATCTAATTCACAAAAAACAGTTACAAATATGGCAAGAAAAAGAAAAGATTTTCAATGTAAACATAAAAATTAACATGCATTTTTCATAACGCTGTCATATAACCAGCTGCTGTGACTGTGAACCGTAATTTTGCAGTGTCCTATAGTACAAATTAAATGTTCAGTACTGGAAAATTTACAAGTGCACCCCTGTTAGACAGTTTATAAAAGAACCATTATTAAATACTTTTGTTTATTACAAGCGTATATGTACCATCATATCAAAGTACGATCATTTATTACACGGAAAGATTTTTAAATGATGTTATGTTAAAGTTCAAATACATCTTTTATTCCCTTTTATTCCAGTTTCATTAAACTGGACTTTTTAAAACATGACCTATATTCCAAATAAATTCACAATAAATTTTCATCATTCTAATTTTATTGTGATTTTATTAATCCTGTATGATAAATAAACAAAAAGTTGGATCAATGGGATGATTTCCCTCAATTATAAAAAAAATAAAAAACGTTACTCCAAGCAATCCATGCAAATATATATATATATATATATATATACTTATATTTTATTATTTTTTCAGACATTTTTCCTAATGTATCGAATAATATAATTTAATTAATTAAATTAAAATCACAAATTAGTTAAATCAAAACCGCCAGATACAGTTTATTAAAAGTAAGACGCTTACCAACTATAGCGCTTTCAAAGATTTACTTCATTGTCAGCAGTTAAAATCAGAAATTAGATGTAGAGTACAACAGAATATACAGCATTGTCATATAACATTAAAATATCTTTCTCGTACCATAGTATGCAAGTAAAAAAAAAAAAGTAAGTGTCTCTTACCTTTAATGTACTGTATCTGGTGGTTTTGATTTTATAATTAATTAAATTATGTAATTATATATATAAAACTTTAATCTTTTTATAAAGATATTCTTAATAGTGTTGGAATTCATGAATGAAAAAGTATAACAATATAACCAACTCGAGGGTTAAAACGAATAGACTTGTTCAAATAGTTCTCAGTAGGCCTACAACACTCTAAACGCTAACTTCTTAATATAAAAAAACCCCAGTAAACATCAATTTAAATATCATTAAATATTCATAAGGAACAATAAATATTTTATTCATAATCTTCAATGAATATTCAATATTTTTTTTTTTAATTGTTTAAACTAATGTAGAAATAAAATTTATTTGTAAAATTCCAGGTTAACCTATACTGTTACTGAAAATATCATTAAAATATCATCTTTTTCGTAGTTTCATTAGATAAAATTTTCTTTACAGCTAATATACAAATAATGTAACATGTAACAGATTAATTAATTATAATCTGAAATTAATATTATATATTACATTACCAGCAAAGTCAACTGATAGTGTTGTGCATATAATCTTCACCATTATCTAATTTACATGAAATTAGAAACAATAATCCATTTTTGATTTTATCAACTTCCTTCGGATAATACTATCAAATTACCAAAAAAATATTTTCATCAATTATATTAATATATTTAAGCTTTCAATTAACCAAATAGTTATATATATGCTATCCATAAATAATCCATTAAAAAAAAAAAACACTCAAAATTAAAAAATCTTTCAAAGATTTAGTACAGAGTAGAAATAGAAGCTTGATAGTATTTCATAATCTTTATTCTTAACAATTTGGTAAGTAAAATTTTCATAAAAAATTTTGTAAAATAAAGTTCAGCAGGTGACCTGGCATTTAAAATGAGCCACATTTTAATTTAAAAAAACAAGAGATGGTTTCTCAATGGCTTCATCACTAATTCCAGGGGGACATCTCACTCTGTTCACTACCAAAGACTAGTTGTTTAGTGAACAACATTATTTTCAGAAAAAGTAACTCTGCTCAGCACAGATTATACTTTCAGATTCTTTATATGCATCAAACACTTTAGATAATGTAAAAAAAAATTTATGTACGCTCCTTCTGTGGAAAAAAATATAAAATATACAATGTCATTACTCAACAGTCAATTGATAACTCTATGTTTTGTTGTAAAACACTTTTACACATAACACAACAATTACACTCACAAATTACACTGCCATCGGAGCTACCCAATGCCGGTCCGTCCTGTCTTGAGTCCCGTACTAGACTTAACTATACCATATTAAACCTTATTAAGTTCTACAAAATCCATAAATTTAAAAGATTACATTTTTAAAAAATCAATATTTAGTTATGATTAAGGACAGAGTTTTTATTCGTCATAAAAGCTTTTTTGTTCTTCAAATCATCGTTTCAGCAGAACTATATTTAAAAAAAAAAAAAAAACTGGAAAAAAACTGAAAAAATTCAGTTGTTTCAGATAGCCCCACAATATGTTTTACATAGCTGCCTTGCGGCAGACCACTGTGAAGTGACTGCATTCTTCTCCAATTGAGAACCTATTATAACTAATTATACTAACATGAACGGTATAAGATAAACATTTTATTTTTAATATTTAGTAAATTATCTATCTTTAAAAGATGTAGTTTTTGATATATAGTGTCCCACGAAAAACAGAAAAACTTTTAGTTCGTGTTCTATCAGTGAAAATAATGAAATAAGTTCATACAAACATAGGTCTGAAAATGCTTTGTTTTCGAGTTACAGCTACTGAAGATTTCTTCCAGATTTCAGATCTTCTAAAAAAAGAAACACTACTGTAATTTTTAAGAACCAAATTAAGGAGTAAATTTTACGGTATCGTATGTAATTTGAGCCGAGAAATAGGATAAAACAGGTCCCAGAACTATAACTCCAGTAGTTTTTAAAATATCAGATGTAAAATACAAAATCTGATGTTGAAAAACAACATTTTTTTACGTTTGTAAGACAACAGCTTTGTTAAATGATTAATAAATGTTAAATATTAGCAAAACTTGTAGGGAATTTAATTCTGAGAAAATTAATGTAAATGCAGCCAATAAAAACTTTTAAAGATCATTTTTTATTAAAGCAAACCAGACAGAAAATCATATTATTCTTTCAGCACCTAATAAACATTCTTTTTAAAAAATTTTTAGTTAATCAACATTTACGGACAAAAGCAAAATTTCCAACATGTACATTTTCTATTGAATGCAAGTAAATCATCGTGTTAATGATGAACACTGTGATTCAGCATATTCAACATAGCCCAGGCACTAGTACAAGTGAATTTCATGTTGCACTGGTTTGTTACAAAGTGTGGCATATCCTATAGAAAGAAATTTTTTATCCTTTCCGCCTGCAGAAGGTTCAAAATTTTGAGCCAACAGATTACTCCCAGCAGTTAAACTTCTGTCATTGGCTTCCAGACAACGCCGATGAGGTAAATTCAATTTTATTTACTGATGAAGCCACTTTTACAACAGAGAACTTTAAAAACTGAAATTCTTCTTTAGAATTCTAAAAATAGTCATTTATGGAGCGAAGACAATCCACATGTATGGTGGAACTAGTTTCCAACATAGATTTAACATCAATGTTTGGTGTGGTATTATTTATAACAAAATTCTGGACCGTTTGTTTTAAATGAAAAACCTTACGAAGATGCATACATTCATTTCTTGAGAAATAATTTCCTGGCTTTTTGGAAAACTAGATTGCAAATGATTTTCCCGCAAGATGGTGCAACGCCACAATTTCCTTTAGTTGTTCTAAATCATTTGAATGCTAATTTCTTAAACCGGATTGGATGTGATAAACAAACAATTAGACACCATAATCAGCTAACTTAACGCCACTAGATTACTTCATTTGGGGCCACATGAAAACGATACTATACCGGCAAAATGTTAATACTAAAGAAGTGTTACTCATTAAAATACAAAATGTTATTGAATTATACAAAACGATCCTGAGATTATACAGAAAGCCGCTGGAAACATTTTATGTCACGAAGAATGCTGTGTACATTGTGTAGGAGGGAATTTTGAAAAATTACTGTAACTGATGTTAATTATTCTGTTACCTTTTATCATTTCATGTATTTTATTTTTTGTTTTGCTATATTAAGGAAAATGTTAATTAGGAACAGAAAAAGTAATACGATTTTCTGTCTATTTTTGATCTGTTTTGCTTCAATAAAAAAGACTGATTTTTAAAAGTTTTTATTTACTTTTTATTGGGTTTCCCGACTCAATTTACATAAGAAACCACCAACTTTATTCCTTATTTGGGTCCAAAAAATTACAGTAGGGCTTCTTTTTATTAGAAGAGCTTAAATTTGGGTGAAATCTTTCATTAGTCATAATTTGAAAATAAAGCGTTGCCAGAATTGTTTATGTGAAGTTTTTTCATTATTTTCACCGATAGAACATATCGTGAAAATTCCTGTTTCTTCGTGGAACACCCTGCATAATAGATTATTACATTTTGCATACAATAGCTTACAAAAGTTTTGTAACTGAACAGTTATTATTGAAAAGAATACATATCTCAACAACAGTATAAGAACTGTACTATTCATCAGATATGAACTTCTACTTTAAAAAATATAAAATGCAAACAGAAAATTAAGCATTTTCACGTAAATGTATAGCACAGGTTTATACAATCTTTTTTATTATTTTAATTGGCCCAAATCGCTTTCTGAGTTGATACTGTTTATTCGCATTACAACATTTAATCGCGTTAAATTAAAAATAGTAATGAGTACCTTTTTTTATTTTAAGTATATAAAAATATAACTTGCAATTATTTTGTGTGCTTAGTTCCCTTAAAGCTGTGCAGATGCACAGCTGCGCAATGATTTTAGAAGTATTGGAATAAATTGCACACAGAAATTTATTCCCTGTGCATCTACAATCAGCTATTGCAAATATACTCAATGAAACATTTAGTTGAGACTAGGGCGTAGCATACAACGCAACTTTCTTACGGAAGATATTCTTAGGGAAGAAATAGGATTAGATGACTAGTGGAAAAATGTATCTATTATGTAGGATATAGAAAATTTGATTTCCATTTTGTACATTTGTATACAAAATGTTACATCAATCTAGTACAAACAAGAAAAATTCTAAAGAATTTGCTAAGCGTCAGATCACGATGTTATATTATTTAAACCGTTAAATGAGGTTAGATGATTGTCCAGGTATTTCACAGTTAGCGCTTCAGTAATTATGAGACAGTACATTAATTGAGTATTGTAAAAGTCAGATAGCAGAATGGAATGACCCTAATTGTAAATATTGTGAAAAGATTCTGACTAACTTACAATATCGGGTAACAATATTAGCTCTGAAAGATGTAATGGACGAGCTTACTTGTGCATATCTACAAAAAAGTAATTTAATAATTACTGATGCTCATCGGAAATTAAAATGAACAGACTAAAAATCAAATATTTGAGACAAGAAATTTTTTGGAGTGACACTGTAAGAGAAATATTATCACAGCATCAAAATTACATTGAGATTATTACTATTACTTGATTTACTGAACGTGTATGTTTGCACTTAGAGAGCAGATTTCCAGTTTATCAAATCATCATATCAGAGCAGACTTTCATTATCAAAAGGTTGGCAAGCATTTGATAATGAAATTATATGGCATCTAAGTCGGTTTTTTTTATATTCACAAAGGAATCAGTTTTATTTAACAATTTGAACCACGTTTTTACGATGTAAAAGGTTTTATTAAGACTAGAAAGAATCTGACCATTTTTTTCTCAGAAATGTGCTTGTGTGTGACTTGTGTATTATAATTGCTACGAGGGTTACGGATTTATTTATTTACAGAAATAGCTTATCTTACTAGCAACATACAGATGTATTGAAACACAATAAATTATGTTATACAGCACAAACAAAAAAAGAAAGAATTTGCGGTCATAAATATGTCACTTTTACTTGTCCAATCTTTCTGACAAAAGATGTCGGTAAATATGAAACACATACCGATTCCAAATGAATAACAGTAAACAGTAAAAATTGTTTTTGTCAATCTAAGTAGCCCTTTAAGCGGTGGGAATTTTTATAAAAGGAATTTTTTCACAAGAGGGTAGCATAAGACTATCATTGTTCAAAATATAAATAGATCTGAGAATAAAATATTACTTACGGGAAAGGAGTTTAAAGAACATGTAGCCGAGGAAATTGAAACGATTAGGAAGGAAAATTTATAAATAATAGATAACGCTAAGAGTGAGATTAGGGATGAAGTAACGAAACAAATTCAAAATTTTGAGAAAAGGTGACCGAGAAAGATTTAAACAGAGCAATTTGTCAGTCCGAAACGGGTCACTTAGATAATAAAATTGTGGGATGCGTTAGGGACTTAAGTGAAAAACAAAATGATATCAAAGACCGGTTAATTGTGACACAGGAAAAGGTAGCGTTAATGAAACAAAATTAAAGCGATTACAGAACAAACAAATAAAAGTTAATGAAAAATTTTCTAATGAAATCACCGATGTAAAAAATAAACTAGCGGGGAAAAAATCGTAGAAACTAATATTAGACGAAATATTATCTGAAACGTAATAATAGCTATTTTGTAAAACCTATTAAGACACGCTTAGACTTGAGGAACCCGATTGAATTTTTAAATTAATTAAAGGCTAGAAATATTAAAGATTGGAGTCAGATATGTTCAATATTATGTAGCATTTTTTCAACCGATTCAGAAACAAGATTGCGGTTTTCGTTCGTAGAGTCTCAGATAGGGAGTTACAGGATTTTTGTGATAGTTTTAAAGAGAAATTTTGGTCGGTAGATAAACAGAATGAGGTCAGAAGTAAGTTACACTTTGGGAAATTTAAATCAGGAAATCATACGAGTTTAAGTCGGTACTTTCATTTAAATTATAACACGGGAAAATTTCTGCAACCGGATTTATACGAGCGCTAAATTTTGTTCCTGGCCCCGAGGTTTCTAAGACGTTACTTTTAAACAACAAAATTATTCCATCTAAAATTTTTTTTCGCTTATACGTTGTCCATCCATCAAACCATCAACCGTCCTCTAATACCAAATAAGTTATTTTCAATCTTGCGGAACTTATAATTACATTAAATATTAACGAAAATAAATTTCCATTTTAACGATACACGAAAGAGTTATAACAAAATTTACGCTTATTTAATTAACCTATTACGTAACTAACTTATTACGTAATAAAGCTCAACATACAATACATGTAAAATACAGACCCGCACGCGCGCGCACATAAAATCTTGTTATTAAGTATTATTATATTTGTTTAAATATCAAATCAGGGATTAAAAAGAAATAAAATTAATTTTTTTTTAGATGCAACATGAACTCCACGCTATTAAAGAAGCAGCTGTTTACCTGCTACAATAAAACTGTGCTGCTAAAACTGAAATTACACGCTTATAAAACCCAGATACTGCAGGAAATGAAAGCCGATGATTGTGTAAAACGTTACAATTTCGCTGTTGAAATGTCGGACAGAATAAGTGAAAACGAATCGTTTTTAGACGATATAATTTTTACAGACGAAGCTACATTCCACGCGAATGGATGCGTTAACAGACACGATTCACGAATACGGGGCTCTGAAAACCCACACGCAATTATCGAGAAAAAAAGCGATTCGCCTAAAGTTAATGGTTGGTGTGGTGCGATGAAAAATCGTGTAACAGGGCCTTTCTTCTTTGCTGAAAAAACAATTAATGGAATCGCGTATCTTTACGTGTCAACCGATTATCGCTTTCCTCAGCCGGATGAACTCGAAAACATTCATAGACTTCATTTCCAACAAGATGGTGCTCCCCGCACTTCAATGCGTCGGTCACGGACGCTTTGAACGAAAAATTTGGAGATCGATGGATAGGCCGGCGAGGACCCGTACTTTGGCCTCCAAGGAGTTCAGACCTGACACCTTGCGATTTTTTTCTTGTGGACATCAAAACCGTTGTTTATTTACAAAAAAAATCGCGCCTTAAACCGCTTAAAAAACAGTATTAATGATGCGATGACAATCGTTAACGAAGAAATGTTAACTAATGTTTGGAGAGAAGTCGAGTATCGTTTGGACATTTGTCGAGCGACTAAGGGCGCACATATTGAAATTTATTAATTATGTAAAAAAATGTTTGAGACGACAAATTTGAAAAATAAAAAGCATAAAAACACACTGAAATATTTGCTGGAAGACAATAGGTAGTGTTGATTGTTTATTGTATGTCGTAAGGTCAAAAGTAAAATGTATAATGTTTATTCCCCGCGGTGGATATAAGCAAGGATACTTTGGAAAGAATGACGGTGTGTCAACATCTATATGCTGCAGTAGACGTCGGGTACGAACACCTACTAATCCAGTACGATGTGGATGGTCCTCGTACTTTCTTAAATTAGGATTTCTAAAGAACGAGTCAAAAGCCGGGTGATTTGGCTGTCCTTTGAGACGAGCAAAATAAGATAATAAAAGCTGGTTTCGTCTATCCCGAAGTGATGGTTCACCACAGTCTACACGATTTTGGGATTTCTGTGCCAAAAACTTCGTTTTGGGCACAGAAATCCCAAAATTCTACACATCCATCCAGCCCTAATCGGTCGTCAAAGCAGCCCGCTCCCGTTCCGCAAGGCGCGGCCGCAAACCACCACGAACCAACAGGAGACAGTCATCGGCGAAAGCACGAGCCGCGAACCTTTTCGGCAATGTCAGCCAATGAAATCCGTCAAATACCAAACTACAGAGCAGAGAACCGAGAACGAAACCCTGCGGGATTCCCCCGATGAGGACCTTCCACAGAGAGCAGCGCATCTACAAACAGAGCCGCACGGTTAGACAAATAGTCTCAAACTACGGCCTGCAGGGCACAGTACCATTGCGGTCCTCCTACCGATAGAGGGTACAACTCCAATACAAAGAAGAAAATGACGCCTCAATGTCAAAAAAAATTGCCAAACACATCCACAGTCGGCGCCTTCCACTTCGGCATGTGCATTCAAGATGCAATCCTCGGTGAATCCACCTTCATAAAGCCATACTGGCCTCGACTAAAAAGACATCTCACATCGATGCATCCCCAGAGCCGCCCCACAACCAGCCCCCGAAGCAACCCGCCGAAAACCATCAAGAAGCCGACAACCGCCGACCGAACCAGAACCCCTTTCCGGCTCCAAAAGCACCCTCACCAAAGCCACTTCCCGACAAGCGGAAAGAAGCCCAAACCAAGGCACCCAGAAAACCGCCCGCCAAGAGCTCCCCATGACAAGCAAAAGGCGACAGAAGACATCCGAGTCAAGCCAGCCAACACCCGGCCACCCCCAGCGCCATTCGCGAAAACAGACGGTCCACAATCACGGGACCTACAACCCGCACGCCAGGGACGGCGTCCCACCCTCCCCGACGCCGACCACCACACCATCTTTCCGAGCATCCGGAAACAGAGCATCCAGGAACGCCCGGCAAGTCGCTAAAGATGTCAACGTATCGTCCCGACCACCAAACTCGAGCGAAAACCGGACTGCACGTGCAATGGCTTGGGCCCATAACATGATTTCGCGAGCTGCCACGGGTTGCGCTGCCACTCGCGCATGGAATCTCTCCGAAACACGAGTGTGGTTTACTTGATGGCTCGTAGGTCTTCACTGCGGACGCGCCGGTAGATACGTAGGACCTCAGCGCGCACGTCATCAACGATAATCCCCGTTAGGGGGCTACGCTTGGGCCTACCTACGATCTACCCTTGTGCCCAGCACGCTACGTCTTCACTGCGGACGCGCCGATAGATACGTAGGACCTCAGCGCGCACGTCATCAACGATAATCCCCGTTAGGGGGCTACGCTTGGGCCTACCTACGATCTACCCTTGCGCCCAGCACGCTTAGGTGAGAGGACCACCATCTTTTTCCGGGCCGCCGTCTGCGATCAACAGACGGCCTCCCAAAAGCGAAGGTCATGACGGCTACAGGCACTCTCTAATCAGCGGACTGACTACGATGATGGGACCGTTCATTAGCCTTGGCCGCCGTAGGACCCTATCGCAGCCAGTCTTGATGGCCCAGCTGAATTTTTCAGCCATCAATTCCACCTGCTCACTGTGTTCCATGCGACATTACAACCCCTGTAAGGCAGCCGCCAAGCCCATGCAATTGCGCGCACCGTCCAGCCCTCGGCGCGGGCCAGGCGGTCGTGACCACACGCAAACATCCGTGGCGACTCACCAGGAGAACCCGGACAATCTGCCTCCAGGCGCTCCGGAAGATGAAGCAGTAGTCGGGGCCAGGGCGGGCGAGACCCCATCACGAGCGAGCAAGCCGCAGATCTTGTGACCACAGACCGAGTGCCCTCCCGAATGGCACCGAGAAAGGACCGAGCACTGACCAACGAGCCCCGGACACCCTCCACCACCCGCCGCCCGTCACAAGAGAGCCGCCCGGAAGGCAGCTCTCAAGGCGCCCCAGTCGGAGCGGCTATCCGACTTGCAGGAAGATGGCTTTGGTGACGGTGCTCCCAAAACCAGGAAACGACTCTAGTTAGGTCGACAGTCATCAGTCTCGAGATGGCCATCGGCAAGCCCCCCGAGAGGCTATCCGTGGAACGGCTCCGGGAATGCATCGATGTTCGATGTCTTTTTAGTTGAGGCCAGTATGGCTTCATGAAGGGGGATTCACTGAGGATTCCATCTTCAATGCACTTGCCGAAGTGGAAGGCGCCGACTGTGGATGTGTTTGGCAATTTTTTTTTTGGCATGTTGGGGTCATTTCTTTCTTTGTATTGGAGTTCTATCCTCTGTTGGTCGGAGGACCGCAACGGTCCTGTGCCCTGCAGGCCGTAGTGCGAGACTATTTGTCTAACCGTGCGGCTCTGTTTGGAGATGCGCTGCTGTCTGTGAAAGGGTCCGGGTCGTACTGGCCTATCCGTATTATACGTAAAGTAATTTAGAATAGTCAGTTGTTTGTTCGCGTACAGTAACGACCCGGACAACAGTATCACGTCTATTAGTAGACACTCGGCCTGGCGGCAACGTTCTGCCGTCTTGCCTACTACTGAATTGGCGTTCGACTGTAGCAGTCTGAGAGTTTGCCTAACCGTACCTAGATAGCATGTCACACTCTATGATGGACTGAATACCACGTCCTTCAGAGAATTTGCTTGGCACAAGCGGGGAATATTGCTAGAATTTCCGGTAGGACATCCTTAATTGTCACTTGTGACAAGAAATCCGTACCGGAACTCTCCTTCGGGAGTGCGGTTATATTTATTTTGTCGCTGGAGGGGCCGGGAGTCATTAACGCATTTTGGTGGGGCGTGGGGCTTCTCGGACCTCTTATTTGCTATAGTTTTTGTGTAACTTTACTAAATAGCTGAATAAGTGGGAAGCCACAATATACGCCTTTTGTTGTGGGTATGAAAAGATCGTTAAGGACCACTCACAGACTGTTTACTCTTGCATAATGCAAAGGCATTACAAGTAAATTTAAGAAATCTGTTTCATATTATACTCTTCCTTCAGTTATGATAGCCTATTCCAAATGAAGAGGCGTTAACTTTTCCAATCTACCAGAAACATGCAGTTTAGAAGAAAATGTTGGTGATGAAGACATAGTGACTTAGAAATTAACGAAAAAGAACAGGATCCAAATTCCCAAGATGAGAGCACTGAATCTCACAAATTACTGAACCAGAACCTTAATGATCTGTTTCGTCATGTTAATTTGTTTTAAATGTAATCTCAGAGTTCCTGACTTCAAAATTAGAAAGGTTTAACCTTTAATACAGTGGCACTCAAATATGTTTTCCTTTACTAAGCAGCAAGAATTTCGACACCTGTTCTCCTTACACGATAAAAGTGTTCTCCAATGATGTAAATTCCTTACTGGATTTACTATAGCAGTGTCACAATCCTTCAGAATTCTGACTGCATATAGATCCCTCTGAAAATGTTTGAAAACCATCCTCCTTCACATTGGAAATAAGAAAACATCAATTCTCCTTTCCTCTTTAGCACAAATGAAGAAGACATATGACAGTATGAAATTTTTACTGTTGATACAGGTGAAAGTTATTCATGGGCGTATATGTAGAGACCTAATGGTGATAGCAATTTTTTCTTAAGGCTGCATCTATCAGTTATACAAAGTACTTTGGTTTATTACACAAGCAGGACAATAGAAACAGAAAAACCATTACATTAAAACTAAAAAACCGGCCCAAGAGCTGAGCAGAAAAATATTATTTGTGAATTTTGTAAATCTAAAGAATGTCTACCTTCTACCATTACATATAAAACTTGCTTTGATGAAAAATTTTATAAAATAATAAAAAAATAAAGGTTTTACCACAATATATGGAACGACACTTCCATTGTAGTTCTTCTTTTTTTTAATAATTAAATGAACGTTGTGTTACCTGCAACAAAAGAAAAAACAATACTATATGTGACGATGATAATAAATCCTTTTTTCAACTTACTATGTTTTGGTTATGGTAGCAATTAATACATTCGTAACGTAAATATTGTACTCATATTTTTATTATGAAATACGAGGTCTGATAGTACTCATTACCATTCTTCAGCTGTAGGTTAGCTTTTTATGCAGACACTTGGGAGAAAATCACTCAAATTCAAGGACATAATATTTCTAAAGATTACCATAATCTTAAGCTGGACCTAGCAGGCATTCAGCCAAAACCTAGAGATCACTAGCAGGAAGAAAGGAATGAAGAATAAAGGAAAAGAGTAGAAGTTAGAAAAGTATGATCTAAAGAGGACTGCAAACAATTCCACTCGAAAGAATGTATCTACATCTTTTCTACACAGTGTGTATCAATTTTACTAGTAATCCATTAGATTAGGGCATCTTCATGTAGGATATAAGTAGATAATTACTGATACGGAATATCTGTAGAATTACTGCGCAGTGCAGGTGAGCAAACGATAGGTAGATTATACAAACTGGTGTGTATTATTAACGAAAAAAAAAAGTTCCGTAAGATTTCAAAAAGACTTTGGTATCAAAGTTCTGATACCAAAGAAAGCAGGGGCAGATAAATGTGAAGAATACAGAACAATTAGTTTAACTAGTCATGCATCAAAAATCTTAACTAGAATTCTATACAGAAGAATTGAGAGGAGAATGGAAGAAGTGTTAGGAGAAGACCGATTTAGTTTCAGGAAAAGTATAGGGACAAGAGAAGCAATTTTAGGCCTCAGATTAATAGTGGAAGGAAGATTAAAGTAAAACAAACCAACATACTTGGCGTTTATAGATCTAGAAAAGGCATTCGATAACGTAGACTGGAATAAAATGTTCTGCATTTTACAAAAATTAGGGTTCAAATACAGAGATAGAAGAACAATTCCTAACATGTACAGGAACCAAACAGCAACAGTAAGAATAGAAGAATATAAGAAAGAAGCCGTAATAAGAAAGGGAGTCCGACAAGGGTGTTCCCTGTCTCCGTTACTTTTTAATCTTTACATGGAACTAGCAGTTAATGATGTTAAAGAACAATTTAGATTCGGAGTAACAGTACAAGGTGAAAAGATAAAGATGCTACGATTTGCTGATGATATAGTAATTCAAGCCGAAAGTAAAAAGGATTTAGAAGAAACAATGAACGGCATAGATGAAGTCCTACGCAAGAACTATCGCGTGAAAATAAACAAGAAGAAAACAAAAGTAATGAAATGTACTAGAAATAATAAAGATGGACCACTGAATGTGAAAATAGGAAGAGAAAAGATTATGAAGGTAGTAGAATTTTGTTATTTAGGAAGTAAAATTACTAAAGATGGACGAAGCAGGAGCGATATAAAATGCCGAATAGCACAAGCTAAACGAGCCTTCAGTCAGAAATATAATTAATTTCAAAAATTAATTTAAAGGTCAGAAAAAGATTTTTGAAAGTATATTTTTGGAGCGTTGCTTTATATGGAAGTGAAACTTGGACGATCGGAGTATCTTGAGAAGAAAAGAAAAGCTTTTGAAATGCGGTGCTATAGGAGAATGTTAAAAATCAGATAGTTGGATAAAGTGACAAATGAAGACGTATTGCGGCAAATAGATGAAGAAACAAGCATTTGGAAAAATATAGCTAAAAGAAGAGACAGACTTATGAGCCACATACTAAGGCATCCTGGAATAGTCGCTTTAATATTGGACGGACAGGTAGAAGGGAAAAATTGTGTAGGCAGGCCACGTTTGGAATATGTAAAACAAATTGTTAGGGATGCAAGATGTAGGGGGTATACTGAAATGAAACAACTAGCACTAGATAGGGAATCTTGGAGAGCTGCATCAAACCAGTCAAATGACTGAAGAAAAAAAAAAATAAACAAAGCGAATCGGGCACGATTTTATACTTCCAAACAGATTACAAAAAGATAAGACTCGGAGCAAGCAAAGCAAGCAGAGGTATATTCATATTTTGTTGAGTTCAAGTGGCAAAATTTTGCAAAGGACCTGGATATAGCTATTCTTTGTACTTCATCAATAAATTAATTACAACCAAATTTTTACCCCTGTTTCTTGGAATAACTGAGGTTTTTATATATATTTCATCTACAAAAAAAAATATATATATAAATATGTATATTTATAAAACTTACATGTAACTTATTTGCCTCTTGATTGGGTAGAATTAAATATAATATCAATACATATTTTACTTAATAATATTATCTTTATTAATCTCACGGGTTAACCAATCAACTATACATACCTATAAATTAAATTCACTATTTTTTACTTGTAATTCTTTAATCTTCCTCTGGTGACAAATACACAATCATACAAAATTCTCTTACATAATAAAAAATTAAATTGTCTACCAATCCTAGATAACAAGATAACAATATTTTATCCCCACCTTTGTTGTAATAGATCCCCCTACATATATATATGATTCATCTTATCTTTAGATAATTATATGTATCTCTTTATATAACCTGATTGCTATTTCTTTATATAAAGGAAATACAAACTACTATATATGTATATATATAGTAGTTCATGAAAGTTTGTGCTTCAACCAGCAAAGCTCCAACTTTCATGAATTGAATTAATGAACTGTGAGTCTTTATTACTGTGTGGGTTGATTTTGAACTAAATGATTTTATTCAATCGAATGAATAATATTACAAAAATAATAAAATTAAATTTACATTATATAAAATAATATTAAATAAATTTAAAGAGATTTTGTTTAACAATAATGGGCTTCCCATAGAGATCGCCTGTGAGGTTGGAGTTGTAAGGTAACTCGTTAGAGGCTAGACTGATCATCACCATCAACTAATAATAAATGGGGTGCTCCTGTGGCGCTGTTTTGGGAGCACCTTCAATGTGCTCTCCACTGTCACGACATATTTAATTTCTAACTTGTTCAGTACAAACAAATAACATACCCTGTACTACATCAGAGCATATCATATTCCCTAAGCGCTCAGTAAAAATCTGAATAACACATCATTAACTATGTCATAGCATATTTTGTTTTCTAATTTTGCAGCAAAAATAAATAATACATCCTGAATGTATTACTACTTAATCAATTCCTTGCCCAAATCCTACTTGCTCGACAAAAAATTAAATACAGCATGCAATACGATAGCTTACAAGATATGCTGCAAAATCAACAAGAAGCTTGATAATGCATCCGTAACTGTGTCAAAGTATATCGCATTTGCTGCCTCATCAATAAAAGTAGTTATTACACCCTGTACTATGTGAGAGCAATATAACATTTTCTCTCGTTCAGTAAAATCATAAATAATATATAAATTATTTATATAACAGTTACCACTTACCGACAATCTTTAATAGTAATGTTCCAGCGCTTTCAGATTGTTAATCCATCCTCAGGAACAATGATGTGTTATACTTTATTTACGTCACATATCATTAATTATACTAAATTGAATTTTATAAAACTTTGAATACTTGTTTGATTAATATTATTCAAACGTATATTAAACAATAATTTTAATTCTCAGGTCGGTAATACTGCTTCATACTAATAAACATAACAATTGAGACCTTCATACTGACATGATGCATAATGTTGACTTTATTTTACCTTTAGACGATCGATTGTTATAATTACATTTTTATAAAATTTAATTTACTATAATTAATGACATGTAAAGTAAATAATTATAAAGCATAACACATCATTGTTCATGAGGATAGATTAATAATCTGAAAGCGCTGGAACATTACTATTAAAGATTGTCGGTAAGTGGTAACTGTTATATAAATAATTTATATATTAATACCAACGGGTCTTGCTTAATAAAATTCATATAAATAATATACTCTGTACTAAACCTAAGTGAGCTTATTACATTTCTTACTTTTTTTGTAAAAATACAAATAATATACTCTGCAATATGTCAGAGAATAAATAGGATGTACTTGCTGCTTGAACTGCAAGATTTGAAAGAATAAATCCTGTAATTTGCCAGAGCATACCGTACTTCCTACTTCTTCAAAAAAGTATTTAATTTTTCTTTTCACTGTGTCAAAATATAACAAGTCGGTTACCAAAAAATGTTAGTAATATACTTTGTACGATATCTAACCGCAAGACAATTTTAACTTGTTTAATAAAACCCTACATAATAACCCTGCACTGTGAAAAACTAACTGATTTTCCAACGACAAAGAAAACAGAACTCAAACTCAAAGTAAGTAACTTTCACAACCACTCAGGCCAAAATCAGAATTCAATTACTAAGCGAATTTGCAAGCAAATTTGTCTTCAAATTTCTTATGAAAAAAAACTAATTGATTTTCCAAAGACAAAGAAAACAGAACTCAATTCCTTAAAATTTCTGACATCAACAAAGTAAGTAGAGTACAAAAATGTAAATATTTGGGAGAAATCATAACATCAAATATAATTGAAAAATGTGTGGGATGAGGAATACAGTACAAAAAATTGAAACTGCCTATCATCTCATAAAGAAAGTTTATCATAAAAATTCCCTGTTATATAACTCCAAATTGAGGCACTAAAAAACTGCAGTTCTACCAGAAGCACTGTATGGGGCAGAATGTATGCATTGCTTTTTAGAACAAAAAATAGCAAAAGTAGAAATAAAAATCTTAAGAAAACTCGGGGACAAAAATATGTAAATGAAATTTATAAATTGAAAAGTAATATAGAAATTTACAAATGTACAGTAAAATTTAAGGTTCTTAATCTGAGAAAGAAGATTTTAGTTTTATGGTCATTTATACAGAATGAAAACCAAAGATTAGACAAAAATGTATGTAAAAGTATGAAGTAATAAAATCATTTATAACTGAAATTATGGCAACTTTACCTGGCAACTCTCCATTGGTCTTATTGCTCTGGTTTAGTACTTTTTTTTCATTTAAGGTACCATTCTTCTTACGATAAAGAAATTAATTGTAAATTTTCAGAATAATTCTGATAAAATACTATGCGATGTAAATTTTAAACTAAATTCATATAAAAGTTATGAATGCAATCGTTTCCTAAAGTATATTTTATTTCAGCAGCCATAAAAATAAACAGATTCAAATGTTCAAGTATTTGTAATTTTCAAGTATAATCAAATTGAAGTATTTTTCAATATATTTTTGTGCCAGAAAATATTTTTGTATAATTATTAATATTTTCATTTACATTCATATGAAAATTCAATTTTAGTTTCTATAAAATAGTACAGTAGAGACAAACAACTGCATTCTGTGCTTCATTAGAACAGCTTTTAAAAAGTAGGCTAAACATGCCTAGACAAATTTTTTTTTGTCAATTTCAAATACTCAGATTTGCTATTCAGTACCCGCTATATATGTATTGTTACAAAACTTAAAATCAAACAATTCTCATAGGGTCATTTAAAAGAAGAAAGTATTTTGTTTTTTAGTTCTCAAAACTCATTGCAGTTCCTATATAAAATTTAATTTTATAAAAATAACGCCGCCATATTGGTTAATAAAGCTAATGTAAAATGCATTATTTTTTTACTAAATAAAATGTATGTCTGAAAATAATTATTAAATAAAATTAAATGTTAGAATAGACCTTAATAAAATATAAAAATCATTCTACATATCAATAACTCGTAACAAAATATAACAGTTTAAGATTCCTGATAATAAGCTTTATAAAATTATCGGATTACATTTTCAACTCGTTTAACTAAAATTTAATAACTCCTCTTTAATTAAGTATTATTAGCTTAAAAAAAAAATTACCAAATCTATGTTTCATATATATATATATATATATATATATATATATATAAGAGTAATAAAGTTATTACTTTATTACTTACTTTAAATAACGTCCTAAATTGTGTTCATTAGTTATTTTTCTAGAATATTCTATAAAAAAAAGTTCATCATTATAAACCCACGTACATACACCAAAACGTTAACGACGAAAGTGAAATTGAGATCGGTAGATGGCATCATAAATACTTTAAAAGAAATTATTCATCATTTTACATATAAGAAATTTAATAATAATAACAAAATTATATAGCTTGAAACACACACGTTTTGCCACTGTTTGTTCAAAAAATATTTATGATAATTAATAAATAAACAGAATAAAATTGTTTCTAAATCTTATTAAGAGATTGAAAAATTTATATACATTTTTAATTATGATGCGTTTACAACAAATTATTCCTCGAATTAAGATTATTTTAAGTCAGCTAAAAATTATTGATATCAAACAAAAACAAGATCGATAAGTAATAATGTATTAGTTGTCAGCTAATTAAAAATATCGTTGAATTCAGCTTGGGCATAATTATAACAATTATTTACTAGCACAGTAAAAGTAAGAACGTGTAAAATTTTTGATTTATTAATCATGAGGTTTAATAAATTTTTGAATTTCACTCATTAAATTGCCGTTCAATAAGTCTTAATAAAAACAAACTTGGTTTTGTTTTTCTAGGTTAAAAAATTTAATCACTATCTTCCGTACAACTTAATCTTGAATTCTTAATAATATTTAAAAATGCATTCACAAAATATACAAATTTTTATAGTTAATTTTTCTTAAAGAGTGTGTGTGTGTGTGTGTTAAACTTTTAAAACTGTGTAATAAAAAGTCCTATTCTATACCGTAGCAGAATTGCAAGTGTAAAACGGTTAAACCTTCAACACGCAGCAAATCGTCTTGCCTTCCCTCTCCATGTCTAACCGCAGCATGCACGTATATCTTATATAACGTACTTTTTGCCCTGGAAAATTAACTAGAGCGCATTTTTTTGTTTCAGTCTGTTATGACTTACTTATTTCAACTACTTTTTAAAATTTGAAACCCGAAATTTTTTGCGATCACAATACTTTCTTTACTTCGTATAAGAAAGTAAAAATTCTCAGTATAAATATGACTAAAACAACAATACAAAATATTAGATACCGATGATATAATCAGTTTTGAAACTGTACAATTTTTTTTTATATTTCAAATTAGTTAGATAACCTTACTTGTCAATTTATCTTATCCATGAAACTGTACGACTCTGTGCATTTGTCATTCTTTAATATCAGACCAACTTTTAAAGCACAACTTGAAGTACAAGATTACAGTTCATCGTTAGCTTAAACGAATACCTTTATAAAATTAACAAAAAATTGTGAATATTTCTCTCTTAACTCAATGACAGAAATTTTTATCACAAATTCATTATGAAAATTTACCGATCAATTTTTTTTTTGCAATGCGTTCCAGTACATCGATCGGTCTAAAAATCGATTTTCTCCAATTACTAATAGGAAAGTAGTTAAAAAGAAAATGTTAACAAAAAAAAGGATTTTTATAATTACATGTTTAATGAATATGTTCAAAAGATCTTGCTTTCCCCCTTATGCAATCACGATGGCATTTACTACAAAATTACACATTTTTCCCCTAAAACTTTTGTCCGCTTTATGAAATGAAATAAATGAGTTTTCAATCGACTGTGAGTGGTAATTCAGGATGTTTGGATCTGAAGGAAAGTCAAATTCGTATTTGAAGATTACCTGACCAAAAATCATACGAATGCGGTTACCGTTCCAAGTTGTTTCTCGACATCCTAAACATTCAAAAAAAATTTGATCGTAGTCGTCTGTAATTTTTAAGATCGTAGCGAGTAATATTTGAAAGACATACGACTATTTCTCATGAATTGTCATCGAAATGAATTGTCAAAAATATAAACCGAAATAAAAAATATGAAATTTGCGTATACTTTTAAAAGAAAAAAAAATTATGGATAAAATACGAAACGTTTGAATAATTTAAATAAATTCTTGCACAACTGAAAGGACCTGTCGCGTTACCCCAAGTGCCAGAAAATAATTAATTATAATGTATATTCATTATTTAACTATAATATTTTGATTTTTACGTGTCAATTTTGGGATGTACCGTTCTTATTTTACGAGTTTATTTCCTTCTATTTAAATTTTACACGTAAATAATGTTATTTATTTGTGTAAGCATCGTGACAATTCAGTTGTACACTAACGTCTACATTTCACGACAAAGAAAGTCACTGGCAGATCTCTGTTCTTCCTTCTACCAGAAAAAACTAATCGTACAACATTCGTAAGGGTTTAAGCGAGTGCACGACAGGTTTCAGCGTTTGTCAACCGATGCTTTGTCGGCACCCTATAGAAGAACATGATGGCAGACGGGATTACAGACATTGCTGGCCGTTACCGTTTACACTTTGTCGAATTAATCTGCAAAACATTTACAACAGTTAGAAGGCAATTTTTAAACGGTTCTAGTGTGTATTTTGTTTCGTTTTTTGGTTAGTATTATCATAATAAACATAAAATCAATGCAAAATATAAATTAAAAACTTACTTGCAACGCGATCGAGTGAGGTACGTGCTATTTCATTCTCTGCTCTGAGCATACTCTACGACAGAAAAAGAAAATTATAACAGATCTAATAGTAACATGTTTTTTTTTTTTTGTATTTGTTCAAGAGTTATGTATATAAGATATATGTACTCTAAAGTAAAACTCTTTTTATAATTACACTGCCGCTTGTGCTAAACAAAAAAGAAATTTCAGTTAAAAGTGACAGTAGTCAAAACAAAAAACAGACGCTATTATATGTAATGATTTCAACAGTGGTCACTTGTACGTGACCACTGTGTTCATACTTGTTTGATACTAGCAGACCCGGCAATGCTTATATATATATATATATATATATATATATAGAGAGAGAGAGATATTTACTTTAACCACCTACAGCGATATTATAAAATTAATTTTTACAGAGGTCGAGAAAAGTTTTAAATAAATCGGTTATAAAATTTAAACATTTATATTTCTCTAAAGTAAACCGTTTTAAACGGTTCATACAAAATAGAAAACAATCATTTTACCAGTTCATGGACATTTACTTTGTAAATCGCTGAATATTTTCAAATAAATTTACTTTTGTTAGTTATTTTATACTAGTATTATTGGAATAAAATTTTGTTCAAACAAAATAAAATGAAGTATTTATTTTTTTTTACATTACATTTATATTACATTTTATACATTTTTTTATATTACAGCGTAGACAACAGATGCGTAGCTTATAAGTCCGTACGGGTAACCGCTCGATACAGTCCATCATACATTTATCCGTCTGGTTACAGGAGCGTTTCATTAAAGCCCTGTAAGTAAGTCTATTAGTTATTATTACCAGAATTGTAAGTAGTACTGGTAGACAGAAAGTTCTGGGTTCGAATTCCGGTCAGAATTGGTTTTTATATACGCTTTATTAAAATTAAAAATAAACGTAAGAGACGAACCGGATGTCGGTCTATTGCCGATACAAATAAATAAATATAAAAATGTATTAGGTACTAATATGTGTAATGAATAGCATTAATAAAGATAATGTGGAGCGACTTATCAACCGTTGGTAGTCGTGATGCTGTCGAGGTAACACCGCCCTTCCTCTCCGACAAACTAAACGCTAAACGCTTCACTAAATACATGCTGCAACATAACTCATATTTTGATAAGTAATTAAATCTATAACGTACATTATATTAAATTAAGTTAAAAATTCCAACGGCGACTGAGTTCGAACCCGGGACCTTCCGGAAGATTTCATTTAGGAGATCAGTCGGCAAACGGTTTAGTTGATGTTTGTTGAAGAATTAAATAACATTATATTTTCTGTTCTTATAAACATAAAAGGATTACATAAAGTAGGTCCGCTTATAGCGTCTAACTCAACATTGTATTTATGTGGACGTCTCTTACTTTTATTATTAGAACCTTAAATATAATCGAGTTAATTACAAGTTTTACATATTCATTTTTTTACCCTTTAATGCTGTATTACATTTTATAAATAAGTTTATAACGTTATATCATATTAAAAATTGATCGATCCGTCGATCAATTGTTGTTAGCATGTTGGCTACTAAATCTACCGGTCTCGTGTTTGATTCCTGGCAAAAATTTCACTTTTTTTTAATAACTCATTAATTTTATCGACCATATTCTTCGTTCGTTAAAATACACGTGTAAGGTATTACGAGGTCAAATTGTAAATAAAACTGGAAAAATTTTATCTGTTATTATGTAATATTAGAATCTTTTTTTTTTTTAAATTACTTTACAAAACAGATAAACTTTATCGTAATATTTAAAAAAAAAAAAAATTATAAATATTAAGGGAGATTAATTATTATTTTAAATAAAATGTAATAAATATAAAATAATCGACAAATCTTGATTTAATTTAATTATATCGAACGTCTATATAAGAAATGTCTTTATAAGAAAACGTCTATATTAACGTGTTACTCGCACAGCAATACTCATACGTACGCACACACACATGTATACATGTTTACGGTTGTATTTGAATTGTACAACGCTTGTTCAGTACTGTCTGACGGTAGCCAATCAGAGCGAAGGAAACCCCCGTCCCTCCCTTCCTCACACCCTCAGCACATTAGTTAGACTGACAGAAGTTTTTACTTATGCCTCATCCGAAAAAAATTAAATAAAAAAAGATTTACCTCTAAAATTCCTCTTAGCTAAAGTCCTCTGTCACTGTATAAACTATACAATTTTATAAATTATGTTATGGTATTATTTTATCATTAACTCTTGAACTATTTATTTTTCATTTATTTATTTTTTTTTATTTATTATTAAACCATTTGTTACTACAAGAAATTTATTTTATTATCATTAAACATTTCGCTTTAATCAACTGATTTTTTTTTTAAATCTAGCACAAATGAAGTATTACAATAAAAATACCTTCAAAACTAGAATGATCTAATATACCGGTGATACAGATGCGGTTGATGAAGCTTTCTATTATTTAATCAAATCTAATGTTCAATCTTGTGTAATGTCTTTATCAGTAATGCAAGATTTCGCACGCACACACACACCGCGAGCAAATGAAATCTGTTACTCCATAATTACAATTTTTGCTTTTTAATTTTTATTAAAATACGAGTAGACCCGGCAATGCTTCGCTATTGCTATATATATATATATATATATATATATATATATATATATATATATATAGAGAGAGAGAGAGAGAGAGAGAGAGAGAGAGAATTTGATAAATTTGATACACAATTGAAAATTTGATAAAAAAATTAAATATCTGAACTTCACAAATTTTACCTTTCACTTATTCTCCTTCCCCTTTTCCCTTTCCAACTTCTCCCTTTCGCTCTTCTCCATCATCGCTCACCCAGTTTCCTTTTTAGCCTTTACCGTTTTCCCCTTTTCTCTTTCCACCTTTTCCCCGTATCCCGCGCGTAAATCGGTCCATTAGTTTTTTTATCTTTAGCGGACACACATACGAACATGCGTTTTATATATATATATATATATAGAATAAAAAAGTCTATTTGAATATTTGTTTGTTTCGTAAATATGTCGACACCGGCCCCACCTAGCGGGTACAGTTTTTGCAAAAAATATTTATTTTCACGTAACTAATATTCATATTCTGAATACGAACCAAATCGGTCCATAAATATAATTTTTCTAAATATCTCAACCCCGGCGCCAACTATCGGGACCATTTTTTGGGGAGATAATTCTTTCCATTTAAGTAACACGTATTCTGAATACGAGGCAAGTCGGACCATAAATACAATTTTTGAAAATATCTCGACCAAAGCGCTACCTAGCGGGTCCAAACTAATTCAGAAACCTTCCCTGGCATGCGTCCAACCGTTCCCTAAATTTTCATAGTATCGGATGAACGGTTTAGAAAGGCTTAAGAGACACACAGACAGACAAACATTCATTTATATATATATATAATTACTTACTTAATAAACTTCTTATCAAATGTTACAATCCTCAGTATCGATGAACTGAAGGCGAACGTTCGACAGAAATCAATGCCGTTGACAACAATGTGCAAAACGTTGCTGTCAAAGTTCTTGCGACACCTGACGCAAATTCAGGTGAGACAGTCAGTATCATCGCTTGGAACATTTTTTACAAATATAAAACATATTACAAAAATATAGTATATATCCCCAACGACAAATGTTTTCCAGCGATTCATCTCAAATGAGGTCATGTTGAAATTTTTAGGGGGTCATAGGAGGAGTAAACTTTATGGGTTCTTATGATTTTGACCTGAAAAATCTAATAAATAGGTCTCAAATTTGTATCTCCCACAGGTTTAATGAAAACCACCGTAAAACGGAAAAATTCCGTGACAAAAAAAAACTCGTTTTTTTTAGGTTTGAAGCACAATAACTTTGTTAAATGACAGATAAATGCGTAAATTTGATTGATGTACCGTGTAGAGAACTTAATTTTGAGAAAATTGATGAACAACTTTTTAGTATAATAAATTTAGACCGCAAACAACAAATTGATTTGTAGAATTTAATAATCTTCGTGAGAGTAGTACACTTCGCAGCACTCGTGTTTCATCTGAACGCCGACCGTTACAAGTTGATGAAAAAAAATTCTTCAAGTAGTACGGTTTAGTTCTAAAACGGGCACGCGAATAATTTTTACGCCACTCGACATTCTACAAAGTACAGTACGGAGGACATTACACGCTCAAGGACTGAATCCTTGTCACGTCCAGATAATACAACACCTCCAGCTTGGGTGACCGTGTCGAACGAGTTTTTTTCAGCGGGTTAACATAATTACCTTTAAATCTCGTTTGTACTATTTTCGGACGAAGATACGTGTATCCGTAACGGCGTAAACAACACGTGAAATTCACGTCGGTGGTGTGAAGAAACCCACATGCTGTAGTCAGATCAAATTTCCGGCGATAATTTTCGGTGATCGTTTGATGCGGCACGATCGACCAAAAATTAGGCCCTTTCTTACTAGAACGTGTCACGGAAAGAGATTATCTGACATTTTTAAACGATGTATTTTTTTGCTTAAAAATTTGTCATCGGCGAAACAAATCTAAAAGTACTATCGACTTGATGGACTACCAACCCGTTTCTCGAATAAAGTAAGACGGTTTTTAGATGAAAAATTTACCGGTAAATGGACTGGACGTAGAGTAGAGGGTTGGTAAATTGTCCGACTAGATCGGTGAACCTTAAACCCATTAGATTATTGTTTACGGGAACGGATGAAATGAGAGGTGTACGAGAAAAACGTAGACGCACGTGACGAACTGATCGCTTGCATTCTCAGTGCTGCTGCCCTCATCAAGGAACGTCAAGGAAACGAGTTGAAAAGTGCATCGATGTCAACGGTGGAATTTTCCAACATTTATTTAAAAAAAAATATATATAAACCACAGCGAGTATTTTTTTTTTTAAAGTAAATTAAAATTATTATTTTAATTTTTCAAGGTTAAACGTATTTTACTAAAAAAAAAGAAAACTGTTGTTTTTATTTTTACTAATCCTTAAAGTTTTTTTCCATAGAGTATATTACAACGATTTTCTCAGAATTAAACTACATGTTTGTTTAACAGAGTTATTCTACATCAAACCTAAAAAAACGTGTTTTTCGTCACTGAACTTTTCTGTTCTACTCTGGATATCGTGAAAATAAGGGATGATAGTACTGTTTTTTTTTATTCTATTTTTCAGGTCCAAAACATAAGAAACGATCAATTTTACCCCTTATATAACGCCTTAAAAATTTCAGTATGACTTATTTCACAGGGGAACTGAAATCCGAGCGAAATCTACGCTAGCCGTAACTTTACAAAGAAGCGTTTTCGGACATATGTTTGTACGTGAACTTTTTCCTTTATTTCAAGATCTAGAATCGGTTCCCAAATTATTTCCCTTTCCCCCAAAATCACCCTGTATTTACGATAAATAAAATAGAACTGATAGTTACCGTTTATTTAATGTTCCATTTCGGACAAACCTCAAATCAGGTGACTTTTTATTAATACAAAAGTGCACATTAAAACAATCGCACGCGCGCGCATAGAAATTTGATATCGCATATCACTAAATATTTCATATTTTTAACTTTCTTGGTTCTACTTTACGGTTAGGATTCAGTTAACTACACATCTCTGGATGTATATATATATATATATATATATATATATACATATACACGATTAAATAAATTAAAAAATTATGCTACATACGAAAAATTGTCACTCGCACGCTCTTTATTTAATTAGAGCAATGTTTTTTTTTTTGGCAGTCGTTTTTTAATATTTATCTATTCTCTTGTTTCTGGAATCAAATTCACATCCTGTACTAATTACACGATGATCCCATTAGGTTAGTATATCACTTTGGTTATGGATTTTTTTTAGTTTTTGTTACTAAAGAGCGGGCATCAAGAGCTACAATAAATATTTATTCAATAATAACAATAAAAAAAAATCATTAGTTATTAGTGAAGTAAAATTTTAAGTACTTTTAAAAATGCACGTATGTAATTGAATAGGCATTATTACACGTACGTATATGTAACAGAGCCGGTGAAACATCTGATTATTTAATATAAATTGAAAATGATAGTATAGAATCGTATTATTTTTTAAAAGAGAGGTTGACGATTGTAAATGAAAGAGAAAGCGTAACAAAATTCGTACAAGGGATATATTTAATAAATTCAAATTATAGTCAAATATTGTATAAGGATACGATTAAAAGTTACGGGTATCCTAAATTTCATCATTAGAATGAATTAAATGCGAATGAAGTGCAACACTCTGAATTATCAATAGCCCTTAAGACGTTAAAATTAAAAAAATAAACTTAAACAATTTGTCGATGGTCACAGCTGATATATCGATCTGGATAATAATATTATATTATATATTTATTGTAATTGTTGTAAATTGAAATATCTGTAGGAAAACATACCTGTGCCTGATAATCAACCCCACGGTGTTTTATTTGTGGATGGGGGAGTTATGTTACAATAAAGTCCTGCCGCATTGCATTCCATAAACCGCGTGTGCTTCATATCACTTAATATTTAAAAATGTACCTTCGAGCTGCATCCTGTACAAAGTATACAGAATAATTCACTTCTGAATAGAATCTCGTCGAGTAAAGTTCTATCGCAGTACTCGTTCGATGCACTTTATCGTCCTATTTAATTCATAATTAATATACTCGCAAAATGATGTGTACCGTATACCGATTGTAATAATGTTAATCTTATAAATAAAGTTCACGTTTGATTTATTAACCTTTGATCGCAAAAAAACTTTTACGATAAATTAGAATTCGATAATTTGTAAACGAAATAAAATTTTATTTAGTTTTCAATTTTTAAAAATGCGTAAATGTAATTTAATAGTTGTACAAGGAAGTCGTGTGGTGTCCACATTAGAATTTTCTGTAATAATTTACATCACAAGAAAAATTGACCCCGCCTTTAATTGGCCCCATCACCTTTAAATTTCAACGGGTAAAATAACGCAGCCCTTCTTTACGAAATTATTTATTCAGCGACTAAAATTATACCGTAAAACATTGACGCTATAAAAAAACCGCAATTACGTTAAAGTTAAAGCTTCCATGATAATGGAGATATCTGGATAAGTTTCTAAATCATTCTCTCAAATTTTAATTAAAATATTGGTAAAAGTTCACATCACGTCAGTGGTTGTTGAGTTAGAAGGATAATCTGCACACGCGCGCGCCCACACACACACATGTATATATATGGTTTGTTACCGATTTAACAAAGTTATTAGGAAGAAATATGGCCTAAGTACATTAGGAAAGAATGATATGAAGCAACTATAAAAAAAAAAAAACCTGTAACCGGAAGAGAGACATAAAAGCAATGT